>NC_141048.1:17563351-18163351 GCF_041138505.1 Cibotium barometz
CCAAAGGTTTCACTTAACCTTGTAGGGGCAATTCCATCACCACCTTCATCTGAGAATGAGGATGTCGTGCCACTTAGAGTCATGACTCGATCACAGACACGAAACGCTGAAATACAAACTGATGAGACACCTCGAACCCGGGCCGCAAAGACAAATCTAGTGGACAAGACCCTACAGTCTAGTAGAAAAAAAACCACTAGGAGAAAGAAGAACCGAAACAAACAAACTAAAAGTACATCCACTAGTTCTCAGGAGACCTCTAAACAAAACATACGGGATAAAACTTTTACATCCCAAGAAGTGCGTGAGGAACATCAACCTCAACCTGAGCCTAGCGTTAAACAAGATAAGGCTAGTACGACTGAGGATAGTTCTGGGGGTTCTGTTTTTGTGGATAAAGTGAATGAGACTCTAGAGGCCATCATTGATGCTCATAGAAGTCGCATTGCAGCTTTATCTGAGCTACCCAAGAAGCTTCAAGAATACCCAAACCCTCGTGAGGAGAAGATCAATCTAGCTGTACATCAGCAAATCATTAGGGAAGCTCAGTCGATACTTGAGGGACCACCACCACCTATTCCTCGGGGCCCAACCTCTCTTAAGCCAACATTAGAAACTATACCGGAAGTGTCATCAAGTAGGGAAATGAAAAGTGAATTCATTTCACAAGCTCAAAGCGAAAGATCGGCACCAAGTGACACTCCATTAAAAGATGACATTCTGCCATCACCTAGCCTTGTCTTCCCATGCAATGATGAAGTTATTGATGCTAATGAGGACATGGCAAATGACATATGGGCCGCTGTAAATAAGAAAATAAATGAAAACATGTCTTCTGTTAGTTCGCCTCCATTCTCTGAGGTGGATTTTACCAGAGACACGGAAAACAACTTTGGACGCCCAAGCATCCAAGAGGAAGTTCAAACAATTGTTTCTCCTAGAAGTAAGCATACAATGAAAACCTTACCATCCTATCTGGGAGAATATGAGAACTGTTCTCAAACCTTGAGGATACCCTCCATGCATAAAAGGTTGACAAAGGAGAAGGATATGAGTATGGTGCAAGCTATTTTGTCTGCACCAGTGGCTTGTAACTTACCTTTGCTTGAACTGATAAAGCTTAAACCTGAGTTGTGGAATGATATTGCCACATGTTTGTCAGAGCAGGTATTGCTACAAAAGGGTCACCATGAGTGTACTATACACTCTGAAACAAAGCATGTACTGCCAGTTCCTATCAACAAAGTAGGAAAATTTTGTGAAGACGATCAGGGAAATGCTACCCTCCCATTGGAAGTGCGAAAAGTATCTTCAACTGCAATACTTGATAGTGGTGCAGGAGTAGGCATTGTGACAAGGTCCATTTGGGAGAAATGGGGCAAACCAGCTATTAGGAGTACAAGGATGCGCTTGCAGCTAGCAGATGGAAGCTTAGAACATCCCCTTGGGTTGCTTGAGAACATATTGGTCACCACATGTGGGATTGAATATGAGCATACCTTTGCAGTAGTGGATTTTGGAAAGCATCCAAACTATGAAGTGATATTGGGTAGACCATTCATGCGACAATTTCAAATGATTCAAGATTGGGGATACAATTATTTGTACCTCCGACATGATTCTGTCATCACAAGGGTCAACCTAAGGAATCACTCATATCGTGATGTAACAAGGTCTCCAATAGATGAGTTTGATTCTGCTTCATCTGAGGGCTCAAAAATTACATTGTCAGATGGGCGAGAAGATCTATGGATGTGTGGAGCCTCATGTAGGGATTTCAACACTGAGAGACTTAAGGGTAATCGAAGTGTATCTGACGAGGCATACATTCCACAACCCTTCCCTGAGCATTTAATTGATCCATTAGAATGGAGTCATGTCCTTGCAACATTATCGACATGTGCTTTACCGAAGCCAATTCAATTTTGTGACTCAGATGGATATGATATTATTCCTATACGAATGATACAACCACGTGCTCTTCTAGATCATTTGTACTATAAGGATACATCCAAAACAACAGCTATGCATGTCGAGGAAGTCTCAGTTGAGAATTTAACACTCAAATCTGTTAATGATGCTGATAAGAAAGAGACACAAGCTCCAAAACAAATGATGTGGATAATTGATGAGTACTCAAGTGAGGACCATGGCTGGCATGTTCCAACTACTCTAATTGCTGCTCAAAGAAGGCCAGGCAAGAAGGAATTATCAATGTGGCTACCCAAAGATGCGTACAAACTTGTACCATCTAGTCCAGTTGCTAAGCCTCTTACGAAGCACATCATTTCCAAGCCCAAACCTCGGATTGTTACTCGATGGGTCCCAAAAAATGTGCTCAAAGCACAAGGTTATTATGAGGGTGCAACAGCAATTTGGCTTCCAAAATGCCATGCTTTGCTAGGGGTAACAGAGTGTTTCAGAAAGATTCCAAAAGCCAAAATTGATTGTCCATATCAGTGGGAGCAAAAGAATTCAATACAAACTCTTCAAGAAAGGAAAGGTGGCTGTGATAGCACCTACAAAACTACTTGTGTTGATCTTCCTAAAACATGTATTGAAACACCTGTTGTCCCGATTTCTCCTTGTTACATAATTCAACCATCAACTGGTGTACTTAAGACCCATCCAACTCCAAAGGAGTCTCATTTGAGCATAGATTCTAGCATTTCAAAGCCTAAATCCCCTTATCTTGCTCAAATTCCTCGACAATTGATAAAGTTCCCACCCAAGAAGGACATACCTAAAAACAAAGATAAGGCATTAACACTACAAATGAAGCTCTTTGGTAGATCAATGTTTGAATAGTGTGGTTCCTTATGCCTTTAAAGAATTATGTTCTTTTTGCGATGATCTCCACCATCAGCGCAAGAGTAACTCAGTGACTCCACAATAAGATCGACAAGCCAGGGCACTTTTCTCCCACTAGGTTTTTCCCCTTGGCTATATTTGGTGATTGGCACCACTAACAAATTTTATTCTTTTGTTTTTTTCTTTGTTTGTTAATAAAACTTTGTGCAGAGATCTCAGCTTAAGAAGAGCATCAGATACGCCCCTACAGTCCACCTATCGTGCACACAAATTAGGAAGGGGGGAGATATGCTATGCCTACAGGGATCAAGGAGAAGCAATCTGCACAAAATCAGCAATTATTCAAGGCAAACGAACAACATCAACAGGGCACTACAACAGGTGTATGCAAATCTTAATCTTTATTTCTTTAAGTGCTCTTATCTTTCGAATATATGGTTTGCATGTACACAATATTGGCTGGTTTGAGTTTTTGATTAGTAGTCAAAATATGGTGAGTACATTCTAGACCCTTAGAAGACTTGGTAAAAGATATTTCTATCCAAAGACAGTGTAAAATATATATACCAAGGGAGTATGCCAAGTACTTATGTCTTCAAGGTATATTAGTTATCCCTAGTGGTAGTTATCTCTTAGATATGAGCTAGGTGCTACGAGTAATAAAAATTTATGAAAATATACCCTACAAAAATATATATACAAGGTGAATTGCGACATGAAGTGTCTACCGCCATGCGAAGTGCTTGGTAGGACCTGGGGATGTCTCAGCACCTTGGGGCCGATGCCTTGGTTTCCATGGGGTGAACACTGATGTCTAGAAACTTCAGAAGAAGAACTTTGAGGAATCTATCGCCTTGATAGATGTTGGTAGGACTCGGGGGTACACTATGGGCCCTCAAGACCGATGCCCTCATCTTCAAGGGGTACTCCTTAGGTCATAAAAGAAAGAAAAAGGGTCTGTCGCCCTTGGGATACTTAGCGGTCTTTAGATTCTCTTGGCGGAGGTCTCTTGGCCATTGCTCGGGTCTCATGGGGATAGAACCTTAATCTTTATCACCTTCTACACACATATTTAAAAAATAATATAAAAAAAAAAGAAAAAAAAAAAACAACAAGAGAGAGCTCCAATCACCTTTGCTCATACTTAGGAGTAGGGTTGCTACTTAGGAGTAACTTCCATACTGATAGGACATTGAGACTGCGGTCATAACCGGAGGTGTACAAAGACACTTGCCTTTGCATAGCATTATCTACTACCTAAGTCTCACTTTGACTAGTTTTTACTCACCTCTTTTAGTATTCATTAAAACTATAATCAGCCCTGCACTTGTATGCTCACGTGTGTAATTATTATTGCTGATTTTGCTTTTCTTTTCTTTTTATCAATAAAGGACTTTACTCGTATCAATTGTTTTTGTTGCAGCTCTTGCTATTACCGCGCTCGAGGACGTGCGCAAAATAGGAAGGGGGGAGTGTTGCTTGCAAATGAAGATCAATACCAGGATGCAACAAAAACGATACTTAGGGCTCTTGTAAAGAGTTCCACTTTGTAGATGAATGTGGGAGAGGGTTTGATAATAATCCCACATGGGGACTTATGGGAGTCCTAGAATTTTTGTATAAAAGGTGGCTCATTTGAGAGCTTAGACACACTTTGGGCTTTGTTTATGCAAGAGCTCCTTTGAGAGACCTACTCTCCCTCTTCTCCATAGAGGTGAAGACTCTTCTCTCACCCCATCTACATTATTGTATGAGGTAAATCTCTTCATTGAATCATTAGCAATGTCATGAGTCTTTCTCATCCTCTTCTCTAATCATTTTACTCTTATGCATGCTTTTAGTATTTCATTTTTGAGTACATGGATTGATTTGAAGCTTTCATGGAAGCTTGATGCTTGAATGTGTGCATGCTTGTAGGAAGATAGGAGTGGAGTGAGGTCTTTCTCTTTGCTTGAGTGCATAGTGATTGTATTCCTCTTGCTTGTATTTGTGAATGAATGGGTGTGTAGGAATGAGGACAAGTTGAGCTTGTGTGTATGCTTAGTCTAGTGTCAAGTGATGGTAGCCATGAGCATTCTCTCCTTTTGTGGATAAGCTCTTGTGCACCGGTACGGGTCGAATCCCTAGCTCCGACAGGGATACAAATCCCATTGGATTGAGCTTAGTGTGGATCGTACTCCTCTTACTACAAGTGAGAGAGTTTTCCGTCTCTCCATGTACCTTATATATGAGAACAATGATGATTTTTAATGAATTTTGTTCCTCGTCCGCTATTGGTTGAATCCTTGAGTTAGCTTCATCTTTAGTACCAAAATTTGTCTTTATCCTTGTAGTATCCTTGGGTTTTAAGGAGTTTCTATGGCTACCCAGTCTTGTCTTTATCCTTGATAGTATACTTGGGCTTTTAAGGAGCTTTGTGTTGGTTATATCCTTGAGCTGGCGTCATCTTTGGTGCCCAGATTAGTCTCTATCCTTGGTAATATCTTTGGGCTTTTAAGGATCTTTTTGTGGTTACTCAACCTTGTGTGGATGGATTGTTGGTAGCTTCTTCTTTTCCTTGAGATTCATATCAACTTGTCTCACTTATTGTTTGTTATAGGCTCAGAATATTGGCTTTTGGGATCCATATCTACTTTGGCATTTTGGCCATGGTTTTTGGAGAAGCAGAGGGTATTGTTGTTGGGGTAAATGAGGCTTTTGGTACCCATGCTTGTCAAATTTTACTATATGGGGATCCTTTGTGAAGTAGAGGTAGCAATGTTTGAAGTAGAGGTAGCAAGGATTAGAGAATCCTTAGAAGTTCTTTGGTCTTTCTTGTGTGGTTCCTCCTTGACTTTGGCTTGGGGTTTACTGTTGAGATTCAAGCTTGATGTCAGTGTGAGCCAGCTATGCTATGTGCTGGCATGTTAGGTAGGAACATGTGTGAGACATAAATGACCGCGTGTCCAGCTGGTCATAGTGTGTGGACATTAGCTAGGGTTAGATGTGTGTGGACACAACTTATAGTGTGTAGTGTGGATTATGGATTATGGCATTATGCTTTGTGTGAGAGTGGACATGGCTTCCCTCTATGGTTAGGGTTTGCAATATACATTAGGGTTTGCTCCTATGTGTGTGTCTCCTCCCCCTCTACCATTCTTTCAACATGGTATCAGAGCCTTGTGCTGTACACATGTCAGATGGTGTTGATACTCTACATTGAGGTTGTTTAGGTGACAATGCAAGTTTCCCATACTTGATTGCACCACTACATTGTGATTTGGAGCCTTGGAAAGCGCATCAAAGTAGGGTATCTCGGACTGCGTGAGTCAGTTCATCTTGGATGCATACAGGTTGATTTTCTACATCAAATTTGAAGATTGTTGGCTACTTTGGAGTATCTGGAACATTCATTGGAGTGTGGTTGAGCTGAGGAAGGCTCATTTACAGATTTGGAGTTGTGTGGAAGGTGCACATTAAGCAAACATGTCGGATAATCTAGTACAGATTGTTGGTGAAAAGCTGGATAGGAAGAACTTCCAGGCATGGAAGTACAGGATAAAAAGTTTCTTGAAAGGAAAAGAATTTTGGAATCTCATTACAGGTGCTGAGCCAGAGCCTGAGCTACCTCAACAACCTACACAACAGCAGCTTATTGCACATAAGCAATGGTCAGAAAGAGCATTCAAAGTGCTGCATTATCTGTCTATATGTATTTCTAATGCTATGCTCATACACATACAGGATGTTGAGAATCCCAAAGATGCATGGGATACTTTGGTAAAGATGTTTGATACAGATACGAGTGCTCGCAAGTCTCAATTGCAACAGCAGATACATAATGTGAAAAGGAACAAAAGGAGCATACATGATTATGTGCAAGAAATCAAGAAGTTTGCAGATGCATTGGCCACAATAAATGCCCCCATTCCTGATGATGATTTGGTGGATATTACCTTGCGTGGTCTTGGCAAGGAATATAAATCCTTTGATACATCTATCTCAGTGAGGAGTACAGGTTTACGGGACTTTGATGAGTTGGTTTCACTCTTGCTAGTTGAGGAAATCAAACTCAGTGATTCATTTCTGGATGCATCTACTAGCCATGATGATAATGGCACGAATCAGGCTTTCTATTCTCAGAGAGGTTTTAGAGGCAGGGGGAGATTCGCATCACGTGGACGTAGTGGTAATGGTCATGGATGGCAGGACAGGTCTCCACAATAGAATTTTCAGCCTTCATATGGTGCTCGAGGTGGTCGTGGATATACACCTCAGCGAGGCAGAGGTAACCCCCGTGGTAGAGGACGTTGGCAAGGCCAACAAAATTCTATGCAAGATGTGGAATGCCATTACTGTGGAAAATATGGTCATATGGCGAGAGATTGTTTCTGCAAACAGAATGATTTGAGAGGGGGTAGAGCACAACGTGGTGGTCATTATGGTGGAAACTATGCACAACATGGTGGAAACTATGCATCAAGTAGTAATGATGGCACTGCAAATCATTTGTTTGCCATGAAAGATGTTGTGGGTTCTATGACGACAAATGCTGAGAATGATGACACATGGTATATGGACTCAGGAGCATCAAACCATATGACATGTCATGGTGAATGGTTTGAGCATATGAAGCTTATGGATGTAAAAGGCTATGTGGAGACAGGTGATGATACCCAGCATGTCATTACACATGTTGGAAGTGTACCATTGGTTATGCACAATGGTCAGACAAAGTCTATGTCAGATGTATTGTACGTGCCTTCTATCACAAAGAGCTTGGCCTCAGTTGGTCAAATGGTGGAACAGGGATTACAGGTTCATTTCAACGAGCATGGATGCTTCGTTGAAGATTTCAAACATGGATGTAGAGTCATTGCTAAAGGCAAGAAAGAAGGCAGATTGTTTAAGCTGGATGCTGGAATTCCTGAGTTAAAATCAGCCATTGTTCTCCAAAAGTAAAAATGTGGTACAGGACATTGATATGTGGCATAAGAGGATTGGACATGTCAATATACAGAGATTAAAGAACATGCAAACAAGAGGCATTGTCAGTGGATTGCCTAGATTTAAATATGATGGGAATATGCATGTTTGTGAAGCTTGTCAGTTTGGAAAGCAGGCAAGGTTGAGGTTTCCTAGAGAAGGAAATATGAGTAGCAGGCCACTTGAGATCGTATGTAGTGATGTATGGGGTCCTGCACAAAACCCATCTATCAAAGGCAGTTTATACTATGTGACATTTATAGATGATTTCAACAGGAGGACATGGATATACTTTCTTAGAGAGAAGAGTGAAGTATTGGAAAAGTTCATGGATTTCAAAGCTTTTGCAGAAAAGCGATTAAATGTTTGAGGACAGATGGAGGTGGTGAATACACCTCAAAAGCTTTTGAGCATTTCTTGAGGAAGCATGGAAAAAGAAGACAATTGACTTGCAGGTATACACCTCAGCAAAATGGTGTGGCTAAGAGAAAGAATAGAGTCATATGTGAAGTGGCTAGGGCGATGCTCAATGAAAAGAGCATGCCAGATTATTATCGGGCAGAAGCATGTGCTACTGCAATGTATATACTGAACAAAACACTTACAGCAGCCATTCATGGAAGCACGCCAGAGATGCGGCTTACAGGTTATAGGCCAGACATTGAACACCTCAAAGTATTTGGATGCATAGCTTAGGTACATGTGCCTGATGAAAGAAGAAGGAAGTTGGATCCTAAAGCAGAAAAATGTGTATTTGTTGGATATGCACAGGATCGAAAGGCATACAAATGTTACAACCCACAAACTAGACAAGTGGTCATCTCACGAGATGTGGTGTTTGATGAACTTGCTAGTTGGTACAAAGCAAAAGATGAGGGAGTCATTGAGTCACTTGAGGCTGATGTGCCTGTGAACTTGCCACAAGCAAGTTCTAGTTCTACTATTATGTCTGGGCCAGCAGAGCAGAAGCTGAGAGTAGTACTATACGTCCATGGTCAGGACGTTTGAGGCATGAGAGTGTGAGCACTGGGAGTAGTGCTATGGATAAAGGAAAGAAGAAAGTCGAAGGAATCGGAATCACAGGTTATGAGTCATCGAGTTCAGAGAGTTTGGATGAGGAGCTTGGCATACCTGTTTTACGCATAGTGCTAGGCAGGATAGATATGTGCCACCACATGCTAGAGTTACAGGTGTACAGAGTGACCCGCATGCATTGCGGAGATCCCAGAGAGTCAGATATCCAGTTGACAGATTGACATATCGAGATTTTGCTATACACTATGCATATATGACATCTATGGTGAAGCATGTGGAACCTACATGCTATACAGAGGCTATTGGAGAGCATGTATGGGAGAAAGCAATGGATGTTGAGATGGACGCATTGGTCCATAATGATACATGGGACTTGGTTGCATTACCAAAGGACAAGAATGTTATTTGATGTAAATGGGTTTACAAAGTGAAGTGCAAATCTGATGGTTCTATTGAGAGACATAAAGCAAGATTGGTAGCAAAGGGTTATGCACAGACCCAAGGTTTGGACTATGATGAAACCTTTAGTCTAGTGGCTAAGATGGGCACAGTGAGAGCAGTCATTGTTGCTATGGCTGCAGCTAATGGCTGGGAAATGCATCAGATGGATGTCAAAAATGCATTTCTAAATGGTGACTTACAAGAAGAGGTTTATATGGCATAGCCAGAAGGGTATGTACACCCAAGATATCCCACTCACTGCTCGGAGTGATAAGATGAGCAGATATCTTATCTCACTTGGTTTTCAGATTTCTATAGCAGATTCTTCACTCTATGTGAAGAAGACAGAGCATGGGATTGTTTTACTAGTCATCTATGTGGATGACTTGATTATCCACAGGTGATCATGGTGCAGATGTGATGCATGTCAAGAAAGCTTTGAGTGGGCAATTTGACATGAAAGACCTTGGTGAGTTGAGATACTTTCTTGGAATTGAAGTGGTCAAAGATCATGCAGGTACATGGTTAGTACAGTGCCAATATGCATTGGATATGTTGGCAAAATATGGCATGACAGGGTGTAAGCCTATGAGTACACCTTTGGAGCAAAATGTGAAGTTGCGGGCTGATTATGGTGAGGAGCTTGATGATCCATCTATGTAGAGAAAGATGGTTGGTAGTCTCATATACATGACTATCACACGCCCGGATTTGAGTTATGCTGTGGGGCTAGTAAGCCAGTTTATGCAGAGTCCCAGAAAGCCTCATTTGGATGCAGTGAGACGCGCCAGTTTATGCAGTCCCAGAAAGCCCCATTTGGATGCAGTGAGACGCATCATGAGATATGTGAAGACCACTGCACATTATGGTCTACTTTATGAGAAAAGCTTAGACATACATGGCTACATAGATGCTGATTGGGTAGGTAGTGCATATGACAGGAGGTCTACTAGTGGATATGCTTTTACACTTGGAAGTGCCGTGGTGAGTTGGAGTAGCAAGAAGCAACCTACAGTTGCTTTATCTAGTACAGAGGCTGAATACAGGGGTGCAGCCATTGCTACTTGTGAGGCAGTATGGTTAAAGGGTCTCTTGGTAGATTTATGTGAGTCTATTGATGGCAAAGTTGTCATTCATTGTGACAACATGAGCAGTGTAGAGTTGGCCAAGAATCCAGTGTTTCATGCCAGGACCAAACACATAGAGGTCCATTATCATTTTGTCAGAGAGAAGGTGCTGGATGGTACAGTTGATCTTCAGTATGTGAAGACTGATGAGCAGGTGGTAGATATCTTTACAAAGCCACTTAGCAGGGAGAAGTTTGAGTACTTCCGGACTATGTTGGGAGTACATGGGATGAGCTTGAGGGGGAGTGTTGAGAGTCTTGATATCCCAAGCTCATCTACATCTTCATCGGCAGTACATCATGAGCTTGAGAGGGGCTGTTGAGATTCAAGCTCGATGTCAGTGTGAGCCAGCTACGCTATGTGCTGGCATGTTAGGTAGGAACATGTGTGAGACATAAATGACCGCGTGTCCAGCTGGTCATAGTGTGTGGACATTAGCTAGGGTTAGATGTGTGTGGACACAACTTATAGTGTGTAGTGTGGATTATGGATTATGGCATTATGCTTTGTGTGAGAGTGGACATGGCTTCCCTCTATGGTTAGGGTTTGTAATATACATTAGGGTTTGCTCCTGTGTGTGTGTCTCCTTCCCCTCTACCGTTCTTTCAACATTTACCACCTAAGGTTTGGCTTTTGGCTGGTGGACTTGGCTCCTATGACAAGCTTGGGGAGGGATTTTTCGATGAGCTTCAATCTTGAAAATAATTGAACTTATCGATGGCTCGATGGGACCTATTTGTAAAAAAGTGAGAAATTTGTGGATCTCCAAGGAGATTTGTCCTAGTTCTCTTCTATGAGAGAAGAACATTCGTGGCTCATTGTCAAGTTTGATGGTCGCGGTCCCTACCCCCCACAATCTAATGTCACCATCATGTTTGGTGATCCATCCTCTTCCAAAAAAGATTTCTTCGAACATTGTTCCTATAGTCATGATAAAGAAACTACCTTTGAGGAGATAAGAGTGAGGGTCATGAACTATGATTCTTGGAAGACCTTACATGTGCGAGAGGCAAGGCTAGTTCACAATTAGAAAACCAATCACACACACACATATATATATATATGTATATGCAACGGTAACTAGTCCTTACAACAAATAGATTTAAAAGCAGAGGGAAGATTCACCCCATGGGCAAGGTTGTTGAGATTCAAGCTTAATGTCAGTGTGAGCCAGCTATGCTATGTGCTGGCATGTTAGGTAGGAACATGTGTGAGACATAAATGACCGCATCCAGCTGGTCATAGTGTGTGGACATTAGCTAGGGTTAGATGTGTGTGGACACAACTCATAGTGTGTTGTGTGTATTATGGATTAGGGCCTTATGCATTGTGTGAGAAGGGAGATGGCTTCCCTCTATGGTTAGGGTTTGCAATATACATTAGGGTTTGCTCCTGTGTGTGTGTCTCCTCTCCCTCTACCTATTTTTCAACATGGTATCAGAGCCTTGTGCTGTCTATTAGGGTTTATGAGTGAGTGAGAGAAGAGGGAGAAGAAAAATTCTGGTTTTTGAAAGCTTTCCATTAAAGCTTGGAAGCACTGATGTATGGTGAAATACTTGTAAATCTGGCAAAGACACATGTATCTGACAAGGAGGAATGTATTGGCAACTCATATGAAAGCCTTAAACTGATTTTGGAGCAATTTGGATGCATTTGAATGAGTGGAATTTACTGGTTTTTGAGCTCTCACAAAACAGAGAAAAGGAACTCAAATTTTGATGCATTTGGAGCATGTTTTTGGCAAAAATCAAAGCATTGATTGGTTACACACTTGCCTAGGTGTGTTGGGAACTTAATCCCATCATTAATTAGCACTTTAAACACTCCCAAATCCCTCAAGAGCAGGCGGCACTAGCTGGACAGCAAAAACAGAGTATTTTTCACTATTTTTACTGAGTGGAGGACCAAAATCAACTTGGGTGCTTGATTAATTCCAAAATTGGTTTAGCAATTAGTTGCTACAAACACTTGAGAAGGAGGCTATATGATTAGATTGATCAATTATCATCAATTGAGCTGGAAATGAGCTGATTAAACAAGCTGTCTACTGGTTGCAGAGAAACAGAGTGTGATTAATCGATCAATTACTCTTTGGTCTTAAACAATTGGACTAATTCCTTTTACATGGAGTTAGTGGACATCATTGCTAAGCTAATGAATGCTTGGTTGCTCAATTTGGACAAAGATTGAAGAAATTAGAGCAAAATTACTACTGGTTTTACTATTTTTTTTGGTTTTTTCCAAAACAGAGAAAGGGGTTTGATAAAATTGATATGTACACATGTCGGATGGTGTTGATATTCAACATTGAGGTTGTTTAGGTGTCAATGCAAGCTACCCATACTTGATTGAACCTTTACATTGCAATTTGGAGCCTTGGAAAGTGCATCAAAATAGGGTATCTTGGACTGTGTGAGACAGTTCATTTTGGATGCATATACAGGTTGATTTTCTACATCAAATTTGAAGATTGTTGGCTACTTTGGAGTATCTGGAACACTCATTGGAGTGTGGTTGAGCTGAGGAAGGCTTGTTTACAGATTTGGAATTGTATGAAAGGTGTTTTTGCATTGAGCAATATGTCGGATAATCCAGTATAGATTGTTGGTGAAAAGTTGGATAGGAAGAACTTCCAGGCATGGAAGTACAGGATCAAAAGTTTCTTGAAGGGAAAAGGTTTTTGGAATCTCATTACAGGTGCTGAGCCAGAGCCGGAACTACCCCGACAACCTACACAGCAGTAGGTTATAGCTCATAAGCAATGGTTAGAAAGAGCATTCAAAGTGTTGCATTATCTGTCTATATGTATTTCGGATGCTATGCTCATACACATACATGATGCTGAGAATCCCAAGGATGCATGGGATACATTGGTGAAGTTTGATACAAACACGAGTGCTCGCAAGTCTCTTGCGACAATAGATACATAATGTGAAGCGGAATAGAAGGAGCATCCATGATTATGTGCAAGAAATAAAGAAGTTTGCAGATGCATTGGCAACAATCAATGCCCCCATGCCTGATGATGATTTGGTAGACATTACCTTGCGTAGTCTTGGCAAGGAATATAAATCTTTTGATACATCTATCTCGGTTCGGAGTACAGGTTTACCAGACTTTGATGAGTTGGTTTCCCTCTTGCTTGTTGAGGAAATCAAACTCAGTGATACTTTTCAAGATGCATCTACTAGCCATGATGATAATGGCAGAAATCAGGCTTTCTATTCGTAGAGAGGTTTTAGAGGTAGGGGGAGATTCGCATCACGTAGCTGTGGTAATGGTCGTGGATGGCAAGACAGGTCACCACAATAGAATTTTCAGCCTTCATATGGTGCTAGAGGTGGTCGTGGATATACACCTCAGAGAGGCAAAGGTAATCCTCGTGGTAGAGGATGTTGGCAAGGCCAACAAACATCTATGCAAGATGTGGAATGCCATTACTGTGGGAAATTTGGTCATATGGCAAGAGATTGTTTCCGCAAATAGAATGATTTGAGAGGGGGTAGAGCACAACATCGTGGAAACTATGCACAACATGGTGGTGAAAATTATGCATCAAGCAGTAATGATGGCAGCGCAAATCACTTGTTTGCCATGAAACATGTTGTTGGATCTATGATGACAAATGCTGAGAATGATGACACTTGGTATATGGACTCTAAAGCATCAAACCATATGACTTGTCATGGTGAATGGTTTGAGCATATGAAGCCTATGAATGTGAAAGGCTATGTGGAGACAGGAGATGATACTCAGCATGCCATTACACATGTTGGAAGTGTACCATTGGTTATGCACAATGGTCAAACAAAATCTATGTCAGATGTATTATATGTGCCTTCTATCACAAAAAGCTTGGCCTCAGTTGGTCAAATGGTGGAACAGGGATTACAGGTTCGTTTCAACAAGCATGGTTGCTTCGTTGAGGATTTCAAACATGGATGTAGAGTCATTGCTAAAGGCAAGAAAGAAGGCAGGTTGTTTAAGCTGGATGCTAGAATTCTTGAGTTAAAATCAGCCATGTTCTCTAAAAGCAGGAATGTGGTACATGACATTGATATGTGGCATAAGAGGATTGGACATGTCAATATACAAAGGTTAAAGAACATGCAGGTAAGAGGCATTGTTAGTGGGCTGCCTAGATTCAAGCATGATGGGAATATGCATGTTTGTGAAGCCTGTCAGTTTGGAAAGCAGGCAAGGTTGCGGTTTCCTAGAGAAGGCAACATGAGTAGTAGGCCACTTGAGATAGTACATAGCGATGTATGGGGTCCTGCACAAAACCCATCCATGAAAGGCAGTTTATATTATGTGACATTCATTGATGACTTTAGCAGAATGACATGGATATACTTTCTCAGAGAGAAGAGTGAAGTGTTGGAAAAGTTTATGGATTTCAAAGCTTTTGCAAAAAAGCAATATGGTTCTTGGATTAAGTGTTTGAGGACAGATGGAGGTGGTGAATACACCTCAAATGCTTTTGAGCATTTCTTGAGAAAGCATGGAATAAGAAGGCAATTGACTTGCAGGTATACACCTCAGCAAAATGGTGTGGCTGAGAGAAAGAATAGAGTCATTTGTGAAGTGGCCAGGGCGATGCTCATCAATGAAAAGAGCATGCCAGATTATTATTGGGCAGAAGCTTGTGCTATCGCGGTGTATATATTGAATAAAACACCTACAGTAGCCATACATAGAAGTACGCCAGAGATGCGGCTTACAGGTTTTCGGCCAGACATTGGACACCTCAAAGTTTTTGGATGCATAGCTTATGTACATGTGCCTGACGAGAGGAGGAAGAAGTTGGATCCTAAGGCAAAAAAGTGTATGTTTGTTGGATATGCACAGGATTGTAAGGCATACAAATGTTACAATCCACAAACTAGACAAGTGGTTATCTCACGAGATGTGGTGTTTGATGAACTTGCTAGTTGGTACAAAGCAAAAGATGAGGGAGTCATTGAGTCACTTGAGGCTGATGTGCCTGTGAACTTGCCACAAGCAAGTTCTAGTTCTACTACTATGTCTGGGCCAGCAGAGCAGAAGCTGAGAGTAGTATTGTACGTCCATGGTCAGGACGTTTGAGGCATGAGAGTGTGAGCACTGGGAGTAGTGCTATGGATAAAGGAAAGAAGAAAGTCAAAGGAATTGGAATCACAGGTTATGAGTCATCGAGTTCAGAGAGTTTAGATGAGGAGCTTGGCATACCTGTTTTACGCACACCTGGTGCTAGGCAGGATAGATATGTGCCACCACATGCTAGAGTGACAGGTGTTCAGAGTGATCCGCATGCATTGTGGGGATCCCAAAGGGTTAGATATCTAGTTGACAGGTTGACATACCGTAATTTTGCTATGCATTATGCATATATGACGTCTTTGGTGAAGCATGTGGAACCTACATGCTATACAGAAGCTATTGGAAAGCATGTATGGGAGAAAGCAATGGATGTTGAGATGGATGCATTGGTTCATAATGACACATGGGATTTGGTTGCATTACCACAGGACAAAAATGTCATTGGCTGTAAATGGGTTTACAAAGTGAAATGCAAGTCTGCTGATGGTTCCATTGAGTGACATAAAGTAAGATTGGTAGCTAAGGATTATGCACAAACCCAAGGTTTGGACTATGATGAAACATTCAGTCCAGTGGCAAAGATGGGAACAGTGAGATCAGTCTCATTGCTATGGCTGCAGCTAATGGTTGGGAAATACATCAAATGGATGTCAAAAATGCATTTCTAAATGGTGATCTACAAGAGGAAGTGTATATGGCACAGCCACAAGGTTATGTACACCCAAGATATCCCACTCATGTATGCAGATTGAAGAAGGCATTATATGGTTTGAAGCAAGCACATCGTGCTTGGAGTGATAAGATGAGCAGATATCTTATCTCTCTTAGATTTCAGATTTCTACAGCAGATTCTTCACTCTATGTGAAGAAAACAGATCATGGGATTGTTTTACTTGTCATCTATGTGGATGACTTGATTATCACAGGTGATCATCGTACAGATGTGATGCATGTCAAGAAAGCTTTGAGTGGGCAATTTGACATGAAAGACCTTGGTGAGTTGAGATACTTTTTTGGAATTGAAGTGATCAAAGACCATGCAAGTACATGGTTAGTGCAATGCCAATATGCATTGGATATGTTGGCAAAATATGGCATGACAGGGTGTAAGCCTATGAGTACACCTTTGGAGAAGAATGTGAAGTTGCAGGCTGATTTTGGTGAGGAATTGGATGATCCATCTATGTACAGAAAGATGGTTGGTAGTCTCATTTACATGACTATGACATGCCTGGATTTGAGTTATGCTGTGGGGCTAGTAAGTTAGTTTATGCAGAGCCCCAGAAAACCTCATTTGGATGCAGTGAGATGCATCATGCGATATGTAAAGACCACTGCACATTATGGTCTACTTTATGAGAGTGGTAAAGGCTTGGATATACATGGCTACATAGATGCTGATTGGGCAGGTAGCTCATATGGCAGGAGGTCTACTAGTGGTTATGCTTTTACACTTGGAAGTGCCGTGGTGAGTTGGAGTAGCAAGAAGAAACCTACAGTTGCTTTATCTAGTACAAAGGCTGAATACAGAGGTGCAGCCATTGCTACTTGTGAAGGAATATGGTTAAAGAGTCTCTTGGCAGATTTGGGTGAGCTTATTGATGGCAAAGTTGTCATTCATTGTGACAACATGAGCAGTATACAGTTGGCAAAGTATCGAATATTTCATGCAAGGACCAAACACATAGAGGTCCATTATCATTTTGTCAGAGAGAAGGTGCTGGATGGTACAGTTGATCTACAGTATGTGAAGACTGATGAGCAGGTGGCAGACATCTTTACAAAGCCACTTAGCAGGGAGAAGTTTGAGTACTTCCGTACTATGTTGGGAGTACATGGGATGAGCTTGAGGGGGAGTGTTGAGAGCCTTGATATCCCAAGTTCATCTACATCTTCATCTATGGCAGTACATCATGAGCTTGAGAGGGGCTGTTGAGATTCAAGCTTGATGTCAGTGTGAGCCAGCTATGCTATGTGCTGGCATGTTAGGTAGGAACATGTGTGAGACATAAATGACCGCGTCTAGCTGGTCATAGTGTGTGGACATTAGCTAGGGTTAGATGTGTGTGGACACAACTCATAGTGTGTTGTGTGTATTATGGATTAGGGCCTTATGCATTGTGTGAGAAGGGAGATGGCTTCCCTCTATGGTTAGGGTTTGCAATATACATTAGGGTTTGCTCCTGTGTGTGTGTCTCCTCTCCCTCTACCTATTTTTCAACAAAGGTGTCCTTTTGCAAATGGTCTTTGAGCCACATTTGAAAATGTGGATAGTGAAGATTAGAATCCAAACTATAGGCTACCCCTTCTAGAGTCTGATGACTCTAAGGATTAGATTTATGTCTTGGCAAAACCATAGACACTCTTCCACAGAAGCTTAGAAACAACATTTATAAACTAGATAGAATAGAAATAACCTCCCTATTCATGCTTAGTGCAACATCACGCTTGAGACTAAACTATGACTTTAAATGAGGGGTAGTTAGTGACTCATTTTATGACTCCTTCTCGTGGAAGAAGCAGCTTCCAAATTACTCACAGTCACACCTCAGTCACACTTAGCTAACAAAGAGAAAGCCACATAATAAGCCTAAGAAAATGTTCTCCCATGGAGATAAACCTTCATCAACTTCACTACATGAGGTCATGGATTCACATGATAGCTACACCAATAGTGGGAAGTTGACCTAAACAAGATCACTCTCTGGCCAAGATAGTGGCTAATAAAAGTGCCCACTAGCTCCAAGTAAGCCAAGCTATACCAAGTTGTCAGTAGACATAAGCTCATTGACAACATCAAGGTAGACAACATTAAGGTTGAGAGGCATAGAAGGAAGCTACACTCAAAGAGGTCACCAAGCCTCAAGAGAAAGATTTGATGTAAGTGCCCAAGTACTTTAAATCCTTCAACATTGAGGATAAAATGGTACAGGATGAAAAGGCTTAAAGGATCATGGGCAGAGATCATCATACCTCTTGTGATGGAAAGAGTGGTACAAGTTTTGAGAAGGCTCAAAGAAGCCTAGATGGAGAGCATCATGCCCTAGTAAGGTCAAAGAAGTAAACCTCGCTATCCTTTTGATGAACATCCTAAGCCAGTATTCATCTCCAAAGACTTCATCCCTCAGAAAGAAGGAGAATTGGTAGCTTTGATCAAATAATTTCAAGATATTTTCACCTTGGTAATACACCAACATGGAGGTGATTTCTCTAGAGTAAAGAAATACACCAACCCTCTCATTACCAAGGTGAAAAGCTACCACATAAATCCCAAGTATGGACAAATGGTCAAAGAAGAGCTAGATAAGCTCATTACTAAAGGTGCAAAACCATCAAAGCAGAGAACCGACCACATGAATCCCAAGTATGGATAAATAGTCAAAGAAGATCTAGACAAGCACATTGACTTGGGATTTATGTATGAGATTGAGCACACCGACGAGTGGTTGTCACTTGATAGTGATCATTCTCAAGAAAGATGAAAAGCTTGAAGTGTGTATTAACCTCAAAAAGGTTAATGCACACATGTTGCCATAGTTTGCAATCACTATCCCTTGCCATACACCAACCACATGTTGCAGAGAGTCATCAAAGTAGAAGCTTATAGCTTCTTGAATAACTTCTTAGGCTACAACCAATAGGTGGTGTTAATTGATCTAGCAACATCATTTTCTATGGAGTGAGATGCTATGCTCAACCTTAAAACTCATCTTAGAAGATGAAAATGTTGAATATGCAACGGAATAACATGCCTTGGGCTTGGGAAATGAGAGCATATGGCTTATGACATGCCTATGCCTCTTACAAATAAGAGCCTCAAGGGTGATACACAACAACATTAAAGGTGAGCACTTAGTGTGCATGTGCCCAACTTTAAACCACTCAAAAAAATTGATTTTGTTGATTAAAAACCAAAAACTTCAACCTCTTTGGCTTATGGGATGAAGACAATGGCTTATGGTTGCACCATTTCTCCTTGGAAGCTTGCCAAGGTAAGCATAGAAGCGGGTTGACGATGAAGACTTATAATGTGGCACTTATGGTGTGTGCCCGACCTCCAATGTTGATGAAGAAGAGACTCCTTAGTGTTAAAGACCTCCTCCTTTGATGGTTAAGACCACATTAGTGTTAAGCAACACTTTGTTTGGTGATTAAGATCACCATTAGTGTTTAAAAATACGATTAGTGCTTTAAGAGTACATTTCTAGCATCTAATGACACTTGCATTGGTGATTAGATTCACCATTAGTATTTAAGAACACTCTTAGTGTTTAAAAATACTTTGGAATAACTCTCCTTTGTTTGATTAGAAGCCTCATTAGTGTTAATCAACACTATTAGTGCTCATAAGCACACTTTGAAAAGCTTTGTGCACTTGAAGACAATTCGGCTGATTTGCTGTACGAATGTGTGCGCCCAGGCCTCCTCTACAAGTTCTTAGTTGAACATTCCACGAGTTCTTGCCTCCACAAGTTGCTGGAGGGCCTCCACTGCCAGGAGGTTCAACTCCACAAGGGAAAAGATAAGAAAATTGACCTATTCTACACCACAAAAGTGACCTACTCTTGCCAAGCTCTAGATACCATGTTAAAAGTTCATGGTGCTCATGCTAGAACAACTACGTGGAGGAGAGAGACTCACAAAATATAATAAAATATCTTGCTTATTATTAAGTTGCTCAAATACAACTAGGCTTCTTGCTCCATACAAAAATGCCTTCTAGCTCCACCTTTAAATAGATGAGCTAGTGGACCTTAAGTCCCTTCACACACACATACCCTTCTCTTACACTTTTACATAACCTTAGTCTCTTAATATGGGAGACATCAAGAAATGGTGTATGGGAGCACAGAGATGGATGGATGGAAGAGAGAGAGACGGGAAAATACACAAAAGACCAAGATTGCACAACATAATGATGAATAAATTATTAAGCATAAGACTTCCACCATGTGCAATGCTTTTATACGCACTAGGGCCTTATATTTTGTCCCTCAATAAGAGGTGGTTCAAATCGAGTGTGTTCACACCAAAAGACCTTAATATCCATTCACATCATTAAAACTCCAACTATTCCAACACCCCTTGGGAGAAAAGATGGTGAGACCTAAAGAGAAAAGAAGTAACCAACCTTTAACCCCATCATAATCTCATTTAACATCATTTAGGTGTTGACGATTGGCAAAACTCATAGGGAAGTATATGTTGTGCTCCCTTGGTAATTTTAGTACTACACATATCTAATAGTAAATATTTATGCATTGATATATACATGGAAAATTAGGTTCTGATTCAGGGATCTTAGGATGACTACACTTGGCAATGCCTTTTTTAGATTTTTATATGCCCTTTGGCATTTATATGTCCATTGGAAGATAATTATACAAGGTTTTGGAAAGTATGACATACAAGAAGATGAATCTATAGTATCCTATGTGCCCCATGAATCTTTGCACCCCCTTCTAGTTGATGGGTTATGGCAATTCTAAGATCACACATATATCATTCTCATATGTGAAGATACTCTTCTTGGAAATGATGTCTTCAATGCAGATTAGGCATTGGAGAGTGGTAGGGGTATTGGTCAACCCAAATGGCGTGTATACCCACTAAGTGCTCTACCTTGTTGTTTGTCATGTTTTAAAGCATCTCTTGGCATTGTCTTTGTAAGAGGCATAGGCAACATAATGAGCCATGCCCTCACCTTCTTGAGCCAAGAATGATGTACCTTATTAGTTTGAGCATTTACCTCAACCACTTACTCACTTTCATTAAGCTTGTACCTTCAAACCCTAATGGGTATCATGTAACCAACATGCACAAAAGCTTTTGTTGGAGTAGACACTGCCCTTGACCAATCTATAAGGCAAGTGGTAAGACCCTCCCTTTTCCTTTCCCATATAAATCTACCTCATAACCATTACTCTAAGAAGGAAGGCCCTCATTGCCCATGGAGGAGGTATGGTATGCAGAAAATCATCAAGCATGTTAAAGGAACATCTTTGTGCAAACCACGTAAGCAAGGGTGGCAGTCTTGTTTTGATCATTGTGTGAGAATGGTCAAGGTGGAAAGCATGTGGAAGCAATGGCATGTATGTCTAAAGCATGTCAACTATAAGAGATCAAGCAAGCACAAAGAGTGGGGTGCACCATCATTAAGGTGTACATATTCATCGTCGACATCAACTAAAGACTTAGATGGCATCATTGTATTAGCCTCTAAGGCTCTAGGAACATAGTTGTAAGTCCTAGATAACCACACCACCATTCTTGTAAGCCTAATGTTATAAAGGCAATCTTTTTCATATGTCCAATACCATCTATTCCAAACACTTTCATAGTTGGTATTGAGGGGGGGTATTAAGAGACTAAGGTTTTGTAAAAGGGGAAGAGAAGGGTGTGTGTGTGAAGGGACTTAAGGTCCACTAGCTCATCTATTTAAAGGTGGAGCTAGAAGACATTTTTGTATGGAGCAAGAAGCCTAGTTGTATTTGAGCAACTTAATAAGCAAAATATTTTCTTGTATTTTGTGAGTCTCTCTCCTCCACATAGTTGATCTAGCATGAGCACCATGAATTTTTAACATCCCACCTCTCTTTCCACTCTCACTCCTCTTGGCCCTTATGAATTCTAATATAGTAGGGCGATAGGCGAGAAAAACTATGTTAACCACTAACAAAGTGGTTAGCATACTAGTATAACCAAAAACATTACAGTTTTTCTAGTATATTTTATGATAGAAAAAAATATATTGCTAAAGAGAAAGCATACACTACAATTTAACGTGGGAAGCTCCAAGAATGGTCTTTAGTGTACAAAAATCTAGGTACTATTTATTGGGAAACTTTCTTACTTTTAAATGGATCACTAAATAAAGTAGTAATATAGGGATAATTATTGAGATAGATGATGCTTAACTTCAAGATCTTTCATACCGTAGAAAAATCCCCTTGTGAAGTAGATTATATTTTTAGGCAAAAATTAGAGAAGCTACCCGTCCAGATTCCTAGCCAATAAAAGATTAGTTTCTTAATGCTGAACTATTCGAGGTAGCTGTAGAAGACCACCAAGGGTATCAATTCCATACAAGACAAACCGGATCTCTTATTCTTTTCCTTTATTCTGTTGATAATCTAGAATTCGGCCTTCTAGCCTCTACATGCTGGGAAGAACCCTACGAGACCATACACCTCATCGTCCGGTAGAGCTGGTGAGGACTCTGTCGCCCCCTCAGGCTCTGTCACTACAAGACAAACCGGATCTCTTATTCTTTTCCTTTATTCTGTTGATAATCTAGAATTCGGCCTTCTAGCCTCTACATGCTGGGAAGAACCTTACGAGACCATACACCTCATCGTCCGGTAGAGTTGGTGAGGACTCTATCGCCTCCTCAGGCTCTGTCGCTTGATCCTCCCACCCCTCCAAGGGATGTCTATGCGCTAGGGTGGGCTTATTCACCGTACTAGCGTGGGCCCTAAGAACTAGACAGCATCACAATCACTCGACTCAATCCGGTGAATCTCATTCTCCCAATGGTATGAGGGATACCATGGGCCGCGATCTCGGGCTTTGCTCTAACGACATCACCTGGTTACACAAGCATAGAAACGGAGATAGCATCAAGGCCAAGAGAAAAAAATACATGTACTCTTTCTCTTAAAGATAGCAATTTCAATACAAACCATTGATTACAAAATACAACATCACTTCAAATAATAGCTTCATAGAATTTCTAACATTTTTCAATGGAAAATTTTACATCTTCTTTCTTGATTTATTGATAATAATATTAAAAATAATTTAAAACTTCTTTTAAATGATAACCAAGCTAACCTGGCCACTGTTCCCTTGTGGAGCTTGCAATGGGAGGGTTGGAGCGGCATTAGGAGCATTTTCTCTAATCTCATTGTTGCTGCGTGGTTCTCCTGAAATGACATTTTGGCATTTCCAAGATGGGGCCATCTTGATCACTGCCTTGTAGTGCTTGACATTGCGATCGTGGTGCTTCAGTCGGATCTTGATTCCGAGATCGCTTGCTCACTCTTCTATGAGCAAAAAATCGCAGTGTGTGAACCTCCTCTCAGCTTAAAAATCTATTGTTAAAGTCTACGCAAATGGAAAAATCGCAGTGTGTGAACCTCCTCTAAGCTCAAAAATCTATTGTTAAAGTCTACGCAAATGGGGGGATTTCTGAGATGTCCTAAAGGAAAAAACATTTTGCTTGAAGGGGTGAGGGTTAAGGACACCTTGTCCTCACAAGGGTGGGGTGACTGAAAATGGGCTTATCTCAGAGATGGCTGATTAGGGGCTCATGAGAGGAAGGCTGTGAGGCATAGCTGCAAGGATAGTATGCAGGCACTGGGCGGTAGCACGGTCTGGTGGTACAGTCTCGTGCTATGTAGGGTGTAGCCTAGGGGTGTGCTCTACGCAATGAGCTACTAGCCATAGAGCACCTGGGGGTTTATATAGGTGTAGGATACGGTTACGGTACCGATGAGCAAACTACGGGTGAAAGGGACAGTGTACCATCAAAGTGTACCGGTTCACTAGTCTACATGAGCCTGGGAAAAGGTACGGTACGATGGTGGTGCACAGGCCAAGGTGTGGTACGCATGTACCTTTTTGGTCAGAGGAAGCATGGATGTCCACATGGCGGTACGTGTGGACCATACAATGGGTGGTTGGCCTTTGATCCTTACACGACCATTGTACGGGCACCTTGGTTTGAGTGTGTGCGATCCTTTTTTGGGACGGGGTCCCTAAATTTGGGGCGTCAGCCTTCGATTTACATCTCAGAGCGCCCGGGGGAGGGGCAAAATTATTTTTTCTAGCAAAAATGTCCGAGATGTTTCCCTGGTCGTTGGGGTGTAGACCCTCCATCAATCGAACGCCTGGTCGTGCATTTATTAAGGTTTAAAGGTCGTCATTTTTTAAACTAAAAATAATTACAATTCGCTTATAAACTTGATCCGGTGCTCATTTTGGATGCGAGAAAATCCTATATTAGGGTACAATCGCGTGCAAATTTCAAATTTGGACTCAAAATTTTAAGATTCTATGTGGAAATGGGTTGTTTAATAAAATCAGTGATTTTTACACCATAAAAACTCATAAATTTATCTATTATAGGGACATTTTTTTATTAATGAAGATGGGCATGTTGCATCCTTCCCTCCTTAAAGAAATCAAGATTTCCTCATCTCGTCATGAATTGGGGGTAATCCTTTAAGAGTGTAGCTTCATCTTTCCAAGTTGCATCCTCTTCAGGGTAGTCTTTCCATTGTACTAGATGTTCTACAAGAGTTCTATTACAGAGTTTCCTTTCTCTAGAATCTATGATCCTACTAGGCTGTAATTCAAGGACTCCTTGAGTAGGGATTACAACTTGGTCATCATCAAGAATATGATCAAGAGTGGGTACATAAGGCTTTAACAAGCTTACATGAAATACATTGTGGATTTTGATATGGGCTGGGAGCTGGAGTTTATAGGCACTTTTACCTAGACACTTGATAACTGTATAGGGACCACAATACCTAGGGCTAAGCTTCTTATATTTCCCAAGTGAAAGAGAACTACGTTTGGGTCGCAATCATAGAAGAACTTTGTCTCCTTCCTTGAAGATCCTTTCAGACTTGGTGTCAGCATAATGCTTTTGCCGATCTTGAGCAACTTTGATATCCTTTTGGATTGGCTTGGTCTGTTCCTCCATCTCTTTGAGCTTTTTCCTGGATGCCTCAACTCTTGTGGTCAGATAAGAGAAATTTAGAGGAGATAAGCATTCTTGCCCATAGAGTGCTCTGAGAATGGTGACATTCCTATGCTCTAATGATAAGATGTATTGTAGGCAAATTCTACCAGAGGAAGGAATTGAATCCATCTTTTTGGTTCCCATCCACAATATGCTCTGAGAATGTCTTCAATTACGTGATTGACTCTCTTAGTCTGGCCATCGATCTCTGGATGATAAGATGTGCTAAAGAAAAGTTGAGTGCCCAAGGTTTGAAATAAGGAGTGCCAGAACTTTGAAGTGAAGTCAGAATCCCAGTCACTTACTATCCTCTCTGGGAGACCATGAAGTTTGAAGACTTCCTTGATGAATAGTTAAGCAACATCAGAAGCTTTGAAGGTCTTCTTTGTGTTGAAATATACAAGTGAATGGGTGTATGCGGCAGGAACATGCCCGTAGCAAGAGGCTGTAAAAGAGAGTCTGTAAATGAGTGGGTAGCAGTGAAAAGGTGAGTGGAATCTACTGGGAGGAGAGAATAAAGGGTAGCATGAGAAGATCTAGGATGTGTGGAGATATTCTGGGAAAAGTCAAGAGGTGGAGAGAATCAAGCAAAAGGTGTCCCCCCAGATGTTGGGGAGGTGGCACAAATCAAGGAGAGATCAGTGGGATTAGATGCTTGGCATCTTCTGGATATAAACACTATAAATTGAGGCATTGTTGATTTTTGAGTATCCATGCCTACATTAAGCTATCAGTTAATTGCTCACTAATCTCATCTTAACCATCATTTGCTAATGATATTGATTCTTGCATTTGATCCACCATAGCTTATCACTTTGCTTGCATTTTAACTTGGTATCACAACCTAGCTTAGGATCCATCCAATTTATGAGCTTATTTAACTTGCTAATCATCCTAGTAATTAGAATTAAGAGATAATCACTTTTTTTTAAGTCTTTTTCAACAATAAGCTTTTTGCACCCCCAGCTGGTGGAGGGCCTTGATCTCCCTCCACCCTCAACCTTATCTAGAAACCTCTTAGCCCCACCTAGCCATGCTTCCCACACATTGGCTCATCAAGACGAATCGTGAAACCGCTGATGGGAGCTGCTGATTTTCATGAATTTGCTGGCGCTTCATTTTTGGAGGAAAACTGAGATCTACACTCACACAGAAGGAATTCCTCTTGGCCCTAGAGGTTTTCAAGGGTGATCTACATGCTGGTGATCTCATATTTGTGAAATTCATCAAGGAGGAGTGGCATCAAGCTCTGCATCAAATCTGCAAGTGACTTTGGTAAAACAGAGATTAATCATTCAATGTTTGGTCAAATCTTGTGTTTCTTGGCTTGATCCTCTACTAGACTAACTGTTATTGATGCCTTTGAAAGGATTTTAGCTCATTTGAACTCTAAGGCACCAGATGATATGGCCTCCCCACACACTCTATTTTTTGCACACAAAACATGGGATTATTTCACTAATCAATGAATCAGCATTAATCACTGTATTTTGGTGCAATTGAGGGTTCAAATTTACCATCGCGTATGTGATATATATCCCTATCACTTCAGATTGCAATTCGGAGATGGTTTGGTACTCCAACCATTTAGTGCAGATTTGCTAAACTTGGCTTTATGTAATTTTTGGTGGTAAATTTATGCTATTAAATCTATTGTAATCATCATTTAACACCAGATTTGAGTTGTAAAAGGGTAGTCACCTCCCTTGAATCTTGAATTGGATCAAGAAGTAAGACCCCCTTCACATCATCAAATGAGCACGGCACAAGAAGTAGCTAAATTTAATGGGGAGCAGTTTCACACATGGCAAACAAAGACCAAGTATTTGTTGCTTATGAGGAAAAATTTGTGGTGGCTAGTTGAGGGAAGAGATGAACGCCCAGAGGTGATCGGGGAGAATGAGTGAAAGAGCAAGAATGAGAAAGCATTAGGACTCATTGCACTTAGTTTAAATGATGAAATCATTCACCACATCACAGGGATACAATGGGCTAAAGATGCATGGGATGAACTCATTATTTTGCACTCAAGCAAAAAATTCAAAGATAAATCTGCTAATGCAATTATACAAACTTGACATGAAGGAAAGTGAACCTCTAACCACACACTTGAACAAATATAAAAGAATTAAGCAACAACTGGCAGCCATTGGTAAGAAGGTAGAGGATGATGAGGCACTAGCAATGCTTCTGAGAATTAAACAATCCTTCCACACATGTGAAAGAGGCACCTACCTCAAAGGTCCCCCTCTCTTTACAAAGGTGTCAAAAATTCATCATTTTTTCAAAATGTCTCATTTTTTTTTAGTAATATCTCTTAATTTTTAACTAATAAACCTTGTACTCAGTCAACTCTTCATCTTATGTAAGCATTTACTCATTTTTGGGTATTTTCTTTTATTCTTTGGATTTATCGCATCCCAACACTTGGATTAATCCTATTGGCCCATTGGAACCTTCATTAGACCATAATCCAAAAATTTCTAAAAATCTAGACGCTTAGGCTAAGGTCCCTTATATCATTTTTAATTGATTCCTAATGCACATTGGAGAATTTATTTTGAACTTCTGTTTCAGGAACTATATTTTAGATATTAGGAGAATTTTTATATCCAATATATCTCAATATTGAATTACCTCTCTCTGGAATTTCTTCTCTCTAGGCAAAAATAATATTTTCTTGCATTCTGAAATACGGAATGATTACAGGGGATTGAGGTAAAGGCTTTTTCATTATTCAGGCTGAGGAGGAATCTTACAGCTTCCATCCACTTCTCTACTGATTCTCCTAAGTGCTCCTCTTCCCCTTTAAATGGTCTAGGCTGAGATCTATGAAGAGCTTTGCGAACATCAAGGTCAAGCTCTTACTCATTGACTTGGGGGTTAACATTCCTACCATGAGGACAACCTCGATCCATGATCCTATTAATACGAAAATTCTTGTTAAATCCCTTTTTTCAATTTAACCAAAATGCTCAGGTGTAAAGACCACTTTGAATCCAACTTTAGATCCACTTGATTCTGGGGTTCCTTAAAGTTTGGTCAACCCTCATAGAATCCTAGGATAAAGATCCCTTCTATAGGAAGAAACATACAGAACTCATTTTCAAAAAATAGTTCATTCATATCCTTAAACACAATAATGGTCCATCAGACCAGAATTTCCATCTGAACATTCCCCACAGGAATTTCAGTTATACAGGTTCTCAATTTATCATTCCTTAATTAAGTCCACTGGGTCAAGGGTCAAACTACGAACAATCTGTCAGCATGATCCACTAATCTCATAGTGATCTGCTGAAAGTCTTAATTGTCTTCCAAGTTACTAACATCATCACTGGGATTCTCTCCATTCATCCTCATCATGACTTTATTCAACTTACCTACTTTCAACCAGAATTCAAAAATCATCATCTTTCAATCAGAATCCAAATCAATTCATCAATTCTTAACCAGAATTCTAAAATCATATCAACCGGCATCTGAAATCATCATCTAGGATAGCATTTTTGCTTATAACTTCAAGGTCTTAGATTCACTCGTATATATTATCAGTAAAGAACTGCAGTTATACCCACAGTATATACGGGTAGTCACGGTCCTTGGAGCTATAAGGTAAATACCATCATATCTAGGTCTCAAGCAAGTCAGGGATTTCACACAGTTGCGGTGCTTCCATCTAAAGACCCAATTCCCAATTTATGAATCGTCATTCTGAATATCAATTTGTATAAATAATTACAATCTTTTACTGGTAACTTATAAATTTCTGAAATTTCTTTCTTCTTGGTTTATCAACTTTAGTCAATTTGGCTCTAATCCCCGTAGCTAAAAGATCCTTGCCCCCTCTCCAATTTTGGGGTGCTAGCAGTAGAAGTAGCAACTTCTTGCGTAGGGCAAAGCTTCCCACTCGAGGCCTTGCCCACGAATGTCCAAACAAGAGACTAATCCCTCGGTTCTTCCAAAACCGACCCCAGAAAAACTTCCCTTGCCCAGAAGGCATAGGCGATTCCTCTAGGAAAAAAAATATTCTAATGTAGTCAAGAGCCTTAAATTTCCTTTTGCTTTCCGACCAAACTCGCAAGTCACATGGCCGGATCAAGGGAGGAACTTGCACTTGGATCATAGAGACCAACGCTTTTTCCCCTGTCAAGAGGCACAACCATTGATTCTTTTCCATAGAATAAGGATTATCTATGATTTACTTCAACTAGTGTAACTTGAATATATTTGAATTTTATTATAGGAATCCATCAGTCTAGCCTAACCCCAACCAATCCCATGGATTAGCCAACCGCCTAACCACTGTATTGATAGGATCCATTATGAAAAATTGGTTAAGTTTTGTCCTAGGTACCAGGGGAAAGAGTTCCCAGGCCCCCTAGCTGGCACTCATGCAAAATACAATTTAGACACACCACTTACGCACCTAATATGAAATTACCTTTTACAGATTCAGCTGTCTTTGAAGCAGACTTGAAATGAAACCATAGTATTTGGAATCATAATCCTCCAAAATATCCAGATCCAATTTCCAACTTTCCACTTTCCAACCATAAAATCCAATTTTAGTCATTCCTTCCTCAGTGTACCTATGGCATCATCGGCAACCAGAACGCTCACACTTGCTCACTCAGGGGCCTTTTAAATAGTTCCTAGCCCATAGTACCTAGGAGTTTAATCACATAAAAACCATATGGACTCTCAGTTGGATATTAGCGAGATTAACCAACAAGATCCATGTAAAAGAGGCATGAACTTATCTGTTGAAGACCAGCAAGGGCAATCAACCAGATCCATGCCTGTGTTGAGAAAATAGCTCCAACTCATTTTCTTCCTAGATGCATACATGGGTACCCTGGGCGAGACTCAGAGCCCGAGCACCATATGGTCAACACCCTCTAGGTTCCTTAGCAGGTGACGTAGTGCTTCACTCGTAGGCCACTTCCTTGGTCCCTCATCCACAGTACTGGAAGCTCACCATTTTAATTGAACCGAGGCTGGTCAAGACCTCGGCCGACCTTGCCACGTGAGATGTCCTTCATTGACTCTCCATCAGTTGTAGCAACCTTTTCACTTAGTTCCTCTCATGACCTCATTCGATATGATAAGCAAAATGCTCCCCTAACATTCTTGACATAAAACAATCTTTTAAAAACAGGTTTCATATACAAATACAATTTCCAACAAACTCCAGATTATTCCACGTTATTTCTCATCATTCCACATTATTCCACATTAATTCACATTGAATCATTCCACATCCATTCATATCTATTCCCATCGTCCTACATCCATTCACATCCAATCACATCCATTCACATCCATTCACATCCATTCATATCATATCACATCATACATTCACATCCATTCACATCATATCATGTCCATTTACATCCATTCATTCAGGTTGAAAGTACAGTTACTCTACTTTGATACTGATAGAACTTTTCTAAGTTTTTGCCAATTACTTGGCTTAGTTAAAGGCAACTTTTTTCTTGATTTCATTAAATCTAAAGTATCAGAGTGTTGTCAAAGGCTTAAAAAGGAAAAATAAATTTTATCAAAAAATTATAATAAAAACTTAGAAAGAGCATTTACGTATTGTGTTTTCATTCCTTAAGCTTCATTAATGAATAATTTTAATCAATGAATTGGATTTTATAGATGGACATCCCATGTTTAAATCTAAATTTCCATTAAATCTAAATTTTTGTTCACTGTTTGGATCCTTGATCCTCTCAGGGATTCCAGATTCCTTTTTCATGGAATCTAGGAATAAATCAGTCATACGTTCATTCAATTAAGCATGTTTCAAGTCTTTTTCTGGGAAGTCCTTTTCCCATTCAGAAAGTACTCCAAGATTCTATTTTCCAAGAATCTAGACGTATACTTCGAAGATTAAATGTATTCAAATTTCCTTTTTGTGATTAAGAATTATCCAAGTTTTCTCCATGAATATTTTCACATTCTTTTCTTTCAATGTATAAACACTAATCCATTTATCTAAATGAATCATTTCCATAATTCTCATAAATTGAATGATTCTAGAAAATTTGTGCATACTCTTCTTTATTTTTTTGACAATTGAATAATGCTCAAAACTCCTCTTTTTGTTGCATAAAACTTATTATACATAAATTCATTCCCATATTTTCTAAGAAAAATGATAATACTCAGAATTCCACTTTCGATAAATAAATAAAAATACTAATATTTTGAAATATGCCAAAAATTCCTCTTTTAATATTGAAAAATGTTTGTACCTAGAATATAGTAAGAATTCCTCTTTTTGCATATAGATTTTTATGCATGTAAAAATAAATATAACCAAAATTCCTCTTTTCTCTATTTAAATAATTATGCATAAATTCTATAAAAGTATTTTCCATAAATATGACAAAAATCATTCTTATAGCATAAAAATATCTGTGCCTAGAATATGATAGGAATTCCTCTTTTTGCTTTATTAAAACTATGCATAAAAATAAGATTTTTCTTTTTTCTAGAAAATTTTGCCATAGCTTCGCTGCTCTGCAATTACTGAGAATGTTCAATTTTATAACTTAAATGAATACACATAATTGAAATGTGATAGGAACTCCTCTTTTAAACTAAAAATTTTATTATACATACTTAGCATATTTATGAATATAATTATGATTAGTCGTCTTGATTTAAAACATCCATTCATCATTTCTATAGGAGAATTCTTATAAAATGGTAGCATAACACTCTTTCAACTTTAAAATGAGTTTATAGGATTTTTATAAATCATAAACAAACTTAAAGAATTTAATAATCATTTTTAACTAGATTAAAATCATAAAAATACCTAATCTTTTCCTCTAGCTTGTCAAGCCTAGAGTTTTGTTTAAGATAATGAGTTTATCATTAGGAACCATCCTTCTGACAAGGATCTAACCATAAAGATGATTAATCTTTCCAAGAAAGAGAGATTTACTAATAAAAACACTATAGTTAAGCATAAAGATTAGTATTAAACCATTTAAGCCTTATGAATCATGAAGAAAACTTGATTTCAAGAAAAAAACCATTTAATTGAAAGATTCCCAAGCATTAGAGGGGTTGGGAAGAAGAAAGTCATTGAGAAATTTAGAAAAAACAATCAAATTAAGGCTTACCTTTGATTTCGGCTTGGAGAGAAGTGAAGCCCACAAAGCAAGGGTTGGCCACCAGGTTGGGGAAGGTAATCTCCAAGAGAGGATGGAGAATTGAGAAGCTCCAAAGCTCCCAAAAGTAGAGGCAAAATAGAGAGATAATAGAATTACACTAAAATGAAGATAATTATGGCATGTAAATTCACAAAGATGAAAATACAAAGGAATGAGCGTCTATTTATAGGTGAGGGAGGCCAGTAACCAAGTCCACCTGGGTTCTAGAGGCTTCCAGCTTTAGTTTGACTTAATTTGGACAAGTTTGGCTCCCTTTTTGATCCAGTTTGCATGAGGAGAGAGGAGAGATAAAATATCTTGATTTTTTTGAATTAAAAATGTCAAGTAATGATGAGAAAAATGCACCTACTTCATGGGGATTCTCCCTCCTTACTAAGGTGTCAAAAATTCATCATTTTCCTAAAATATCTCATTTTTAACTAATAAACTCAGTACTCACTCAACTATTCATCTTATGTGAGCATTTACTCATTTTTGGGGTATTTTCGAATCTTACACCCAGGCATCTTTACCCTTTCAGCTTTGATCCTTTGGCATGAGAGACATTACTTCAAGTACCGAAGGACATCATTTTTCAGGCCTACCCAATGAAAGCTCCTCCTTATGGCATTTAATGTTTTTGCATAGCCTGGGTGCCGTGCAGCAGGACTATCACATTAGGAGAAATATGGACTCTCCATTTTGCCCCTTAAGGAGTGAATAAAAAAAGATTAGCCGCCTGACCAATGAGAGAGCTGGGATTCTAGATCCATGTAACATGGATCTTTTTGTCATATATTTTTCCAAATCTCTTAGGACATTAAAATAATAGAGCCCATAACTTTAAAAAATAGAGAAATGTTAGATTTCATGTCATAAACTATTCTTTCATGTCAGATGTACCTTGTGGTTAGAACATGGAAGTTTGAAAACCGAATTTCATTTTTTTCCTTTTTTTATGTTTAACTTTTTACTTTCCCTCCTTTTGCATTTCACTACCTTTTCATTTCTCCCCTTTTTTTAGCGGAGTTTAATTTTTTCCTATCTTCTGCAACTCTAGTTCTTTCTTCACAAAATTTTACAAGTATGTTGTTCTCCACCATAGCTCTCTCCTCACATAAAATTTTATCTCATTTGGACAAAACCTCTATGAGTTTACATTTTCTCACATGAACTTTCTCTTCTTTGTGCCACAAATAGCTATCTTGATCTGAAGTGGCATCAAATTCTTATGAGTAATGATCATATGTTTAGGGTTTATCTTAATGTAAGATAGGTTTGTTTATGTTTTGTCTTGATGTGTTGTGGTTTATTTTCATAGAAGCAAGGTTGTGAGCATGAAGATTGTGCAAATCAAAGCAGTACGTTCCTCTTTATTTTGTGTTGTTTTAATCTTTATTTGTTGCTTATAATATTCTCTACACCACATATAACTATCTTGATTTTAAGTGACATAAAATACTTGTGAGTAATGATCATAGGTTTAGGGTTTATTTATGTTTTGTCTTGATGTTCATTTTCATAGGTTTAGGGTTTATTTATGTTTTGTCTTGATGTGTTTATGTTCATTTTCATAGGTTGTAAGCAACAAGGTTATGTGAATCAAAGAAGCAATAGGTTGCTGTTTATTTCTTGTTGTTATAATGTTTATTTCTTGTTGTTATAATGTTTATTTGTTGCTTACAATCTTAACATAGATATTTATTAATCATGCAGTCTAACTTTGTTAATTTAGTGTTTTTTTTATATTGTAGATGTCTTCAAGGAGGAGGAATATCAGTAATATTCACACAGTGGAGGTGTTTAATAGGAGAGATGATGAAGGTAATTGGATCCCTGATCAATACAATAAGTTAAATTGGATTTTAATGAGACCAAGTACTTGTGGGAGTTTCAAGGTCAAGCTCAAAGATGTAACAAACCCTAACAAACAATGGAAAGGTAGAATCATAGAACTCAGGAGATGCACCAATGGTACAATAATAGAGGATTTCATTTAGCATGTTTATATGTATAAAGAGATTCGAGTGCATCATGAAAACTTCAGTGCGCGACATAAGCCTAATAGTAAGTTTATATCTATGCGCTTTGTGTTCTTGTGCTTTGAGTCCATGGTTATTAGATAGAGTTTTAATACAAGCATGTTTGTTGCTTGCAGCTTTATATCCATCAACTTTGCATGAATGGAAAAATGTAGAGTGCTTAAGTGGAAAGCTAAATGTTTTACATGTAGAGATAGGTGCCTTGAGTTAAATTTGTAGCAAAGTGATGAGCTATGGTGCATCAAATGAAAGAATCAACATCATTAGTGAGTGATTAGATGATGATTAGGATGAGATTAGTTGATAGCTTAATGTAGGCATGTATACTCAAAAATCAGCAAATACGCATTAGGCCAATGCCTCAATTTATAGTGTTTACATCCATGATCTGCTCCTTGATTTGTGCCACCTCCCCTACATCTAGGGGGGACACCTCATCCTTGATTCACTCCACCTCTTTTGCCTGATTCTCTCCACCTCTTCACTTTTCCTAGAATATCTCCACACATCCTAGATCTTCTCATGCTACCCTTTATTCTCTCCCAGCAGATTCCACTCATCTTTTCACTGCTACCCACTCATTTATAGACTCTCTTTTATAGCCTCTTGTGCTAAGGGCTTGCTTCCACACACACACCCCATTCACTTGTATATTTCAACACCTTGATCTATGACAACCAGAGTGGAAGCAAATTGGCATCTCAGAATGTTTACTTTTATGATTCCACATATGTTGTGGAGAGAAATAGTTTGGATTACATTCCATACCACCGTTGTCTAGTCAGGAATGGTATAATCCTAGATTAGACATGTCAGAAGCATGTAGGGTAACGATAAAAACTGATGTTCATGCTGCCATGAAACCCTCCACAGGCTCTAGAGATGTGCATCTAAGTTGGTTTGTTCCAGTTAGTTTGTTTGCACATTTGTTTGGATCTTATGAAGTAGTAAAGAAAACTAAGATTACGTATCAATGCAAGTGCCCATCTGAGGATTAAATGACTCTGTTACTAGGTGAGTCATGGCATCTCAAGAGAACTCACCATGATGATATCATTGAGTGCAAAAGCACTGTGTCAGATGTTACCTTTAGGTAAGATTACACTGTTGTTGATTATTTATAGTTTTTATTCATAAGTACTTCATTGAAAAACATCGATCGTTGATTGTTGTTGTTGTTTTTATGTTGGTTGTTTGTTTTTTATGACAAGATACGAGTTAACCAAAAGACCTCTAGAGTTCCATATGTGGTTGCTCCAAGGGTTTCAATGAGTGGAGGCAAGGTGAGAAGGTTTCTCCAGAAGCCTTTCAACTAATGGGACAAGGTTCAGAGAAATGAAGATAGGCAACATGTCGAGGAGGGTGACAATGTTCCTGCGAAGAGATGAGAGTTATGGAAAGACCTTTGTGCTTGTACTACTTTTGACTACTTGGATGCAAACATTATTGTTTTGCGTAAGCAAGTGTGGGCAAATTTCAATAAGGTAGTGCGATTGATGAGTCAAAGCAGCACAACAGATGAAAACCGTAAATAATTTCAAGCAGAGTTGCAAAGCTTCATTGAAGCCGTGGTCTGCACATGGGGTGAATATGGTGCATTGCATGGTAATATAATGCTTTTAAAGGTTTTGCAAAACAGATTTCTTCTTCTAATGCACTTTTCCTAAATGGTGGTTTTGTTTGGTATTTGCAACACATCTTGTACGCTCATGGTGCATATTTCATGAATGCCTATGGCTCGCTTGACATGTGGAGCACCCAAGGAATGAAGAAAAGTCATTACTGTGCAAGGGGAGTTTATTTCAAGAACATAAGACATGGAGGTGGTAGGACTCAATCAAACTATCTCAAAGAAATATTTGATTGGTTCTTCCATTAAACATTTGGAAGAAACCTTGCAAGGGAGAGGGCTCAAATGTCCAAATTTGCCCAAATTTCCAAAATGAAAAAGTAAGGGTCAGAAAATAGCAAGGTGGAGGGCATGGACAAAACCTGCATGTCATGCGGCATGCAGGGTTACATGTAGGAGAGTTGGTAAAGTATAGGTCCCTATAGATTTGAATAAGGCTTAGGGTTGATGTGTAGCTAATCTATCGAGATATTATCTATTGAATGTAATCAGGTGTTATAATTAAGAATATAAATGGTTCTTTTTTGCCTAATATGGAACCATGTTATCTTTTATGTTTAAAAACTCGTTTTTTTGGTGCATGATATTTCTCTAAAAACTAGGGTTTCGTGTAATGATTACGTTGCCCACTGAGCACCCTCTTTCTTTTTGTCCAATTTGTACAAGCACTTTGAGAGCACACAAGCACTCAACTCCTCATGGGCACAATCACTGCATCCAAACTCGCACGATACTTATTCTCTATTGAAGTCCCCATCCAACCTGATGAGGATTCCCTCTCAGCCCAGGAGCTAGAAGTCAAAGATTTGCACAACCTTGCTGCCCAGATCGACAATTTTTTTTTTGCATGTAGCATCACCAGGGCTCAGTTTTCCATGCTGACGAGCGGGAGGCCACATAATGACCGCTCCATATAAATACCACAAGCAGACCACACGAGGGCATTGCGGTTTACTAGGAACATTGTAGAGCACTGACAGTCTATGGTGCAAATTCTGTTGCGGTTTTTGGAGTACCCCTTGGTTTCGAGGACCGTGAAGTCATGCGTCATTTTACCAATTTTGTTAGATTGATATACTTCCCTTGCTAAGTTTGATTGGTAGCGATGAAGCTTTGTAATACCTTCAAATATAGTTTTTTTAATGACTTGAATTATATCTCAAAGATTTACGTTGCTTTGTAATACTCAAAGAAGTCTCAAGATGTTGATTTTTGAAATATGACATGCTTTGTATTCCACATATTTGTGTGTTTTGATGCTTTGTGATAAGTGTCCAGAAGGGTGCGAAAATTCATTGTGCAATTTGGCTAGAAAGGCTAATTTCGCACCCTTCCGGACTAATAAAATATTTCCTCGATTTTATCAATAGTCTCCAGTGAGAACGCTTATTCGAATGATGCCCCATGCATTTGTTTGCATGCATGAGTGACCCCTTAAAATTAGGGGTTTTTAGGGTTATTGCAATGATGGCATTTTCTTGTATAAATAAAGGTTGACCTCTATTTTTGCCCATTCCTTACCAGCAACAAGAGCCTTCCCATCCTTATCCTCAGCTCTCCTCACCATGGTGTGTACAAAACAAATAGTGAAGAAGATGACTGAAAAACGACATGCCCGATTGGGACAGCGCAACAAGAATTTGGAGTGTTAAAACCTCAATCTTAAGAAAAATTTGACAAAGCAAGCCATCTCATCCTAGCCAAGCAACCAGGTAAAGTTGGTGGATTACGGCATAGAAGATAGTAGCGTAACAGACATCGACATCGACACTGACTGCGGGGAGCCGACATGGGCACACATGGAGATTCCTAACCATCTAGCCTTTGGGGAAAAGACCCTGCCATGCATCACCACGTAACACCAAGAGCAGCAAGGGGAGCAAGAGGAAGAAGCACCGATCCCCAAAAAAAACAAAAGGAAGTCGACCTATTACAGGCCTCGCCCACTACAACCACATCTCGCTGATCGTCTTCCTCGTGGTGGCCCCCGCCCCCGCAGGAGATGCTCAGGGTACAAGGATTTCTAGGAGATACGACACCACCAAAAGTCCATAGAGATTCTCATCGAGAGGGCACCTTTCTCACAAACATGCAAAGAAATTTTATGGGAATATAAGATGGAATGTCGAATGCAGTCGGTTGCCCTTGAGGCCTTGCAGGAAGCCGTTGAAGCATATCTTGTTAATCTATTTATGGACACCAATTTGTGCGCCATCCATGCAAAGCGGGTCACCATAATGTAAAGGATATGTAATTGGCCTGCCGTATTCATCGCACGGAGAAAAGGGGAACGAAAAATGAGGAGTGTTCAATGATGTATCTCAATTTTCGATATTAATGAATTATTAATGTGTAATATATCTTCCAATTGTCGATGTGTATGCCTTGCAATTGTCGAATGTGCACTCTATCTTGCTATTGTGTATTTGATTGTCTATTTGATTTAATAATGTAATATATCTTCCATCACGTTTCAATAAGGGCCAGAAGGGTGCGAAAAAGGCCCCTCCAGGTCGTGTGCAATGGCCATTTTTGCACCCTTCTGGCCCATATGGTTTTACTAGTAAGATGTGTCAATTAAGGATAAACTCTCATCGCGAAGGGCATGGGGTGGCTCAAATGGGGTTAAGAGTAGGAAAATTGTGATGGCTAGAGGGGTGCGAAAATGCTCTGTACGGGAGCCTCATATAGCCCATTTTTGCACCCCCTCTGGCCCTCCTAAGATTTTTGTAGTTTTTTTTCTAAAATTTAAAGGTTTTTATCAAAATTAAAACTCAAATCCCTTAAAATTGGACATAGACCAAAATTGCCATTAGGATGGAAATTTGTAACATTTCCATTATGCATCACTTGAGATGGATAGATATGGAGCCAAGCTATGCATACATAAAAAATCTTAAAATAAATAAGCAAGAAAGAAGTTATTCTCATTCTAGTGGAGGGCGTAAAGCTGTCAAAATTGTGATTTCCTCTTCCAGCACGTGTTGAGTGTGCTAATTCAAGGTATCACCTTTACCACTATTTTCAAAGGAGGTTTGGAATCCCTCATTTAAATATCATGGAATTAAGATGCTCTATTGAGACAACCCAATACATCATGAAGTTGGTCTCCTTAAGTGGTCTTTTCCTAAAGTGAAGAATGCAAGGGAAGGAAGATGATGTAAATACAAGACATAATTGATTTTAAACCTTCAAAACTAAAATTACAAGACATGGTTGATTTTAAACCTTCAAAACCAAAATGCATGTAATTTTTGATTTCCTTTGTAAAATTAAGGTAAATTAGAGATCAAAAGGGATAGCCTTGCTCTTGTAGACTACAGTACATCTTCATGTGGTTCTCAATATCTTTTTGCATGCTTACTGATTACCAAACCAAAGGTGGCCTTGGCCACTTTTTCCAAAATAAAGAAAATATATATTGTTCAATGTAGTTTTTTAATATCTACCCTTTTATGTGATTAACTAGGGGCTAAATAAGTTGTTCTCATTCTAGTGGAGGGTGTAAATCCATCAAATTGTGATTTCCTCTTCCAGCATGTGTTGTGTGCTAATTCAAGGTACCACCTTTACCACCATTAACAAAGGAGGTTTGAAATCCCTTATTTAAATATCATGGAATTGAGATGCTCTATTGATGACAACTCAATACATTATGAAGTTGGTCTCCTTAAGTGATGTTTTCTGAAAGTGAAGAATGCAAGGGAAGGGATATGATGTAAATATAAGACATGATTACTTTTAAAACTTCAAAATCAAAATGAATATAATTCCTTGATTTCCTTTGTAAAATTAAGGTAAATTAGAGATCAAAAGGGATGGCATTGCTCTTGTAGATTATAGTACATCTTCATTTGGTTCTCAATATCTTTCTGCATGCTCACTGATTACAAAGGTGGCCTTGGCCACTTTTTCTAAAATAAAGAAAATATATATTGCTAAATGTAGTTTTTAATGTCCACCATTTTATTTGATTAATTAGGGGCTAAATATGTTATTCTCATTCTAGTGGAGGGCGTAAAGCTATCAAAATTGTGATGGCTAGAGGGGTGCAAAAATGCTATGTATATGGGGGTCTCGTACAGGCCATTTTCGCACCCCTCTGGCCCTCCTAAAATTTTTTGTAGTTTTTTTCCTAAACTTTGAACATTTATTTTAAGCCATGTCGTCAAGGAAAAACACGTTTATTTCACTTGAAACTCAACTAAAATTAAATGGCAAATATTTTTACATTACAAATCAAACACATGTACTTAAAAGTAACTTTCAACATTATATTGATATAAAATTTACATGTAGGATTTGGGAATACTCTTTACAAGAGAGGTTTGTCACTTCTTAGCTACGAGGAGTTTTGTGGCCCATGGGTTAGCCACCACCCAACCACTGGAATAGTAGAACCAGACAAGTACTCACCCACCCATAATTGAAAGCCTTTCTTAACTTTTGCTTTAGAATAGAGATACTCACACACTCCTCTTTAAACTTTTAATTTATAAAACAATCCATTGACAAACAATTACTGGGTACAGATGTCACAACTCAAAATTTCCATTCAATCCTTGTTTCTCACAAAACAGTATCACTCTGGACTCTCGTTTAGACCAGCAGGTCAGCAACGAGATCCAGTAAACAGATTACAATAAGTTTCTTGTCATCATCATACATATATATCTTCCACGACATATGCATGGGTGTCCTCGGCACCGCGAGCCCGTACATCTCCTGGTCAGAACCCTCCAGGATCCTCCTTAGGTATCCTGGTACTTCACTCAGGGACCGCTTCGTCGTCCCTCACCCATCGTACCGGAAGCACACCATTTTACACCATACCTAGGCTGGTCAAGACCTGGGCAGGTTTTTGCCACATGAACTATCAACAACAAGATCCAGTAAACAGATTACAATAAGTTTCTCATCATCATACATATATATCTTCCACGACATACGCATGGGTGTCCTCGGCACCGCGAGCCTGTGCATCTCCTGGTCAGAACCCTCCAGGAGCCTCCTTAGGTATCCTCGCACTTCACTCAGGGACCGCTTTGTCGGCCCTCGCCCATCGTACTGGAAGCACACCATTTTACACCATACCCAGGCTGGTCAAGGGCAGGTTTTTGCCACGTGAGCCGTCCTTTGAACACTCCTCGCCAGCTGTTGCAACCGAACTTCCCTTAGAACACACATATACCAAATGCTCCCTCCAACATTCTGGCGTAAGACAGTCCTTTAAAAAACCAGGGTTTCTATTCATGTTTTCAGTTTTGATTTTCTTTTGAATATAATGAGTATATCTTAATTCCGTATCCCAAGACTTCTAGATCACAGGTCTGGATTCCCAAACAAGTAGAATTCCTCTAATTTTGAATGCTTGATCCTCAGATCAAAATCAAAGGTCTCAACTTAGTTTCAGATTCGGTGGGTGATTTGAGTGTAGATTACTGAACTGGTCACATCGTCTATTCTTGAAACTGACGAGGGAGTTATGTCTTGGTCATAGTCTGATTCAAGGTTTGAGTCTGGAAAGGTTCTCCCTGATCTATCTTTCTCGAAGGTAATAATTCAATTACTACTTTACTGAATTCAAAACTAAACACGAATTCCTATGAGGAATAAATTAGTCATTTATCTAAAATTCTGACTTCGATAGTTTTTCTAAATTTTCTCATTACCATCATAGAGAATATGAAATGGCAAAATTTTCTTTCATAGAGTATTAACTTAATTCATTTACCCATATTCATGGGATTTAACCAAGGATTAAAGAGAACTCTTATTTTGATTTAAAAAATCTTTTATGCATCATTTTATGCATAAAAATCAATAATGATGAAAGTAATACTTTTATAATAAAAAATTCTTTTATGCATCATTTTATGCATAAAAATCAATAATGATGAAAGTAATACTTTTATAATAAAAAATTCTTTTATGCATCATTTTATGCATAAAAATCAATAATGATGAAAGTAATACTTTTATAATAAAAAAATTATTTTATGCATCATTTTATGCATAAAAATCAATATTGATGAAAGTAAAACTTTTATAATAAAAAAAATCTTTTATGCATCTATTTATGCATAAAAATCAATATTGATGAAAGTAACACTTTTATAATAAAAAATATTCTTTTATGCATCTATTTATGCATAAAAAATTCATTTTGATGAAAGTAATACTTTTATAATAAAAATATATTCTTTTATGCATAAAAATCCATTTTAATGAGAGTAACACTTTTATAATAAAAAAATATTCTTTTATGCATAAAAATCCATAATGATGAAAGTAACACTTTTATAATAAAAAAAGCTCTTTTATGCATCATTTTATGCATAATATCAATAATGATAAAAGTAACACTTTTATAATTAAAAAAATTCTTTTATGCATCTACTTATGCATATAAATCAATATTGATGAAAGTATCACTTTTATAATAATAAAAAATTATCAATATGCATCTTTCTATGCATAGAATTTAAATCTAATGAAAATCACTCTTTTATATAAAAAAAATAACCAATATGCATCTTTCTATGCATAGAATTTAAATCTCATGGAAATAACACTTTTAGAATAAATATATTTCTACTATGCCTTTTTCTATGCATAGAATGAAAATGATACTTTTAGAATACACAAACAATAGGGATTATTCTTTTAGAATAATAAAAGATAAAACTTATTTCACAAAATTTTAGAAAATTTTGCCATAACCTCCTTTGTATGGCTGACCGTTTTTCAATTTTTTCTATTTTAAAATTACTTAAAAATTATTCCCAAATGGTTTTAAGCACTCTGAACTAATCAAATTTCACTTTTAAAAAAGAAATAATATGAAAAGTTTAATTCCAACTATTAGATCACTTAAATAGGATAAAGAAGGGCTGATTTTAAGAATGAGAGAGGGGGAAAGCCTTTCACTAAGACATAGCATCCATTTATCATTTCAAACAAAACAAAAATTAGAAAACCATTAAAAGAATAAAGAAAAATATAAGATTTCTAACTTACATGAATTCTAGGAGCTTTCCTTTGGCTTGATGGTTTGAGGGATCTACTCTTGTTTGCAACAAGAGTGGCCACCAAATCTTTCGAAGAGGGAATGGTCAAAAACTAGTGAATTATTAAGAAATTCATGGTTCTTGGCTCTTGGGAGGAGTGGAGTAACAGTGCATAAAACACTATTGAGCTTCAACAAAGGGGGAGGCTTCTATTTATAGGAAAAAGTGAGCTCCTAACCAAGCAAACTGATTCTAGAATTTTCTAGATTAGTTTGGTCAATTTTTGACCATTTTTAGGTCAGTTTAGCTTACTTTTTGGAACTAGACTTGAATAAGGAGAGAGGAGAGATGAAATATCTCATTCTTTGATAATTTAAAACTCCACCACACATGTGAAATAGGCACCTCCTTCATGAGGGGGGAATTCCCATGTCAAAAATCCATTTTTTTAGTATTTCCTTTGGTCCTTAGTCCACTCTTCATCTTATGTGAGTATTTACTCATTTTTGGGGGGATTTTTTTTATTTCTTCTATTTATCTTCTTCACACATTTGGATGAATCTGATTGGCCCCTCAAAACCTTAATTTAAAATTTTTAAAAAAATTGGACCCCTAGGATAAGGCCTCTTGAACAGATTATACTTGATTTCTAATGCACCTTCTGAAAATCTTTTTGAGCTTCTGTTTCGGGAAAACTTTTTTAATAAGAAGAGATATTTTTCCATCCAAAAATATTCAAAATCTGAATAATCTCTCTCTAGAATATTTTCTCTCTCTAGGCCAAAACAGGAAGAAACAAGATCTCTTATATTTCTGAAGAGGGATTTGATTACAGGGGAAGATGCTGGACATCTTGAGAGGCTGGGGAGGAATCTTACATTCTCTCCCACTTGAAAAATGCGAGATATCCTCATCTCGCAAACTAGGGGTAATCCCGCCACAATTCGGCTTCTTTCTCCTAGGTGGCATCTTCAAAAGGATAAAACTTCTATTTGACTAATAATTCTCTCAAAATTTTGTTCCTGAGAACCTTTTCTCGAACAGCAAGGATTTCTTTAAGCTGGAGTTCCATCTGCCCTTGGGTTGAAGAAGTTAAGATTTCATCATCAAGCACATGATTCAGGCTTAAGAAGACTCACATGAAATACATTATGTACTTTGAGATGAGGAGGTAGAAGAAGCTCGTAGGCTAAATCACCTACTTTCTTTGTAATCAGATATGGCCCACAAAATCTGGGATATAACTTCTTGTACTTTCCAAGAGATAGAGAACTTCTTTTGGGGCGTACTCGAATGAAGACCATATCTGCTTCTTCGAATTTTCTGCCTGACCTCTTCTTATCTGCATACAGCTTCTGTCTATCCTGGGCAGCTTTTATATATTTGCGAATTGCTTGCATCTACTGCTCCATGTCGTCAAGCATCTGTCTGGACATCTCGACCCTAATCAATGGGTCGGCGGACCAGGTTAATGGAGTTAAGTAATCTTGTCCATACCAAGCTTTGAAAGGGCTCATCCCAATACTTCTGTGATAAGAAGCATTGTAAGCAAACTCGACTAAGTGCAGATAGCTTAGTCACCTCTTGGGTACCCTGCCACCACAGCATGACCGAAGTATATCTTCGATTACTTTGTTCACCCTTTTTGTTTGACCATCGGTCTCAGGGTGGTAAGCTATGCTAAGATCCAAGAAAGTTCCTACTGCTTCGAAAAATGTAGTCCAGAATCTTGATGTGAATTTGGGATCTCAATCACTTACTATTCTTCTAGGTAGGCCATGCAATCTGAAGATTTCCTTGAGGAACACTTTGGCCACATCCACTCCAGTAGTGTAGGTTTCTTTTACTGGAATGAGATGGGCAACTTTGGTTAGTCTATCAACTACCACGAAGATGGAGTTGTAACCTGATTGCACTGAAGGTAATCCAGTAATAAAATCCATACTGATGCATTCCCACTTCATCTGGGGAATGTCTAATGGATGTAACTTCCCAGGCATTTTTACTCTCTCGGCCTTGACTTTCTAACAGGTCAGACATTGACGTACATGATTAAGCACAACCTTTTTTAGACTAGGCCAAAAGAAGCTTTTCTTCACAGACATATAGGTTTTGATGAAACCTAGATGTCCTGCAATAAGGCTGTCATGGGCCTCATTCAGAATTTGACCCTTAGTTCCCTCATTGTTGGGAATGCATAGCCTGCAATTATAATACATAATTCCATCATCCTGTGGAGTTTTGCTTTCCTGCATGAGTAGGATAGCAATAGGGCCAAAGAATGAGTAGGATAGCAATAGGGCCAAAGAATGAGTAGGATAGCAATAGGGCCAAAGAATCTATCCTGCATGATCTTCTCTCTTGCTTCAATAATCAAAGGATTTGACACTACAGTAATTGTAAGCAAGGAGGCTTTTCTGCTGTGCTAAGGGCATTTGCTACCACATTTTCTTTGCCTGGGCGGTACTTGATTTCAAAATCAAATTCCTGCAGGGTCTGCATCCACCTTCTTTGGCGCATGTTGCGATCCTTCTGAGTGAAGATCCACTTTATGCTCTGATGATCTGTCACATCAAAGTGAATCTTTGACCCAGTAGGTAATGTCTCCACAACTTCAGGGCATAAACTACTGAAAGTAGTTCCAGGTCATGGACAGCATAATTCCTCTCATGCGTTTTGAGTTTTCGGGATTCATAGGCCACTGCATGACCTTCCTGCATGAGTGCACCTCCCAAGGCAAAACCACTGGCATCAGTTACTACCTCAAAGGGTAGAGAGAAATCTGGCAGCTTTAGAACGGTATTTGTTACCAAGGTGGTCTTCAGCTTATCAAGAACACTTTGGCACCTGGCAGACCATTGAAACGGTATTTGTTACCAAGGTGGTCTTCAGCTTATCAAGAACACTTTGGCACCTGGCAGACCATTGAAACGGGATATTCTTCTTGAGAAGATTTGACAGGGAAAGCTATGAGAGCATTCTTTGGTATGAAAATTCTATACCAACCCCCAAGAATCCTCTGACTTCTTTCACTGTCTTGGGTTCAAGCCAATCTATGACTGCTTGGAATTTTGTAGAATTTGGACAAATTCCATCTTTTGATACCAAAAAGCCCAAGTATTCAACATGGTCGGCAGCAAAAGTGCATTTGCTCTTTTTTGCAAAGAGTTGCCTAGTGGTGCCTCCTATGAGAGTTATTGTTAGTAGAGTAGGGAAGTTCCTTTATATTTATCCCACCCCAGGGATAATCACAGATGCTTAGAGCCTTTGGTTTCCCTATCAAACAAGGACCCTAGTGAGTGGGTATAGAGGGATGCTACCAACATAATAAAAACAATGCCTTCCTTTAGTTATATTTCTACCTCACACATGCTTAGAGCCTTTGGTTGCCCTATCAAATAAGGACCCTGGTGAGTGGGTATAGAGGGATGCTACTAACCTAATGAAAATCATGCCTTCCTTTAGTTATATTCAGTGGAACACCAAGCATTGTTCTAGGACACATTCAGAGAGTCCCTGCTCTTAGACCTCATTGGGAGGCTTACGGTATCACACCTAACATTCGATGTCTTTTTAGAGGAGGAAGTGGCACTCTTGTAGGAGGACTTAGATATTCTCCTTTATTTGGCTTTCTCTTATTGGTGGCCTTGCCAACCAACCAACCAATGGAGATCAGTTGTTGGTGTTAGGCCAACATGCTTGAGATGCGCAAGAGCTTCAAAGACAATTTACCATTGCTTATGGGAGTGTAGGGGGAAGCACCAAGGAATCGAACTATGATTTGGAATGTGATAGCACATCTCCTTGTAAGTGTGAGGAACGATGCTTACATTTCTTTTGGTGCTATCATTTGGCTTACGTAGTCAAGCCCATAGCTCATATGAGGGGAATGTCATGGATCTAATCATTACGATTAGTCAAGGAGTTTCTTGGCAATGTTGTCTTCAAGACATAATAGAATCAAGACATGTCCCCTAGCTAAGAGGTTGGATAGTGCATGGGAGATTATTGCTAGTTGTAAGGCTCCCCCCTTTCCAAAATAGGGGAAACACTTAAGATAGTCTACTAAGTCAACTTGGAGAAAATTTCCTACTCGTTGACACCTTGACTATACAAAGATTCAAGGATACCATTTGTAGGTAAGAATTAGTCCTATCCTCTGCAGCAGCAGGGGGAGCATCGTCTTCTAAAAATCAAATCACCCATAGGGTAATTGATCATAATTTGGGCAACTACTAATCTTGATTCCTAGAGACAACGCTTTTTTCCCCATCCATGCAAGAAGTTACCCGAGAACCTATTTATCTAGTGTAGGGCTCTCATTTAATCTATTGGAAAGCTATCCAACTAATCGGGTCCATCCGTCCATAGGATGGTGCCGTCGGGGCATTCCATCCTCTCACTTTCCACCCTACTCATGCCGTCGGGGCATTCTATCCTCCCACTTTCCACCCTACTCATGCGTCAATTTGTTTTCTAATTAATCCTACCACACTATTGGACATAAATAAACATGTTCCTTAATTAAGGCCCTTTCACAAGGTTCGTTAAAATAGCCTCTTTCCATAGTATAATAATGCTAAAGTCAAGATATATATGAAAAAGAAAGTTTATACACCCCTTCAATAGTGATGACACTCAATGAAGCTAATGGTGGGTCATGACTTTGGGTTTCATGAGGCCGGATGCCTTCTTCCCTTCACAATCTGCAACTTCAGCACGAAGGAGACCTTGGAACCTATAAAACACAGAAATCAAACAAAATGTTAAGTCGTTTCCTGTAAATGAGCACAGACCTAATGCGTACAAGGTTACAAAACCTACTTACATCCAGAAGGCAACCCATAGAACAATATCATTGCCTTTTGTAGCTTTCTCATTTCAACACAAAATGTTATTGAACTCATTGAATTTGAATGAAACATTACCATCCACAGTCTTCTACTTTCTCCATGTTGCAATGGAAAGTGTATCGTTGATGTGGTGGTAATCCCCAATCTTGCATTTTACATCTTCATTGCTCACTCCCTTTGCTAGACGAACCCTCTTTGGTGGCGGAAAAAGGTTGTGCATGATACCTTTCTTACGAAGTGTGTCTCCTAGCAATTAATGAAGAGCTTTGTAGCCCTTTGTGCTAATGCCTACCTCGTCGCATGCATTACAACATCAACACTGTTGATACTTTGGGAAAGCTCTTGTATGATTTCATTGGAAACAACCATACGTATTGTCTTGCAATGGGGATCCCTAATCATTTTAAGCACATGCTTCCTCATTGTGAAAGAGCGCAAGAGTTCATTACAATCCCCGGTTTGATCAGAACCTATGGCATCTTGAAGGAATAGTCTAAAAACCAACAAAATCACATTGACATTACACAAGTGCACACATTCCACACATGCTGTTCCCTCTTGAATTACAACCTCAAGCTCCTTGATTTTCGCTTGAGCCTGAAGTAGGCTTTGGTGTACACTAGTAAGGTTAATTTGGAGACATTGCAATTGTGATGACAAGTAGAAGACTCTACCAGCATCAATTGTTACTAATCTCTTGTAGTAGCCGAGCATCCCATTCTCACTAAAAGATCCCTGTCCCCTCCGCGCAACGAATTCAGGGGTGCTAGTAGTAGCGAAAGTAGCACTTCTAGCATGGGGCAGGGTCCCTCACTCGAGGCCTCACCCATGGATATCCGGACAAGAGACTAATCGCTCGGTTCTTCCACAACCGACCCGAAAAAACTTCCCTCACCCGGAAAGCACGGGTGATTCCTCCAGGATAAATTTACTCTAACGTAGTCAAGAGCCTTAACTAACTGAATTGATCTCAACAAACCCATAAGTCCCATAGTCAGATCAAGGAAAAGACTTACACTTGGATCATAGAGACCAACGCTTTTTTCCTCATTGAGAGGCACAGCCGTTGATTCTTTTCCATAGAACAGTTTTTATCCGGGATCTACTTCATCTATCATACCATAACAGAATTGAGTCTCATTTTAGGGATCCATCAGTCCAGCCTAACCCCATCCAGTCCTGTGGGTTAGCCAACTGCCCAACCACTGTAGTGATGGAATCCATTTAAGAATTTGGTTAGGTTTTGTCTCGGGTACTAGGGAAAAGAGTTCCCAGGCCCCCTAGCCAGATATTCATGCAAACTTAAAACTAGTCACACCAGTTACACACCCAATATGAAATTGCCTTTTTCACAGACAATTTTTCCTTCATCGGTGTACTTATGGCATCATTGGCAACAACCAGAACGCTCACCACCTGTCCACTCACAGGGGCCTTTTCAATAGTTCCTACCTCATAGTACCCGAAAATATCTATCACATCTATCTGATTCACATATCATCACAGCTCATTCATTCACATCCCGATTCACATCACATTACATCTCATCCATTCATTCATTCACATCTATCTGATTCACATCACATGTCCTCACATCTATTCTGGCGTAAGACAGTCCTTAAGACAACAGGGTTTCTATGTAAGTTTCCAGTTTGATTTTCTTTTGAATACAAGGAGTATTTCTTGAATCAGTATCCCCAAAACTTCTTGATCGGAATTCTGAATTTTATACCAGAATTCCCCGAGTTCTATAAACTTCATCCACAGATCAATTCAAGGGTCTCAAACTTAGTTTCAAATTTGGCGGGAGTTTTGAGTGTATTTTTCTAAACTAGTCACTCCTCCTTTCCTCGAAACTGACGAAAGAGTTTGGTCTTGGTCATAGTCCGATTCAAGGTTCGAGTCGGATAAGATTTTTCCTGAACTATCTTTCTCGAAAAGGTTTGATAATTCAATTACTATTTTACTAAATTTCTTTCTTTGAATATTCACTTAACTGATTTCTAAATTAGTTACGAATTTCAATGAGGAATAAATTAATAATTTATCTGAATATTTTGATTTCAATAGATTTCTTGAATTTTCTTTTTACAATCCGTGTGAATATAAAACGGTAGACATTTCTCTCTTAGAGTATTTAATTATTCATTTATCAAATACTCATAGAATTTAAACATAGAATTTAAGAAGATTCTAACCTTAATATAAAAATTCTTTATGCATCTATTTATGCATAAAAATCAACTTCAATGGGAATAACACTTTTATAAAAAAAATCCTTTTATGCATCTATTTATGCGTAAAATCAAATTTGATAGGAATAACACTTTTAAAATAAAAAGAATTTCTTTATGCATCTTTCTATGCATAAAAATCAAATTTAATAAGAATAACACTTTTGTAATAAAAATAATTCCTTTATGCATCTTTCTATGCATAAAAATCAAATTTAATAAGAATAACATTTTTGTAATAAAAATTATTCCTTTAGGCATCTTTCTATGCATAAAAATCAATTTAATAAAAATAACACTTTTGTAATAAAAATCATTCCTTTAGGCATCTTTCTATGCATAAAAATTGATTTAATAAGAATAACACTTTTGTAATAAAAATAATTCCTTTATGCATCTTTCTATGCATAAAAATCAATTTAATAAGAATAACAGTTTTGTAATAAAAACAATTTCTTTATGCATCTTTCTATGCATAAAAATCAATTTAATAAGAATAACACTTTTGTAATAAAAACAATTCCTTTATGCATTTTTTATGCATAAAAATCAACTTAATAAGAATAACACTTTTGTAATAAAAACAATTCCTTTATGCATCTTTCTATGCATAAAATTTAATTTAATAAGAATAACACTTTTGTAATAAAAATAATTCCTTTATGCATCTTTCTATGCATAAAAATCAATTTAATAGAAATAACACTTTTGTAATAAAAATAATTCTTTTATGCATCTTTCTATGCATAAAACTCAATTTAATAAGAATAACACTTTTGTAATAAAAATAATTCCTTTATGCATCTTTCTATGCATAAAAATTAATTTAATAAGAATAACACTTTTGTAATAAAAATAATTCCTTTATGCATCTTTCTATGCATAAAAATCAATTTAATAAAAATAACGCTTTTATAATAAAAATTTCCATTATGCATCTTTCTATGCATAGAAATCAAATTTAATAAGAATAACACTTTTATAATAAAAATTTCTATTATCAATTTTAATAATTAATATCAGTGATATCCATGCATATTCATAGGTGAATATGTACATGTAGTAATTGGAATATTTATTTTAGATGCAAAAATGGTGGGAATTACTCTTTTTGAATAACATAAAAACAAACTTTCTTTTTTCACAAAATTTTGGAAATTTTTGCCATAACCTCCTTTGTATGCCAAATTTCTTTCTACTTCAAAGGGTAGAGAGAAATTTGGCAACTGCAGAACAGGATTGGTTACCAAGGCGGTCTTCAGCTTATCAAAAGCACTTTGATACCTGACACACCATTGAAACGGGGTATTCTTCTTGAGAAGATTAGTCAGGGGGAAGTTGTGAAAGCATACTTAGGTATAAAAATTCTATACCAACCAAATAATCCCAAGAATCGCCTAACTTCTTTCACTGTCTTTGGTTCAGGCCAATCTATGAGACTGCTTGGACTTTTGCAGAATTTGGAGAAATTCCATCTTTGGATACCAAAAAGCCCAAGTATTCAACACGGTCTCGACAGAGAAAGTGCATTTGCTCTTTTTTTGCAAAGAGTTAGTGCTTTCTTAGAATCTCCAGAACTTTACGGACGTGAGCTTCATGGTCAGCTGCATTCTTTGAGTAAATCAGAATATCATCAAAGAAAACAAGAACAAAATCATTCAAGTATTCTCTGAGAATGTCTTGCATTAGGCAATTGAATGTAGCTAGGGCATTTGTCAATCCAAATGGCATGACAGTAAATTCATAGTGCCCATAGCGAGTATTGATGGCTGTCTTTAGGATATCTTAATCATTAACCTGATTTGAGATCTATCTTTGTGAAGATCTTAGCTCCATTTAGCCTGTCGAGAAGCTCATCAATTCTGGGGATAGGATACTTATTCTTAACTGCCAACTGATTGAGACCTCTATAATCCACACAGAGTCTTAACGTTCCATCCTTCTTTTTCTGAAAGAGAGCTAGCGCTCCCCAAGGTGAAGCACTAGGTCTTACAAACCCTTGTTCTAACAGCTGCCTAAGCTGTTCCTTGAGTTCAATGGCTTCAGGGACTGGAATTTTGTACGTGCGCTGGGCTACTGTGGCTGAGCTCTAGGGGTCAATTCTACCTTATGATCTACTTCCCGAATCGGAGGCATCTCAGTTAGCTCTGGTGGGAATAAATCATCATACTCACTTAACCATTCTAGTTCTTTAGCCTTTAACTTTGTGTCTACTGGATTCATTTTGACAACATAAATGAGCTGCTTCTTTCTAAGTCCTTTCAGTAACCTAGAAGCTTTTACTAATTGTAGATCTAGGGATCTGAAAATTCCAGTTCCTTGAACTTTGTTCCCGTGAAGGTCACGGAAGGAAATGGTTCCATTGTGACAGTGAATGTCAGCTTGATTTTTGTGGAGCCAATCCATTCCAAGAATTCCGTCTCGAAAACTCCCAAAGGTAAGACTCTGAACTGGCAGTCAGTTACATTCCCATCTAGATACGATCTGTCTCATGGTGAGTGAAAAGAATCTTCCCACTGGCCAATTCAACTTGCATAGGTTTTCCTGATTTCTGTTCTAAGACTAGCTTATGCAAGCATCCTGGGGAAATAAATGAATGAGTACTACCTGAATCAATCAAAAGCTTAAATGTCTTACCCTTATACTTAGCTTGAGCATGGATGACAGAGAATTGACGATTTGGCCCTTGGTTTTCAATCGCGGCATAAATTTGACCTCTTTCCTCTTCCACTACTTCTGCTATCGTAAGTGCTTTGGTTGCTGCAGATTGGGGCAGAACTCTTTCTCTTTGGTTACCCCAGTTCTCGGAGGGAGTTCTAAGATTACTTTGAATAGAGACAGATGGTTGAGCTGGAGTCCTCCTGGGATTGCCTTGATTTTGGTAAGACCCCTGATTTGACTCATACGAAGGGGTTGGTCTCTGCACTATGGGTCCTTGGCTTCCCTGTCCTCTTGACATGGCAGGAGTCGGGCAGTCTTTAAGCTGGTGACTGAAACCCTGACACCCAAAACACATGTTCTCACTTCTAAGCTAATCCCTCTGAATCCTTGAAAGAGGTGGGGCTCCTGAGAAAGTGTTCTGAGGGAAGGGTCTGCCTTCACTTCTGAATTTCCCAGCATCTTGATTCTGATTAGGGCCTTGCTGCCTCTTTGGGGGTGGAAAGTTTGAAGCACTTCTCGAGGTTTGGAACCTTTTAAAGTTTGAGGGTGCAGGCTTCGGCCGGGACCTTAACAAAAAATGCTTTGGCAAAGTCCTTTGCCATTCTGACAACTTCTGCCATTGAGACTGGTTTGGCATTTTCACTAAAGTGTCCAATGGCTTGTTCATCCCTCGAATGAATCTGGCCATCAGCTGCTCTTCATCCAAAAGTGGAGAATATTTGAGGAGAAGGGCAAATGCCTGATGGTATTCTTCAATCATATGGCTATCCTGCTTCAGTTCCAAGAACTCATTCATTTTGATTTCCAGGAAGCCCGGAGGACATAACCTCTTCTTGAGGTAAGCTTTAAGATCTGACCAGGTGTGGGTATTTTGTTCAAGACGATTTGTCTCGCAATAGTTCCTCCATGCGACCGTGGGGCCGTTTCCACAAATTTCAATCTGGGGCAAGAGCCATCTTGCTCTTCTCGTTATAACCAGCTACATCGAAATACTCTTCCATTGCCTTGATCCATTTTTCCACTACTTCTCCTAATTGTTCCCCTTCACCCTTGAAGGGACCAGGTTGGGATCGGTGCAGGGCTTTACGCGAACGTCCGGATCTAACTCTTCATTGTTGGTAAGAGGATCCGGCTATGAGATTCACTTAATGGGGTTTGCTCTAGAATGGGTTTTGAGATATACTCAAGCAAGGTCAAAGGTTTGTACTCAATCACTTGCTCTAGGATAGGCTCTGGTTCTTGCACTTTCCTTACAAGTTGTTAGGCTTGTCTCACTCACTCCCTCTCTAACACTGAGTTGGGGTTCTCTTTTAGTTTTTTTAGAGATATTAACATAGTGGGAGATCACATCCCAAAGGAAGCAGCTTTAGAGATCTCATCTGAACCACTTTCAATGGTCATGATGTCATTTCCTTTCAATGGTCACGATTTTGTTGTCCTTGGAAATTGATCATGTGTTATGCTTCTATGTGCTTCAGACATCTACTTTTTTTGGATCTTTGGTTCTGATCCTCTAGCCTTTTCAAGGGATATAGTAGCCTTTTGGGCTTGTGCAAGCTTTTTAGCTACTTGCTTTTGAAGCTTGAGCTTTTTGCTTATTCTCAACCTTAGATGTTCCCTTTAGCATCATCGACTCCTACTTGGTATCGAGCTTCACATCTGAGCCTCCTCAGCTCATGCTTGTCATGAGGCTTCGCATCTAAGGGGGGTGTTGGAATTTGCCCTCCTACTCCTCACACTACCATGTGGCATTGTAATATCCCACATAGTAGATTAGGGTTTAATTGACTCCTCTATATAGGGCTAGATAGCCCTTGGTCTCCCCTCATCCCCCACCTTTATTGGGTGTTTTTCCTAGTCATGGACTTTGTCCTCAGTTGTGGTTAGACTAGCTCCTTCATGATATATATAAGAATAGGCTTTTGTGATATAATTCATTCATCATTTTTTCTCAAGTATTAGATCATTGCATGCTCCAAGTCTCTCCTCTACTTTCGCTTACTGCCTTCAACTATTAGCATGTATCCATAAGCAAGCAAGATTCAATAGCATACAAGCAAGCAAGAGTGGAAGAAGGAGAACTGACAAGTATTCTATTGCAAGGGGATGAATGTTCATTACTTGGTGCCAAAATTGACTTATATATAAGTGACTAGTGTTCACACTAGGTTAGCCAAAACATAAAATGTTTCAGCCACTATTGCTAGTCTTAAGCAAGTATGTACATGAAGTCCTTATAAATCCCCTATTTGACATTAACGCATGATAAGGCTACTTTATATGTTCTAACATTGTATTACAAAAGATAGGTGCCCATGTGAGCGAGTAAGATGGCAAGGTGCCTTATAGTAGGGGATGCTCAAGTAAAACCATGTTAACCAAGAAAGTGGTTAACATATCCCCTTCCTTGTGTCATCAAAGTCGTTGTTGGTGGTGAAATTTTTGTTGCTAGGTCGAAGAGGTATGGATAGTCTAGGAGAGATGCCGTCGCGTGAATGCAAGATTGAGTGTTAGATTTTGGACCAATCTGCTGGCAGACGTACATGGGCAATTGGGCAGAAGGTGTACATCTTGCATGTGTAATCCTCCAATCATGAAGACTTTTATAACTTAATTGTTGTCTTTGACTCTCTTAACTGCTTTCTTTGATAGTTTTTCACTTGGGTTGATAGAGTAAATGAGGAGCTTTTCATGCCAAGTTGGTTGCTAACAAGATTATGTTATCAAAAAGAATGGTAGAACAACCACTCAAACATGTACTAATCAAAGGAATTTAGGCAATGTCACGTACCATGGGCCAGGCATATGCCCACCATGGTGGCTATTGGGATATTGAGCTCAACTAGAGCATATGGATGATACACCTAATTGACAGGTCCACTTATGCCACTGGCATGGTTGGTGAGATTATGGTTGGTATGCCACCACATAGTGGTTTATCTACTGCTAGGGTGGAACAGTCCTTAAGAGGAGCAGGGTGGAGTGGCTACAACCCAATCCAAGGCTACAAGAAGAGTAGATGTGAAAGGATGGTGGCAGTGGATAAGCATAGGCAATAGCAAGGCAAGGGATATGGCAATTGTAATAGAGGAGAAAGATGCCTAGAGGTAGTAAGCTAGGAGTTAAAAGTTAAGGATTATGGTTAGAGAGGAGGAACTAGTTAGGGCTAGAGGTGGGAGACATTAGAGGGTAACAACTAGGGCTATAGTCTAGCATAAGAGGGGAGATAATTATAGTAAGTTCTAGGAATCAAGGGGAGGTTAGGGTTTAGGGTTAGTCTTAGGTTGAGTTTAGATGTAATTAGTTAAGAATTCTATTGATTCACAAAAGTTAAGGTTAGATTTAATTAGTTAAGTGCTACATTAATTCACAAAAGTTAAGATTAAATTTAATTAGTTAAGTGCTACATTAATTCACAAAAGTTAAGATTAAATTTAATTAGTTAAGAGCTACATTAATTCAAAAAAGTTAAGGTTAGGGTTAGTCTTAGATTGAGGTTAGATGTAATTAGTTATGGTTAGGTTTAGTCTTAGATTGAGGTTAGATGTAATTAGTTGAGAGATACACTAATTTAAAAACATAGAGGCTAGGTTTATCTGAGGTTAAGGTTAGATGTTATTAGTTATGTTAATCCAAAAAGGTAAGATCGGTTATGATTGAGACTGGCATGAGGAGGGATTAGGATTAGGGATAAGATGAAGCAAGAGCCCACGGTTAGGTTTATAAAAATAGCTTGCAAGCCAAAGAGGCGCGTATAATTCCTAGTGTGAATCTTCCATGTTATGATTGTTTTTTGAGAAGAACAACCAATTTAGTTCAAAAATCATGCCTTTAATCCAAAAATCTAAGGTCGGTTTATGATTTTGATACTAGCATGAGGAGGGATTAGGGCTAGGGTTAGGGTTAGGGATAAGATGTAGGGAGCCAAGGGTTAGTGAGGGTTAGGTTAAATGCAAGGTTAGGTTTATAAAAATTAGCTTGCAAACCATAGAGGCACACATAATTACTAGTGTGAAAGTATAGGCATGGTGTTTTACATCTTCAAACTCATGTTATGATTGTTTTTTTTAAGAACAACCAACTTAGTTCAAAAATCTTGTCTTTAAGGCAAACTAGTGTAAACAATAGCCCTACAAAATTCATAGTTTTGATTATTGATCATCAAAATAAAGGTAAGTTATAAAATCAAATAATATAACATCAAAATAAATCCAATAGTATAATATGTCACTTTGAAAGGACATATCATGTGATTACTAGAAACTTTATGCACAAGATTTGAGGTCTTGTTTATGGGATCTATTAAGGAAAAGATGTATGAACATTAAAAGGATGATATTTGTATCTTTTCCTTTTACAACAACATATTCATATATTTTGATTCCAACTCATGGTTGCTTAGGATTAGCTAACTACTATCTTCACAACCATTCATGTTCATAAGAATTATGAGGGAACTAATTTATGAAGCAGTAGAAAAAAGAACTATAAGAATCAAGTTACAATGTGGATGAATCATATGAGAAAGAAAACTTTTAAGCAAAGAATCAATTTCCAACCACTTTTGGATAAGATTAGGTGTGAAATAAAACCTTTTAAGCACTAGAAAAAATCAATTCCAACCACCTTTGGTGGTAAGATTAGGCGTGAAAGTGAAAGAAGGCTTATAGGAGGGGGGCCCAAACCATGGAATAGGAAAAGAAATCACCTATCATGTGGGAGGTTCAAGGGCACTACATTTGTAGTATAATTGAAAGGAAGCATGAAATTGAGTGGGAGGGCTTCGGTTATAAGTGGAGACTAAGTGAAATTATGTGGGAGGGCCTTGGTTCTAACATGGACTCAAATTATGTGGGAGGGCTTCAGTTCTAAGTGGAGACTAATAGAATTTGAAGCTCTAAAGTGAATACATCAAACACTCACGTGGGTGAATATACGTTATTGAATTTTAAGCTCTAAAATGAATACATCAAACATTCTAGTGGGTGAATATAGGTTATTGAATTCAAAGCTCTAAAATGAATGCATCAAACACTCAAGTGGGTGAATATAGGTGAAATTAAGCCATGTAAGATCAAGAGACTTTTATGGTGATATGAGAAAGCAATAAAGACACCATGGGAATGCTACATAAGAGGGGTGAGTCTATGTAAAGATCCTTGTATAAACGTTTAAATATATAAATAGTAAAGTTGATCTAATTGTTTATATTTTGACATTAAAATCACAAGATATTGGATGACAAATTATACAAAAAAGGGTATACAAAAAAGTATGTACATGTGCTCTAGGGGTTCTAAGAGGACTTTACTAGAGCGCATACACCTAGAGAATGGGAGAGAATATGCACTTGACTTTAACGAATTAATGCATAACATGACTGCCATATAATAAGACAATGCTAGTAATAAAGACTCGTCCAAAGCTATAACAATTATATCCTCAACATTAACATCTCATTAAAAAAAAGCTAATAAAATATTCACATGTAATTAGGTCATTTCAATTTGTTGCTTGTTGCTAGTATCTATACAAGATCATAGTGATTCAAAAACATAAAAGAAAAAGGCTACATAAAGTGTAAAACATTTATTACTTTACATATTCTATAAAAAGAAACATTATTTTGTGCATTTATTGAAGCCTCTTAAAAACTTGTATAAATGTCCTTAGGCAATGCTTCTGTAAGCCTCCATGTCCTATAATGAGGACAAACCCTTTGAAAGTTGACATTTGAAGGCCTACTGATGCCATTATTTTTCTTCATTGACAGAGTGCACCTTTATTCACCTTACAACTTGGACCAAGACAAAAGACTAACTGAGACATTCTCCCCAATGAAAGAGGCACATGAACATTTTTGCACCTTCTTGATCTTGTTGTGAGTAAGAATACTAACACTTTCACATGTTCCCATTGCTAGGTACAAATAACCAAGAAATTTCCATTGCTAAGTACAAGTAACCAAGAAATCTCCACTGCTAGGTACAAATAACCAAGAAATTTCCATTGCTTTCACATGTCCCCATTGATAGGTACAAATAACCAAGAAATTTCCATGAATATTGTAGCATATGCCAAATGCACACAGGATGCATTTGGCATATGCTAAATGCACACAGGATGCATAGCACCTCAAAAGAGGTTATCTACCCAATTTCATCAAAGATAAGCATGGTTACAACACATGTGTCTCTGGCTCAAATGAGCCTATACACCCTTACATTTTTCCTTTTCTATTTTTTCATGATATTTACAATGCCTTATGTGATCACTTCTACTTTGCACTAGTCCCATAAGCCTCCCATGGATATTAAAAGTGATGTTTATATATCTCTATAGCTCTTGGTCTACACATCAACCTCTTCATTAACAATCTCAAGTTCACACCCCATTCCCTACACTTTGGTGCCATCACTTGTGTGGTTAGCTAACTTGGTTATGACTTTAAAGGCTCATCTCATCTCATGTGATCATCATTTCTTGCTCTATGTGTGGGCATGCTCTCAAAAGCTTGAAACTCTTTCTTGGTATTACTATGTCTCTTAATAGCTAGTAGATTTGGAAACATTCAAGATTCACTATGTATGAAAAGCAATCACCTCACCTTTTACTCCCTATAACCTCTATGAAGGGTTTTTCAAAGTCATGACTACACCCCTCGAGCCCCCATGCACAAGCCATCAGGCCCCTAGCATCGTTGTGTGCTTGTGATGATATAGGGAGACTTTGCTTACCTTTCGAGGTTGTGTGAAATGCTCTCATACTCCACTCCTGATGCTTGTGAGCCATTATCTATAAACTATGTTAGATACATCCTTAGGTCAATTATCTATAAACCTAAACAAAGTAACTATGTCACTTGTGTTGGTTGAGGAGTGGTTGTTAAGCATGGTAAGGCTAATGGTTACCTTGGTACTGAGAGCGTTTGTCATTGTGATGGTTGAGGAGTGGCGGTTAAGCTTCGTAAAAGGCTAATGGGTGACCTTTGTATCAAGAGCGTTTCTCGTTGTGTTGGAGTGCACACTATTGGTTTTCCTTGTCATTGTTGTTGATCATCAAATTAAGAGTATCTCTCTCTCTCTCTCTCTCTCTCTCTCTCTCTCTCTCTCTCTCTCTCTCTCTCTCTCTCTCTCTCTCTCTCTCTCTCTCTCTTCTCGTATGCATCTCTCAATTTCTTCCAATGTTTGCAATGTGCATTATACATGAAACACGTGTCTATAGGCATTTTGCATCGCCTTACAAGGAAGATCTTGTTCAAGCATTGCTAGCAGAAAAGACACTATAGTGTATTTACCAACTATAAGTTTTTTTTTTAGGAGCATATCTCTCTCTCTCTCTCTCTCTCTCTCTCTCTCTCTCTCTCTCGTGTGCATCCAATGTTTGCAATGTGCATTATACATGAAACATATGTTTGTAGGCATTTTGGATTGCCTTACAAGGAAGATCTTGTTCAATAAATTAGACCATTGCCAACAGAAAAGAAAAGACGTTATAGCATATTTTTACCAAGTAGAAGGTTTTTTTTTAGCCCTTATTTTAAGGAACAAATTTTGATACTTCTATTAGGGGCAAGTGAAACCTATTTAGTTATTAGTATACATTTAATACTCATGATCAGTATATACTACTATAGTCCATATACTTGTTTTTTTTGGGAAATAGATATTTATAATATTTACATTGTGAAATCTTTACAAAACAGTACCGTTTAAAGAGACCGTGGGCCAGGGCCTATTCTAAATCTTTTACATTTCAATTCAATAGTTTACATAGCAGATTCCACCTATCATCCTCCCAGACAAAGGAAGACTGGCTCCAAGATACATGGTACCCCAACTGCATACATGCTATCATCATTTATTGAGTGGTGCATTCTTTAGGGGGCAACTTCTCCAAGACTTGTTTGCCTAGCCAAACCTTCACCATTGGTGTGGTTCCGAGAGGGTTTTCTATGAAGGCCACAAAGGTAATAGATGGGGTGATTCTCCTTGAGGTAGCATCTTCTTGTCTTTTTCAAGCAATGAGGCTTTGAGCACTTGTGAGCAATGGGTGACTGAACTAGGACTTATCTTTTGTACTGATATATTAATAAATATGTTTAGTGATTTATTTGCATGTGTGAAAGCAATAGGCCTGGGCGGCAAGTGCCAAAAAGAAGTCTAGGTGTGAACGGGCACAAGCTTGTGGCCACGTTGGACTCTGGAGTACTGCAGCAAAAAGACGAAAGCAGCGTGACACAAGCCGCTCGTCGGTAATGGCCAATGGCAATGGCCCATGACGACGTTGAGATAGCACTAGCAAGGGGCGGGGCAGGCTTGGGTGGCTCCCAATAAAACACGAACCTTTCACATGTACAGAGTGTGGAAGCCATCTAGGTGTTTAAATAAACTAAAGGAGAGGCATCGGTTTATGTAAAACAAATACATTTTTCTGTAGACTTGGAAATAAATCATCGATGCGTGTGCCCCATTAGCGTATAGTATGCAATATACGTACTTGGCTCCAAACGGCGTTTCCGAGAGAGGCTTGGTAAAAGGGAGAATCACATGTGCAGCCTTGCGTCGTTGAGGTGAGGCTGAGCTGCACAGCACGCCAAGCGAGGTGGCCGTTTTTTGCCAGCAGGCATGCAGAGAGGGGAGGCAGGACGTATAGGGACTTGCTGATCATGACAACGGGAGACGGAGGCAGGGGCTAGATCTGAGCTACATTATATAGTGATTTGTAGAGCAATTTGGGATAGAAATTGGAGATTACTCTTTTTGATTATAGGAAAGAATGACTCGAGAATTGAGTAGGAGTCCCTTTTCTCTCGTGGTTGCCTGGAACGTGTGGTTGACGATTCAGAAGCTGTGCTTGTTGCTATTTATGTGCTGCATTTGGGTTGCAATGCGTGCTTAGAGAGTTATTAGTTTTTAGGCTCTGTAGCCGGGGGGAGTGGAAGTTGATTCAATGGAGGCTTTCCTTCATCCGTCGAATCAGAGAGAGCATGAGTGTTGTTGAGACAAGCCTGCATTACTAGAGAAAAGAAGAGCATCTGCGCTTTTGGTGGAAAGCGATTTTAGTGAAGAATTGATTGAAGAGCACACTAGCTGCTTTTTAGGACCAAGGCTTGTGCAGGAGTGCAGAGCACAGCACAGAAGCATTGCAGCACATGGATATGGTGGTGGCAGCTCGCACTGCTCTTTGCTTCTCTAGCTGATTCTTTGTAGCAGTGTTGGGCTTCAAGCGAAATTCGGGTCACCATTTGTGCTTGTGACACAACCCGGTGATGACCTCAAGCGCTTGAAGGTGAGAAAAAAAGATAGGTGCCCATGGAAATCGAGGAGGGGCTTCCCAGCTTCTCCACAGAGCGGTTGCGTGCCAAACTGCGCGGGCGGGCGCCGACGCAGCGGCGCCTGGACTATAATGCGCCACTGCTGTCGGTGCGGAGACTCGCGGAGGCGCGTGGCGAAGGGAGTAGCAAGGTGTGGAAGCTGAGCGGAGAGCTGAGCAAGGAGCCGCTACGCGTGCCAGGCGCCGTGCCTTTTAACTGGGAGCATAGCCCCGGTCGGCCAAAGCAGCGGGCATCACCGCCCAAGCCCTCCTCCCCGTCGCCGCCTTCCACCCCTTCTCCCCCTATTTTTCGACGCGAATACCCTGCCTCACCTCCCCCTCCACCTTCGCCACCCCTACCTCCCCCTTTGCCACCCTTTCTTCGCCGTTCTTCTACTGCTCTTCTTCCACCTCCATCTCCACCACCGCCACCGCCACCTCCTCCCCGTCCTTTGATTCGCAACACCTCACCCCTTCCTCGCAGATCCGCCCTCTCCCCCAACCCCTTCTCTCCCCCCCTCCCACTTCAAACCCATTTGCTAGCCTCGCCCGCCCGCCCGTTTTCCCAACCTTTTTCCTGCACCACTTCTAATTTGAGCCCTTCCCTTCGCTTAAATGATGCAATCCCAGACCGAGGCCAACTCCCCGACAGCGAAACAAAAGGCTTCCGCCTCGTTGATCCAACAGAAGGCTTCCTCAGTGTGCCCCGTGCTCGGCGGGAAACGGCGGAATCACAAGAACGCACGGGGGAACCTCAACGCGAAGATGCGGCGGAGGAGACAATCTGCGCCGCAATTGTGGCGAAGGAAATGGCGGAAACGGCTACCATCACCGAAGTTTGCACGAAGCACGAATCACCACCCAAACCGAGTTTCAACGATAGCAACTCGGTGGTAGATGCCATCGTGCGAAGGTTCCTGGTGGACCATCCAGATCCGGCAGATCCCACTCTAGAAAGGCAGCAATCATCGTTCACAGAAGTAAGCTCAGATGCTGTAATTAATGTTCTGTCTTCTGTAGACAGGAATGGCGATGCCGAGGTGCAAGGCAAAGACGATGCCAATGGTAATCCATACAGCATCATCTGCTTGCAAGGCTACTCGGCGCAAATTGTCTCCTCCAACTCGACAAAAAAAGAAAAAAAGGTCGAATCTGCGGTAATTTGCTCTACCGCCCCTTTGGAGCAGAGCCGCAAAGGCAATAAGCAGCACAGGCGTAGAAGCATCGCAATTCTGGACTCGTGCAGGGTGGTGTCGTTAGGGATGATCAGAAATGCGGTGGCGCAGGCGTGTCGCAAAGCAGCAGCAGCATGTCTCCGCCCTTTGGCCAAGGCCAAGGGAAAGGTCACACCATCACGCTCCCTTGAGGGGGTGGTCCATCGAAGCAGCCAAAATCTCAATGAGCAAGGGAGCTCCGACGAAGAGGTAAACTTCAATCCGTGGATTCTTTCGTAGAGTTTAATTCTTCATTGGGTGGTTTGGGTGGTTTAAGCTTCAATGTTGTGTGTGTGTGTGTGAGAGAGACCCTGCAGGAAGCTGTGGTGCGAGAGGTGAAGGCAATCCTGCAAGAGAGACTGTCTCGAAAGACAGAGCAATCATTTAACTCCAAACCTCAGTCAGGCTCCTCTGCCAAAGCCGGTTTTCGGAGTATAACCTCCCCCTGTTACGATATCACAATAAGGAACAGCTCTGCAACACATTGTTCAAGTTGGCAAGTAAGCCCCGACAAGCAGGCTAGAGTTCAAACCTCCTCAAGGCCCACGACCTCTCGTCATGTACAGGCTGCAGCAATGGGAAGGGATGACTCTAACGAGTTCTACGATGTGTCCAACAGGTTTGGGTCTCAGAGTTCCACACCTGGCCGCACCAGTCCCTCTCTGCAAGGCCGGACAAGGTTGATGTTGTCCAAGGATTGGGGCAGCGACGAGTTCTTGGATGCAACCTCGACCCCTTTTGAAACCCCCCGTGCCTCTGTAAGTGACAACAAGTCAGAGTCCGGCTGCCCATCTCCTGCATCAAAGGGGGGCTCACGCTCAAAGTCATCAAAACTTAGCAAGAGGGTAGGCAAGGCTTTGTGGGTGGACACAAGAGAGATTGATGCAGGGAGCCCAGAAACTAGCACTAATGGTTCCAAGGGCTTCTTGTCTGGAGAGCTTAATGCAGGCAGCAGTGGGGGACTCAAGAAAAAGAATTGCTCCAGGAAACTCTTATCTGGAGAGCAAGGTGCATCTGCAACCTCTAATTCTACATTAGAATCATTAACGCAACACAAGGCAGAATACAGAAATGGGAGCTTCTCTAGGCTCGTGAAGCAATCGTCCCTTGACACCATGATGAACTGCAAGAGTACTACTGTGGTCTCAGTGCCTCCGGTCTTCCCTGCCAAATGCCAAAAGAATAGATTAATTGTAATTGGAGGGCTTCTTAGTCATGAGACAGGAAGCGCTGCAGATGTGGGTTGGCCCCTTGGTATATCAGGCTATCACCCAGAGTCTTTGTTAAAAACTCCCCAATTGCAAAGACAAAGCTATGCCACCAGATGTATGGTAGGAGTCGATGTGCCTCTGCCTCCTCTCCCACCCTCTCCTGCAGGTGGTTCATGGCTGAAAAAGGCTCTATCTTCTAATTATACATTCAATAATATTCCAAATCCATCACGACTAGCAGGCTTGCATATGGCAAGCCCTGCAAAGAAGAAGCGGGAGTTTTTGCCAACATCACAGTCGCCTGGCAAAAGGTGGGAGGATATGGTGAAGGGCAGCCACGTCCAACCGGGGCACTTGAGGTTTTCAGAGGTAAGAACTCGTGCATTCTCCTTTTTTCTTCTTTTTTCAAAGGTTTTTTTTTTTCCCACTAGCCTTAGCATCCGTCCAGTGCTAAAAAAGGTTACTTGGTATATTTTTATTGGCTGAATTATGAAAAAAACGCCCAAGATTTTTCATTACGCTTATTTTAAGGATACATTTATTATACATTTTAATTATAAAACCAGTATGTATTACCCTTATTTTAAGGATACATTTATTATATATTTTAATTATAAAACCAGTATGTATACATTTTGGGAACCGAAAGAGGGTAGATTGAGGAGTTGTTTGTATCTTGATTGGTTGAAAAAATGTTTTTTTATCGGCACTACTATAGTCATCACTGCCCCCTAAATATTTGAAGTTAAAAATTCACAAATTTTTCAAACCCCTTCAACCGGTCAACCTTGCTAGTGACTGGTAGGAGCAGGTCGTGAAGCTCTCTTATGGGTACACATGGGACGTAAAAACAACTTCTCCTAAGGCAACAATTTTCCATCCTCTTTGTTATGGTCAAATAGTACCTAACGTAATACTTTTCTACCTAGCTCTTCTGAAGTTCAATGGTATTTTTCTTTCTTTCTTTGCTTTCCACCCTTGGTTTTATGTTTTCATATTAACTACTCACCAATGACCAATGCATAATAATTCAATGCTCTTTCTAATGATCCAATGTTCTTTCTTGTAGGAGCTCTCCCTACAACCTTCCCCCAATTCAAACTCCAACAAGTATTTCATGTCGTGAGGGATGGCAATGCTGCTCCCATGCTTACGAGATCTTTTCCTTCACATCCTTGCACATTGACAAAGGTTGGGCTTCAACATAATTGTTGGCAATCACCTCTATCCGCACTCAAGTCAACACACACATCGAAAGCAATAGAAGAGTGTTTCTCTTATGGAGTTTATATCAAAAGTGTTGAGAAAACACTATAATTTAGGTTTTATAATGCATAATGCACTAGCATTCCTATGGACTTGTCTTAGTTATTATTTGGTCACATGCTTGATTTTTACGAGCTTCATGCACGTTTTAGAGCGTTTTGACCTAAAAAACTTGCAAAAATAACTCTAAGCCGTCAATAAATACACATACATTATGGAAAACTTACAGTTTCCCATCCCTTCTCGTCAAATTTAACGGACAAGGATGCCGTCAAAAGGTAACCCTGTTTGGCCACATGGCGAAGTTGATAATTATTCTTAGGAGTATATGGAATACAATGTCGCCAACTTAGGTTTGTTCCTTGAGCTTTTTATTAAGCTTGCAAACCCCATGGTATCACTATTTATGGCTTTGGTCCATAATATCTAATTTGAGGCATGTTGTAGATGCCCAAGGATGGTGACTGGCCACACAAATGGTCATGTATTTCTTAGTTTGAACTTTGAGCCTCGGCTTTCGTGATGCTCCCCAAAAAAAAAACATCCCTAGCCAATAAGCGAAAAGGACAAAATTGTCGTGTAGGTTTTCTTCCATCCAAATCCTTGATATGAGAGGCAAGTTTTATAAGTAAACTTTTGCTACTTTCATGGGTTATCTTAAAGATGGTCAACATTCAGTCAAAAACTTTTTATCTAGCTAGGATAAAGTTGCCATGCAGGCTTTCTTCCATCAAAATCTTTAATCTGGAGAGTCGAGTTTTATAGCAACTTATTGCTTTCATGGGTTACATTAAAGAAAGTCAAAATTCAACCATTGTTTTTTAGTTTTTCTTTTTTTAAAAGAAATCTTGGCTTGAAATTAGAAAGTAGACATGTTATCATCCACACACACTGTGTATTATTGTAGCAATTAAAATTGAGTTTTAAATTTCAATAAGTGCTAGTAACAAGTTGCAATTTCAAAAGGGTGTCTTGCTACCAATAAGTTTATTATCAACTTATATAAATAATTAATATTAATCAAAATGTACCTACAAAAAATTTAAACATTTCAAAAACAAAAACTATAAAATTTCCTTGTTGTTGTGCATAATAACTAGCATAATAACTATACTTACACAAGAGCTAATTCTTTCTATCTTTAGCTGTGCTAATTCTTTCTATCTTTAGCGGTGCATTTGCCCTATCAACTACTTATTTGCTATACTAATTCTTTCCATTTGCTATTTCCCTTAGTGCTAGGCTTCATTATGGCTGAGTTTGCCCTGCATCTCCGGAGGTTTGACAGAAACTCAGTACGAAGGACTTTGTGTGAATATATGCTCTTGTGTGTGTGTGTGTGTGTGTGTGTGTGTGTGTGTGAGAGAGAGAGAGAGAGAGAGAGAGAGAGAGAGAGAGTATATCTTGATACAGAGTTCTACACCCACTGTTAGGCATTGATGGTGTTAGTAGGGATGTCATAGTATCTAACTATGCATAATGGAGTTGATAGTTATATAGTCTTGTGGGTTGACTACCATGAGTATATAATATGCACATTCCTAAAGGGTGAATTTGGGCATGTTCCTGGATTCATCTAGGTATATAATAACTATACTTACACAAGAGCAATAATTGTTAAGCAAAACACATGTACACCAATTAAAAAAAATCATTAAGTCCTGTGATGATTGGTCAAAAAGAAGCTTTTATTGAACCAAGAAAATCACTCCTCACAATAAAGCTTTTACTGAACCAAGAAAATCACTCCTCACAATATCTTGCATTAAGCAAAGCCAAAAACATTTTCACCATCCGGTCAAGAAGTATCTACTCTCGCCTAGATTCTTTTTTTCTATTGGTTTTTCAATTGAAATTCTCCAAATGTGAGCTGATCGTTCCAAGGCAAGCAAAAACTTTAACCTTTTTTCTTTTCTAAATTGAGTTCACTAAATTGGGTTTTGTTTCTAACATTGTAAATTGAGTTGCAATGTTCGAGAAGGGTGCACCACCTTCGATCGGTTGGAAATTCAAAACGGTTGGTTGAGATCTCAAGTAAAAGGAATTGAACGGGTTGAAATGCATGCAATAATAGTGTAATTTTTTTAAAAAGGATGATTATTTTCTTTAGATTTTTGGGCCTGGTAAAAAATGAAGAGGAAATGTACAAAAAAGGTTTCTCGAACACTGAATCATAAATATCGACTTTTTTCAAGCAATGATGTCAATATCTATCACACTTATTTATCATTGTTTATTATGTGGTAGTCTAACCTTACTTAAAACTTTCATGTGTGCTACAATCAAATGGTAATGCCTTGGCACCCAAACATGGAAAGAAAGACATTGAGCTATGAAACCAACAAAAAGGAGCGTTCTCAATTTGAACATGAAGAAGAAGATTAAAATTAAGAATCTAATCATAAGAAAGCTTAAAATTAAACACGTACATGGATCACTTATCAAGTCTTTAAATTCTACTGAAGGTACATTAGGTGGAGACGAAAGACCTTTTTTACTTTGGGTAGCCTAAGATGCATACACAAAAGCAAGACCTTTTTTACTTTGGGTAGCCTAAGATGCATACACAAAAGCAAGCATCGAGAGAAGTCCACGTGGCTACCAGAGAGAAGTCCACGTGGCTACCAGTGGCTACCCGAGCATGCTAAAACTAGACGTTGCAACAAGTATAGAGATGCTAAAAAGCATGCTACCCAATGCTAGACGCTGCAAATCATCTTCCAACCAGCCAGACGCTACAAATCATCTTCCAACCAGCCGGTGGTCTGTCGCTCACAAGACGATCCTCCTATTTTTTGCATGGAAGACGAGACAAGAATCATTGGAATCTAACAGAGTTCTTTGCATTCCTTCTTGCTTTTCGAGACGACCTCCACTGCAAAAGCTCCCTGGCACCACTTCTTGGAGAGCATCGTCCACGCACGGTGCCCACGGCATGGACATGTGGGCCTTTGCCAACGCACAACCGGAATTCAGCCGCTTCCTAAATGCCGCCATGGCCTGCAGCACCTACGTCTCTCTCGAGGCTCTCCTCCAACACTACACGGATTTGGGGATGTCCACACGTTCGTAGACGTTGGCATTGGCATAGGAGCAGCCACATCCTGCATCGTGGCCCGCTACCCCTCCATTAAAGCCATCAACTACGACCTGCCTCATGTTGTGGCCTCTGTCTCTCTCTCTCTCTCCGAACGCTCATGTGTACGTTCATTCCCTTTTCATGCAAGAGACATGTTTGAAAGCATACCATCAGGAGATGCCATCTTCATGAAGGTAAGCCTATTCCTATTAGAAACAAAATTGATGGGGCTGATTCTTTTTCCTAAAATTTTATTTTAAAAAAGAAGGCCTACATGAGGTGTTTAACCTAAGACTTTTTTTTGTTTTACCTTGGATAGCCTAAAATTTTACTTTAAAAAAGAAGGCCTACATGTGACCTAGAGCCCGAGCACCGTATGGTCAGCATTCTCTAGGATCCTTCGCAGGTCACCTAGCGCTTCACTCATAGGCCGCTTCCTTGGTCCCTCATCCACCGTACTGGAAGCTCACCATTTTTAAATCGAACCGAGGCTGGTCAAGACCTCGGTCGACCTTGCTACGCGAGACGTCCTCCATTGACTCTCCGTCAGCTGTTGCAACTTTATCACTTAGGTCTCCACGACCTCATTCACAAGATGGTCAAAATGCTTCCCCAGCATTCTTGACATAAAACAGTCATTTAAAAACAGGTCATAAATACAGTTTCTATAACAAACTCTCATCTTTCCACATTGTTTCACCTCAATCTACATTTCTTAATGCACGTCCAATCATATATATTCCCATCGTCCTTCATCCATTCTCATCCAATCACATCATATTCCATCTCATCACATCTATCCACATTTATTCTTATCACATCTCATCCATTCGCATCTACCCATGTCCACGTCTCATCACATTGCATTCATGGATATCTCATCCATTCATATCTACCCTGATCCACATCACATCACATCCATTTCACATCACATCTCATCCATTCACATCTATCTCGATTCACATCACAACCATTTCACATCACATCACATCTATCTCATCACATTACATTCATTGACATCTCATCCATTCGCATCTACCCATGTCCACGTCTCATCACATTACATTCATTGACATCTCATCCATTCATATCTACCCCGATCCATTTCACATCACATCCATTTCATATCACATCTCATCCATTCACATCTATCCCGATTCACATCACAACCATTTCACATCACATCTTATCCATTCACATCTATCTCGATTCACATCACATCATATCACATCTATTTCACCTCACATCTCCTCCATTCACATCTCCTCCATTCACATCTATCCCAATTCACATCACATCACATCACATCCATTTCACATCACATCTCATCCATTCACATCTATCCCGATTCACATCACATCACATCACATTCATCACATTCATTTATATCACACCCATTCACATCCATCACATCCATCACATCACATCCATTCACATCCATCACATCCATTCATATCCATCATATTCATTCTCATCACCATCCCATCACGTACATTCTATCCACATTACATCACATCCACATCTATCCTCATCATATCTCATTCATACGCATCTCGTCTCATTCATCCGCATCCATCCAGTCATTCACATGCATAACTATTCACATCCATCCATTCATTCACATTCACACCTACCACTTCACATCTCATCACATTCACATCCACATCAATTTACATCACATCACACCCACATCCCTTTATATTACATCACATCTACATCATATCCATTCACATCCACATCCATTTACATCACATCACATCTTATCACATCCACATCCACATCTATTTACATCACATCACATCTTATCACATCCACATCCACATCTATTTACATCACATCACATCCACATCCACATCCATTTACATCACATCACATCCTATCACATCCACATCCACATCCATTTACATCACATCACATCCTTTCACATAACCTCACTGTATTATTCTCATCTCATCATTCTCATCTCATCATTCACATCCACTTTCATCTACTCTTTCACATACACATACATATCCACATCCATTTACTTTACATCTCATCTTTTCACATAACCTCACATCTCATTCTTATCTCATCATTCACATACATATTCATTTATATCACATTCTTTCACATACACATACACATACACATACACATCCACATCCATTTACTTTACATCTCATCCTTTCACATAACCTCACATCCACATTCATTTACATCACATTCTTTCACATACACATACACATCCATTTACTTCACATCTCATCCACGTTCATTTACATCACACCACATCCTATCACATCCCATTCATATCTTATCACATCCATTCCCATCTTATCGCATCCCATTTACATCTTATCACATCCCATTCATATCTTATCACATCCATTCCCATCCTATCGCATCTCATTTACATCTTATCACATCCCATTCATATCTTATCACATCCATTCCCATCCTATCGCATCCCATTTATATCTTATCACATCCATTCACATCCTATCGCATCCCATTTACATCTTATTCCCATTTAGTAGCTTTTCCTACTTCAATACCGATGATGGGACTTTTTCTAAATTTTTACCAAATTGCTTGGCCTAGATAAAGGTTCTTTTTTTGTGAACGGCCCCATATTTTCCAATAATGCTCAAAATTCTACTTTTGATAAATACTCATAATTTGAATTATGCTAAAAATTTTTCTTTTTTTCATTTAATGTCTTGGATCTCAAATATCATGGGAATTTCTCTTTTTACATTGAATTCTAAATGTCATGAAAATTCTTCTTTTATCATCAAATAAATTTATTTAAAATTTATCTTTTCTTTAATAAAAATATCCATTAATTTAATATGCCAAGAATTTCACTTTTGCTATTTAAATAATTGAATTTAAAATATCATGAGAATTTCTCTTTTATCATTTAAATATTTCTCATGCATAAAATAAATTTATCTAAAATTTCTCTTTGAATTTTAATAAAAATATCCATTAATTCAATATGCTAAGAATTTTAATTTTTCCATTTAAATTATTAAATTTTAAATGTCATAGAAATTTCTCTTTTATCATTTAAATAAAATTATCATAATTTTCTCTTTTCTTAATTATTTAATTATGCATAAACCTTAAAAATTAGTTTTCCATTGAATGTGATGAAAATCATTCTTTTAGCATAGGATGACCAATCCTAGAATATGGTAGGAAGTCCTCTTTTCACGTTATGCATAAGAATAAATTATGTATCAATTTCTTAAAAATTTTACTATAGCTCCGCTCTGCTATTACTGATAATTTTTAATATTTTTGAAAAGAATAAACTTAGTAATATAATTATGATAGTATAACTATCTTTTAAATTTAAATCCAATTTATGGATTTAAATCATAAGATTATCATAATTTTAGAAGCATAAAAGTATAAAAAGTCCTTTCTTCTTAACCTCTAGCTTCACAAGCCTAGAGTTTGATTTGTGAATTGAGAATTTATCAATGAGAAGCATCATTTGAATAAAGAATTAGTCATAGGAATGACCATTCTTTTGGGGAGAGAGAGATAAACATAAAAAGCATCCTAATTAAGCATAAATGTAGACTTTTCTTAATTATTCATTATAACTCTTAAAAAAAGCTTGATTTGTATTATAAACACTAGCTTGAGAGGGGTTGAGAAGTAAAAACATTGAGAATAGTAGAGAAAAACCATAAAATTACACTTTACCTATTGTTTTTTCTTGCTTCTCTATCTTAGAAGAAGCCCCCAACTAATCAATTGGATAGTGTGTTGAGAGGAAAGCTCCAAGGGTGGTTGAAGAGAGAGAGAAGCTCCACTCTCTCCAAAAGTAGAGGATTTTTAAGGGATAATAGAAAATATGAGTATTTTAATGTAATACTGGCATGGTATAGCTCAAAGATGAGAATACAAAAGAATGAGGGTCTATTTATAAGTGAGGGAGGCCACTAACTGAGTCCAACTAAGTTCTAGAATTAAAGTAAATTCTAATGCTATACCTTGATGAAAAGACCACCCCCTTCTCTTCTTTATAATTCAGCCTTTCTTTATCCTAGAATGATTAACAAAATGATTAATTAAACTTTTCTTATTGTTTACTCTCATGAAAATTAAAATTATGTAGATTAGAGTCCTTTATATCTAATTAGGATTAATTTAAATTAAAAATAGAATGTTAAAAATGAGAAATGGTTAGCTATACAAAGAAGGTTATGGCAAAAAAAAAGAATTTTGTGGAAAAGAAAGTTTATTTTTATGTTATTCCAAAAGAGTAATTCTCACCGTTTGTGCATTTTAAAAGAAATATTCTAATTTACTCCATGTACATATTCACCTATGAATATGCATGGATATCATATATTAAAATTAATTTCTATGCAGAAAGATGCATAATAGAATTTTTTTATTATTAAAGTGTTATTTTCATTGAATTTAATTTCTATGCATAATGAAATTTTTTTAAATTATAAAAGTGTTATTTTCATTGAATTTAATTTCTATGCATAGAAATATGCATAATGAAATTTTTTTAATTATAAAAGTGTTATTTTCATTGAATTTAATTTCTATGCATAGAAAGATGCATAATGGAAACCTTTTTTATTATCAAAGTGTTATTTTCATTGAATTTAATTTCTATGCATAGAAAGATGCATAATGAAAATTATTTTTTATTATAAAAGTGTTATTTTCATTGAATTTTATTTTTTATGCATAGAAAGATGCATAATGGAATTTTTTTTATTATAAAAGTGTTATTTCCATTAAATTTAATTTCTATGCATAAAAAGATGCATAATGATTTTTTTTAATTTTAAAAGTATTATTTTTATTAAAATTGATTTTTATGCATAGAAAGATGTATAAAGGAATTTTTTTAATTTAAAAGTGTTATTTCTATTAAATTTGATTTTATGCATAAATAGATGCATAAAAGGATTTTCTTTTATATAAAAGTGTTATTCCCATTGAGGTTGCCTTTTATGCATAAATAGATGCATAAAGAATTTTTATATCAAAATTAGAATTCTCTTTAATTCTATGTCTAATTTCTATGAGTATTTGATAAATGAATAAGTAAATACTCTAAGAAAGAAATTTCTATCGTTTTATATTCACTTGGATTATAAAGAAAAAATTTAAAAAATCTATCGAAGTCGAAATATTCAGATAAATGATTAATTTATTCCTTATCGAAATTCATAACTAATTTAGAAATCAATTAAGTGAATATTCAATGATGAATGAAATTCAGTAAAATAGTAACTGAAATATCACCCCTTTTCGAGAAAGAAAGTTTAGGAAAAATCTTATCAGACTCGAACCCTGAATCAAACTATGACCAAGACCAAACTCTTTCGTCAGTTTCGAGGAAAGAAGATGTGACCAGTTTAGAGAAATACTCTCAAATCTTCTGCCAAATCTGAAACTAAGTTTGAGACCCTTCGAACTGATCTGTGGATCAAGGTTACAGAATTCGAAGAATTCTGTTATGAAATTCAAAAATTAGATCAAGAAGTTTTGGGGATATTGAATCAAGATATACTCATTGTATTCAAAAGAAAATCAAACTGAAAACTTGTATAGAAACCCTGTTTTCTTAAAGGACTGTCTTACGCCAGAATGTTGGAGGGAGCATTTGGTATATGTTTTTCCAAGGGAAGTTCAGTTGCAACAGCTGGCAGCAGGGAGTGTTCAAAGGAGATAGCTCTCGCAGCAAAGCCTGCCCAAGTCTTGACTAGCCTCGCGGTACGGTTAAAATGGTACGCTTTCGGTATGATGGTGGACGAGGGCCGATGAAGCGGTCCTTGAGTGAAGTGCCAAGACACCTAAGGAGGATCCTGGAGGGTTCTGACCAAGTGATGCATGAGCTCGAGGTGTCTAGGACACCCATGCGTATGTTGTGGAAGATATGTATGATGGACAAATGTTTATTGTAATCTATTACTGGATCTCGTTGGCCAGCAGGTCTCAACGGAGAGTCCAGAGTGATACTGTTTTTTTTTAAAGAAACAAGGGAGTGGATGGAAATTTTGAGTTATGACATCTGTAATCAATAACCGTTTGTCAATGGATTATTTTATAAGTTAAAGTTTTAAAGAGGAGTGTGTGCATATCTGTATTCGAAAGCAAAAGGTAAGAAAGGCATTCAATTATGGGTGGGTGAGTAATTATCTGGTTCTACCGATTCCAGTGGTTGGGTGGTGGCTAACCCATGGATCGGATGGGGTTAGGCTAGAATCAGTGGAGTTTTAATATTAAAATTGAAATAATAAGAATACGCTTAGAACTTGAGTAGTTAAATAAAAACCTGAAGACTTTCTCAAATGAATAGATCAACGGCTGTGCCTGGTTTTAGTTATTAGGAAAAAAGCGTTGATTTCTTCAAGTTAAGTTTGTAATAGTTTTCCTTCTATCTGGTTTAATCAGGTCAAGGATAGTTTAGTCTCTTGACCCCATTAGAAAATTCGTTAAAAAAATAAAAAAGGTGGAATCGTCCCCGTTTTTCGAGCAAGGAAAATTTTCCCGGTTTCGATTTCGGAATGACCACCAGATTAGTCTTGTGCCCTGGACATTCGAGGGTGAGGCCCCGAGTGGGAAACCCTGCCCCGTGCAAGAGGAAGCTACTTTTGCTTGCTACCAGGAATCCAGTGCGTGGAGGGGGCAGAGGGGTCTCACACCCTACTGTGGTTTAACATCAAAAGAAGCAAGTGAAATTCTACATGTGGATGGTTTTGGAGACTACTAAGTGGGATGGTATCTTGTAGGTGATCTGAAGACACTAAAGTGCATGTTTGGTGTCTCAAATGCTGCAAATGCAGAATTTGCTTGTTTGTATTGCATGCGCTCAAGGAAAAAGGCCAAGAATGGAAAAAAAGGCATGGAATATGCATATTGGGAAGGATGGTACACCAACTCATGATCAATTTATATGGGATTACAGAACAATGATTAGGGCGGATCCAAAGTGGGACTCTATACTTGACATTCCTTTAACACGAGTTCATCCTTGTACACTATATGCCGTCTACAAAATTGTGAAAAAATTGGTTTATGAATATATATATGTTTTGAAAAGATGCAGGGGAGAAGAGGGCTTGAGCTCTTGCAAGCACACACTCACTCACACAAACCCTAGAAGAGAACACACAAAGTGAGAGGCTAAAAATTGTTCTTCTTCTTCACACAACAAAAGAGGTCTACAAAGAAGATAAAGTGACTAACACATATAATAGAGTATATACAAGTGGTCCATAATGTGAATACGCTAAGAGGAGTAGGTAGATGTAGACTAGTCGGTGTAGTCCAGCTGTAGAATCTCTGGTGAAGATATGTTAGTGCCAGCTACTACCAAAACCGCCAGTAATGTGAATGTTGAACGGTCATGCAGATGCCTCGTGAATGTTAGCTCATGTTGAGCTTGACATCTCAACACTCCCCCTCAAGCTCAACTCCAGCTCATGAACTCCAAGCATATCTCAAAATCTACGAAGCTTCTCAGCTCTCCCAAGGCCTTCGTGAAGATGTCATCGACCTGATCCTGTGTGCTGACGTAGGCCAAGTCGATGCTCTTCAATCTACCCGAAAACCTCTTTCAAACAAGCTAAAGATCACTCAAATCGGAGTAGTATTGAGCGGTCAAAGTTAAGAGTTGACTTTCAGCTAGAACAGTTGACTGGTCAAAGGCTATTGACTTTTTCAAATCTATTTTTGGGGATCCTTACTCGTCTCGTCAAGAGCTTCGCATCGATATAAAGATCACCCAAATCGGATAAGAATTGAGCGGTTAACATCAAGAGTTGACTTTCAGCCGGTACAGTTGACTGGTCAAAGGCTGTTGACTTTTTCAGATCTGTTTTTGGGGATTCTTATTCGTCTCGTCAAGAGCTTCGCATCGATATAAAGATCACCCAAATCGGATACTGTTTGAATAGAGAAAAAAAAATCAAGTAAGTGGTCTTTGCAAGGAGGGATCAATTACGCGCATGGAAATGACTAGAGGAGGTCAAAACAAGGGAGCCCGGAATGAAAATGATCAAAGACAACCGGAAGAAATGATGGCAACGAGTTTATCAATGAGGAATGAAGAAAGTTCAACCATAAAAGCACCATCTCCAGATGAATCTCAGCCAGTGGAAATGCCTCAATCTTTGGGAACTACTCCGCTAACAGTGGACATGATGTTAATGGCTATGGAGAGTATGTTTCAAAGGATTGAAAATAACCAAACAAATCGGAAACAACAATTTGGTGAACACCTCATGGAACGGTTCGACAAGCGACACCACTACCTGGATGACGTGATGCAAAGAGGGTTAAAAGACTTGGAGAAAGCCATTAGTGCATTGGCTCCTCTCAAGCTCAACCAAGAAGCCGATATGAATGCAATGGATGGTGTACATTATGATGCCAAACATGATGGAAAGCCTTCTATGCCAGAAGAGAACAAAGTAAGACAAATGATGCCACCTCAAATGATGCCACATTCTTCTTACATGGACAAGGGCAAGAGACCTATGGGTGATGCTTCTTATGAGAGATCCAATGCCAGTATTCCAAGAACTTCATCCTTTATGCAAGATGCAAGAAGAGGGTATGAACAGAAGGGATTTAAAGATACAGGTGATTGACAATTGGAAGATGAGCAAATGCATAGACACTTGGGTGAAGGAAGAGGATTTGATGATCCAAGAGCACGGCAGAGGGGTTCAAGAATGCATGGTGATTTTGACAATGCTGTGAAGGACAAAATCATATTTAATAAGTTCAAAGGAGAATCAAATTCTATCGAAGACTTTGAAGAGTGGGCAAACAAGATGGATCTCTACTTCGAAATCAGCCCAAGGAGCGAGATTGCCAAAGTCTACTTCGCCTCACTTCATCTTGAAGGTTTTGCTCACACTTGGTGGAGGAGGAAGCAATCTCATGGTTATGTCATCACTACTTGGGAAGAATTCAAGAATGACATGGCAGAAGAGTTTACTTATCGCATGCAAAGGGACAATCACATTGTGGAATGGGACAAGCTAGAGCAAATCACTACCGTGAAGGAATATTCTCATAAGTTTCTAAAGCTTCTATTATACTTGGATGACTTTGATGAGCATTATCTTGTTGTCAAGTATATAAGGGGCTTGAAAGCTCCTATTGGTGGTGATGTCAAGTCTCATGAACCCGCCACTTTGAAGAAGGCAATGATGCTTGCAGAAATTCATGAAGAGAAGTATTTGACAAAGTGGGCTAGCAAAGGGAATATCAAAGGGGAAGTGATCACAAGGACTGACATGGGTTCTCATGCAAACACAAGACCTAATCTTCCAAGATTTCCTACCGTGTATGGTAGAGGGTCTAATAGACTTCCATTTAAACCACCATTTATGTCCAACAAAGCTACATACAATGAGTCCAAGCCAGCAAATGGGGGTTCAAAAAGCAAGGTTATCAAGGAGGACCGTTTGCATGAAATGAGGCTCAAAGGTCTATGTTTCAAATGTGGAGAAAAATGGAACAAGGATCACTTCAAAGTATGCAAATCCAAGGATATTTCCATAAGCTACATTATCACTGAGGACAATGCTAATCATGAGGAGGAGGAATTCCTTGAATGCAATGATGCCTTAGGATGGGGAGATCCTCATGAGGGTGGAGGTTCTCATGATGATGGTTTTGATGAAGAAAATCCCGAGTTTCCTTTTGATCCGGGTGGGAAACTAAAGTTTGCTCATGACAAAATGGATGATGGGATGCCTCTATGCGTGTGGAATGAAAACAATAGTGCACATACTACCTTGTGTACAATCTCTCATGATGCTTATGCGGGAAGTAAGGATGCCAACACATTGAGATTGAAGATCAAGGTGAATGGGAGAACAGCATATGCACTCATTGATACTGGAAGCACGCATAGTTTTGTCAATAAAAGGTCTTTGAACACTCTCAAAATGCAACCAACTTCTTTACCAAACAAGCACATGGTGCAAGTGGCCAATGGTGATTCAATGGATTGCAATATGAAGTGTCAAAGTACAGAATTGGAGTTGTCCAAGAGCTACTCTTGCAAAGTTGATCTTTTGGTGATTGAGTTGGGACCAATTGACATAGTACTTGGATGTGATTGGCTGTCCACTTTGAACTCTTTTACCATGAACTTACAGAAAAGTTTCATGAGTTTTGTGCATCATGGAGGGGTTATTACATTGAATGGAATACAAGGGTCCAAGCTCTTCATGATCAATGCTACTCAAATGAAGAAAGAGTTCAAGAAAGAGGGCTATGTTTATGTACTACAGCTTTGCAAAGAGGAAGATAATAGCAAAAAGGATTGCATTGAAAATGTGGACATGGTTAAGCTACTCAAGGATTATGAAGATGTGTTTACCATGCCAAAATCAATGCCGCCAAAGAGGAGTGTTGATCACGCTATTGATTTGGAACCAAATGCCAAACCAATCAACAAGCCTCCCTATCGTTTGTCAAAGGTTGAAAAGGAAGAGGTGGCAAAGCAAGTCAAAGAACTCATTGACATGGGATGGGTTGAACTAAGTCAATCTCCTTTTGCTTCTCCGGTGCTACTTGTGAAGAAAAAGGATGGTACTTTCCGCATGTGCATTGATTACCGTGATTTGAATAAGATCACCATCAAAAATCGTTTTCCAATACCAAGGGTGGATGATCTTTTGGATGAGTTGAAGGGTGCCACATGCTTTTCAAAGATTGATTTGCGTTCCGAATACCATCAAATAAGGATGAAAAGTGGTGATGAGTTCAAAACAGCATTTCGTACAGAAAGGGGTCTTTACCAATTCATGGTTATGCTGTTTGGATTATGCAATGCACCGGCAACTTTTCAAGCATTGATGAACAAAGTGCTTCAACCTTTCCTCTACAAGTTTATATTGGTCTTTTTCGACGACAGAGGAAGTGCATTTGAAGCACGTGAAAGAGGTTTTGGAGGTCTTGAGGCAAAACAAGTTGTATGTTAAGGAGACAAAATGTACCTTCATGGCACATGAGGTGGAATATTTGGGTCACATTGTGAGCAAGGATGGCATTTGTGTGGATCCAAAGAAAGTGGAATGTATTAGGAATTGGCCGGTTCCTTCAAACACTACTCAATTGAGGGAATTTTTGGGGTTATCTTCATTCTATAGGCGCTTTATTGCCCACTATGCAGAAATTGCAGCCCCAATGTGACGGACAAATTGAAGAAGGAAACCTTATTTTGGGATGCCATTGCCAACAAAAGCTTTGAAGATATGAAGAAGATGCTCACATCAGCACCTATTTTGGTATGTCCAGACTTCACCAAACCTTTCACAATAAGGGCGGATGCAAGTGGAAGAGGGATTGGTGCGGTACTTTACCAAGACCATGGAGTCATTGCTTATGAAAGTAGAAAGCTGAATGACAAAGAAAGAGAACTCCATGTGTATGAGCAAGAGATGATTGCTATACTCCATGCTATCAAGAAATGGCACCATTACTTATATGGGAGTCATTTTTATGTGAGAAGTGATCATAGGGTGCTGAAGTATTTCCTCACACAACCCAATTTGTCTCCTAAGCAAAGAAGGTGGGTAGCAACACTACAAAACTATGATTTTGAAATCACATACACAAAGGGCAAAGAAAATGTGGTTGCCGATTCCTTGTCTCGTATGTGGGCCTGCTCATTGTATGCTATTTCTGAGGTGCATAAAGATTGGATCATGGAGATACAAGAAGAGTACTTGTTTGATGAAGAAACCTCACAAATAGTGCAGAAATTACAGCAAGGTGTATGTGAAGAGTTACCCCATTATGAGCTGAAAAATGGTCTCCTCTACTACAAAGGAAAAGTCTACTTGGTTCCTACTTCATCATTTATCAAGAAGATCATGGAAGAGATGCATTGTACTCCTATGGCTGGTCATTTGGGTGTCTACAAAACCTTTGATGCAATAAGGAAAAGTTTCTTTTGGAAGGGGATGTGGAAGAGCATTCATGCTTATGTAAGTGGGTGCCGGTCATGTCAATTGAACAAGGATCCTACACATAAACCGGGAGGTTTGCTTCAGCCATTGCCCATTCCCGAAGGCAAATGGAGTCATATATCAATGGATTTCATTACTAACCTTCCGCGCACAAAGAAAGGGTGGGACAGCTTGTATGTTGTGGTGAATAGATTGACCAAAGTGGCCCATTTCATTCCTTCCAAGGTTACATATTCAGCCCAAAATGTTGCCAAGCAATTTGTTGATGGGGTTTTCAAGTTGCATGGTATGCCGTCACAAATTGTGAGTGATCGCGATGTCAAATTCATGAGCACTTTTTGGAGAACATTGTTTGAATATATGGGAACCAAGCTTACTCCAAGCACCGCCTATCATCCCGAAACCGATGGTCAAACAGAAAGAGTAAACAAATGGGTGGAAACATATCTACGCCACTATTGTCATGATACTCAAAGCACATGGGATGATTGGTTACCTTTGGCTGAGTTTGCTTACAACTCAACATATCATGTGAGCATTGGCATGTCACCCTTTGAGGCTTTATATGGTTACAAGGTCAATTTGCCTATGTTGGTGGGTACATATGAGACTTCTAACCATAATGCCAAGGAGGAAGCTGAAAGGATGCAAGCTTTGTTGCAACAATGCAAAAGTAATTTGAAGGTTGCACAAGAGAAAATGAGACAATATGCCAATGTTCATCGAAGACCATTGGAATTCAAAGTGAGAGATTGGGTTCTTTTGAGAATACCAAAGTCAAGATATGCGTCTTTGAAGGGAAGCACCAACACCAAACTAGCTCATCGCTATTATGGTCCTTATCAAGTGATACGAAGAGTTGGGGAGGTTGCATATCAACTCTTACTTCCATCTACAACAAAGATTCATGATGTGTTTCATGTCTCTCACTTGAAAGGATATGTGGGTATGATCGATCAAATGGTTGATGAGTTACCTCCAATGAATGAAGAGGGAATGATTGAATACATTCCAGAAGCTATCTTGGGTTCAAGGAAAAAGGTACTTCGCACTCGTACCTTGGTGGAGTATCTTGTTCAATGGAAAGGTTTACCTAAGGAAGAAGCTTCATGGCAACCTATTTCAGCATTGGAGGGATATGAAGCATTGATAGAGCAATATGGGTTGGTGTAAATTCAGCCACATGGAACATTCTTCTCCGAATTTGGGGTATTCATTTGAGGTTTCGAGGACGAAACCATTGGGGAAGGGATGGTTTGTAAGAAAGCATTATGGGCCCAAGGCCATGGACAACTAGTAAGTAGGTGTGAACTCTTGGGTGGAGTATAAATACCAATGTAAATGGGATTATGGCTCATTCATGATAATGTTATCTGTTCCAAGAATCAATGGTGAGCTTCTCCCGTGAGATGCTAAGTGGTGACTCCTTCATGAGCCACTCCCTTGGTGAGGGACTAACCCACCCCTGTTACTTTCTTTCAGAATGTTTCTAAAAGATAATCTCTAATTTCAAAGCTAAACTCTAGGCTTGATGAGCTAGAGATTAAGAAAATGATATTTTCATGATTTTGTGCTATTAAAATAATGGTTATTTCTTTTAGAATGTTTATGAGTAGTTAAAAACTACTTTAATTCATTCTAAATGAGAAATGGATTATCCTAATAAATTGAGAAAAGAGAAATATTGAAATTAGCTTAATCTAGTGGAATAATCATAGTTATGTTTATAATTATGGTTAGAATTAAGATTTGAGTACATAGTTTGATTTTAAGCATAAAAGAAGAACTACTATTATATTTTCATTACAAGCTTTTATTCTTTTAGAAAAAATTGAGAATTATCACAGTAATAGCAGCGAAGCTATGGTAAAATTTTTAGAAAATAATACATATCTTATTTTTATGCATAATGCTAAAAGAATACTTCCTACCATATTCTAGGATCAGATATCCTATGCAAAAAGAATGATATTCATCATATTCCTGGGAAATAATTTTTTTTTGTATTTATGCATTATTAATTGATTATAAGAAAAGAGTAATTTTTGGTAAATTTATTTTTATGCATTATTAATTGATTATAAGAAAAGAGTAATTTTTTTTTGTATTTATGCATTATTAATTGATTATAAGAAAAGAGTAATTTTTTTGGTAAATTTATTTTTATGCAAAAAGAGGAATTCCCATGATATTTGAGATCCAAATAATTAAATGTTAAAAGAGTAATGTTTGGGCATAATTTAAATTATGAGTATTTATCAAAAGTGAAATTATGTGTATTTATCAAAAGTAAAATTTTGAGTATTATCATTTTTATTAAGAAATATGGGTAGAATTGATTTTTGTAAATCCCATGAATATTTTATTTAAAAGAAGAATATTGAATATATCTTATTTGAGAAATTTGAGAAAGAATATGAAAATATATCAAAAAAATTTAGATAATTCTTATTAGAAAAGGAAATCTGGAATCCCTGGGGGGATTGAGGATCCAATAAGTAAACAGAAGTTTAGAATTAGTTCTCATTAATGAACCTTAAGGAATGTGAAAATATCCATCGAGAAAATTTAGATAATTCTTATTCAGAAAAGAGAATCTAGAATCCCTGGTGGGGGGATCGAGGATCCAATATGTAAATGGAAGTTTAGAATTAGTTCTCATTAATGAAGCTTAAGGAATGAAAATATAATACGTAAATGCTCTTTCTGAGTTTTTACTATAAATTCTTATAAGGTGTATTTTTTCTTTTTAAACCTTCAACAACAACACTCTGATACTTAGATTTAATGGGATCGAGAAAAAAGTACCTTTAACTAGGCTAAGCAATTGGCACAACCTTAGAAAAGTCCTATCAGTATCAAAAGTAGAGAAACTGTACTAAAAGTAGATCGACGTGAATGTGAATGAATGGATGGATGTCGATAGATATGAATGAAAATGAATGTGATGTGATGTGGATAGATGTGGATGGGCTGTAATGTGGATGAAATGAGTGTGATGTGGATGGAATGAATGTGATGTGATGTAGATGAGAATGAGAATGAGATGTGTTGTGATGTGGATGGATGTGTTGTGATGAGACATGGATCTCAATGAATGTAGATGGATGTGATGAGATGTGAATGGACGTGATGTGATATGAATGTGATGTGAATGAATGTGCGATGTGATATGAATGTGATGTGAATGAATGTGCGATGTGATGTAAATGGATGTGAATGTGATGAGATGTGGATGTGGATGGGTGGATGTGGATGGGTGTAAATGGATGTGAGTATGATGTGATGAGATGCAATGATGTGGATGGATGTGTTGTGATGAGATACGGATCTGAATGAATGTGAATGGATGCGATGAGATATGAATGGATGAGATGAGATGTGAATGGATGAATGGATGAATGTGATGTGATGTGGATTTGAATTAATGTGAATGGATGCAATGAGATATGAATAGATGCGATGAGATGTGAATGGATGAGATGAGATGTGAATGGATGCGATGAGATGTGAATGGATGAATGGATGAATGTGATGTGATGTGGATTTGGGTAGATGTGAATGGATGAGACGTGAATGGATATGTTGTGACATGGATAGATGTGATGTAATGTGATATGGACCTGAATAGATGTGAATGGATGAGATGTGATGTGGATGGATGTGATGTGATGTGATGAGGGTAGATGTGATGAGATGTAATATGATGTGATTGGATGAGAATGGATGAAGGACGATGAAAATACATATGATTGAATGTGGAATAAGCAATGTAATTTGATATAGAAGAAAGTGGAATAAGGAGAAATGATGTGGAACAATGTGGAAAGATGAGAGTTTGTTAGAAACTGTATTTATGAAACCTGTTTTTAAATGACTGTTTTATGTCAAGAATGCAGGGGAAGCATTTTGACCATCTTGTGAATGAGGTCAGAGACCTAAGTGATAAAGTTGTAACAGCTGACGGAGGGTCAATGGAGGACATCTCGCGTAGCAAGGTCAGTCGAGGTCTTGACCAGCCTCGGTTCGATTTAAATGGTGAGCTTCCGGTACGGTGGATGAGGGACCAAGAAAGCGGCCTATAAGTGAAGCACTAGGTGACCTTCGAAGGAGCCTAGAGGGTGCTTGCTCAGGCTCGGGGTCGCCGAAGATAAAAACACGTGTGTCGGGTAAGAAAATGGAACAAGGAGTTAGAGTTGTTTTTTGAACTCGCGCATGGATTTGGTTGATTGGCCTTGCTAGTCCTCAAACAGATGAGTCCATGGCTCTTTTATATGGATCTGTTGGTTGATCTTGCTGATCGTCAACGGAGAGTCCATATGGATTTTTCTTATGTGATTATATTTCTTGGTACTATGAGCTAGGAACTATTGAAAAGACCCCTGAGTGAACAGGTGGTAAGCATTCTGGTTGGCCAATGATGCCATAGGTACACCGATGAAAGAATGATTGGAAATTAGAATTTAAGTTAGATATTTTGGAGGATTATGATCAGTGATACTATGGTTTCGTTAAAAGATTGTTTTAAAGATAGGTGAATCTGTGAAATAGGCAATTTCATATTGGGTGTGTAAGTGGTTTGACTATCTAGAAGTTTGCTTGGTACCCGGGGCAAAAAAATAACCAAATTTCTAAATGGATCCTATCACTATAGTGGTTGGACGGATCGCTAACCCATGGGATTGGATAGGGTTAGGCTGGATTGATGGATCCCTAAAATGAGACTCAGTTCTGTTATGTTACGATAGTTGAAGTAAAATCTTGGATAACCCTTGTTCTATGGAAAAGAATCAATGGTTGTGCCTCTTGATGAGGAAAAAAGCATTGGTCTCTATGATCCAAGTGCAAGTCTCTTCCTTGATCTGACCATGTGACTTATGGGTTTGGTCGGATCAGTTTGGTTTAGTTAAGGCTCTTGACTATGTTAGAATAGATTTTTCTCGATGGAATCGCCTATGTCTGTTGGGCGAGGGAAGTTTTTCCGGATTCGATTTTGGATGAACCGAGGGATTCGTCTCTTGTCCGGATATCCATGGGCGAGGCCCCGATTGGGTGACTCTACCCTGCGCGGAGGGGGTAGGGATCTTTCAGCTAGTATCATAGCGAATTGGCTAAACTAGATCAACCAAGAAACAAGAAATGTCAAAAATTTATGAAGTACCAGTAAAAGATTGTAATTGTGTGATGAAATTCATACAAATTGATATTCAGAATGAAGATTCATAAATGGGAAATTGGGTCTTTAGATGGAAGTACCGCAATTGTGTGGAATCCCTGACTTGCTTGAGGTCTAGATATGATGGTATTTACCTTATAGTTCCAAGGACCGTGATTACCCGTATATACCGTGGGTATATCTACATCTCTCTACCTGACAATATATACGAGTAAATCTAAGACCTTGAAATTATAAGCAAAAATGCTATCTAGATGATGGTTGATATGATTTTAGAAATCTGGTTGAGAATTGATGAATTGATTTGGATTTTGATTGAAAGATGATTTTTGAATTCTGGTTGAAAGAAGATAAGTTGAACAAAGCCACAATGAGGATGAATGGGGAGAATCCCAGTGATGATGTTAGTAACTGGAATGACGATTATGACTTCAGCAGAGCACTATGAGATTAATGGATTGTTGCTGTTTGACCTTTGACCCAGTGGATCTAATTAAGGAATGACAAATTGAAAACCTGCATACCTAAAATTCCCGTGAGGAATGTTCGATGGAATTTCCGGTCTAATGGACCATTATTGTGTTAAAAATATGAATGAATTATTATCTGGTAATGAGTTCTGTATGTTCTTCTTGTAGAAGGGATCTTTATCCCAGGATTCTGTGGGGGGCTGACCAAACTATAAAGAACCCCAGAATCAGTTGGATCTAAAGTCGGATTTGAATTATAAATAAAGTGATGTTTTCACCTGAGCGTCTTAGTTAATGTGGGGAAAAAAAAAGAGACTTAACAAGAATTTTTGTATTGATAGGATCATGGATCGAGGTTGTCGTGGTGGGAATGTTAACCTCCAGCTCGATGAGGAAGAGATTTACCTAGATGCTCATAAAACTCTTCATAGATCGCAGCAGCCTGGACCTTTCAAGGGTGAAGGGGAAAAATTGGGAGAGGCTATGGAGAAGTGGATCGAAGAAATGGAAGAATACTTTGATGCCACCGAGTACAACAAGAAGAGTAAAATGGATCTTGGAAGGCTGAATATAGTAGATACAGCCAGAGTGGCATGGAGAAACCACTGCGAGACAACGTCTCGGATGGGAAAACCCAGACATGGAATGATCTCAAGAATTACCTAAGGAAGATATTCTATCCTCCTGATTTTTTTGTAACCAAGATGAATGAATTCTTAGAGTTAACCCAGGGGAGCAAAAGTATTGAAGTATATCACCAAGTGTTCACTCTTCTCCTCAAGTCCTCGCCACCACTGGATGAAGAACAGCTGATGGCTAGGTTCATTCGGCTTGAACCCTTGAATACCCTGTGAAGAATGCCAAGCCACTTTCTATGGCTGAAGCCGTATGTATGGCGAAGGATTTCGCCAAGGCCTTTGTTGTCAAGGTCCCGCCAAAGCCACCACCATCATCTTTCAAAAGATTTCTATCTCCGGAAGGTGATTCCAACTTTCCACCGCCTAAGAGACAACAAGGTCAATCTTAGGATATGGGATGTTCCAGAATGGAAGAAAGGTCCTTTTCCCAGAACTCAATCCCCTAGAATTCAACTTCAGAAGTTTCACCCTTGAACAAAGGAGTGAAATGCTATAATTGTCAAGGATTTGGACATCGCAGTATGGATTGCCCAACTCCTTTTGGATTAAGGTTTTCGGGGCAGGGAAGTCAGGGACCAAGATTCCAGACTCCAGGTCCTTCCTTCCAGAGCAAGGATTTCACACCTTCTTCACTTCAATGTTCCACCCAATGAAGGATGAATCAACCCCAAATGAAACAAATGCAACAATAAGTCTCTCACCAAGAAAACCACTTAATGATAATAGAGAATGCTTGTGAGTAAATCACACATACACCCATAATCACAAAGATGTATCCTATCAATACATGAAGGGTTACACTCCCGTGGAAAAAGGAGATCTAATACCATGTTAAAAGACATGGTGTGAGATTAAGATTAACAATGATTGAATAGATCACATAATGGCAATGATTATCACATGAGAAAACTCACACCACTAGAGAAACACATGCCACCACTTAGATAAGAATGAGATGTAACCAATGAGTAATAGAATGTACCCAAGGGCATATAATGGAAATGATTATCACATGAGAAAACTCACACCACTAGAGCAACACATGCCACCACTTAGATAAGAATGAGATGTAACCAATGAGAAATAGAATGCACTAAAGTTCACCACAAAGCATCACATGAACACATGCTAATGAAAATTCAAAGAGGAGAGTTTTTCCACAAAGGACCACTTAGTATATTGATCACTAAGCAAGTACACAAAGCATGGTAATTACACTCACCACAGCTCTCTTCTTAGCACTAGGAGTGATTAGTATACCTTGTTTATATAGGCTAAGGAGAAGGAGGCACCTAGGGCCCATGAATCTATCCATCTCCCTTAGATTTTTCACCACTCTCACCTAAAAGGTGATACCTTAATTATAGGAAAGTATCTACTAGCAGCTACTCTAGTAAATGAGTCTTCTAACCTTAGAACAAGACACTCTAAGGTATCACTAAGGATCTCACACTAATAATGGATGCTAGATCACATATTTTTTAATAGTTAGTGCATTGAGGCAATTACTCATGTGGTGGTATAGGAGGGTTGCAGTTAGGATAGAGGAGAAACAAGCCAATGCCGATAGGACACATCGAATTCACAGGACTTAATTCTTTGGATTTTGAAAATTTAATTCTTCATTAAGCTTCACAATTATAAATCAGTGACTTAAAATTTTAATTGGTTTCAACTTATACTTTACTATATTCACTAACCTCCCATGGATACTTTCAAACTTTCATACATAAAAAACAAGGACACGATTCAAGAATTAAGGATATAACAATAGAGCCAAATCAAAAAAGTCCTCCCTGCTCATACTCCATGATACATGATCAATAATTTTACTTCATAAGTGTCATTGTATTACATTAAAAAACTAATTTTTTATAAGAGGCAGGAGTCTACTACTACTTTTGATCCTATCGGACTAGCATCCCCCGGTGCATGAAACCTTGCCCTCTTTGAATATGGCTCGCCACCATCCTACAGCTGTAGAACTGGTGGAACTCTCGGTGTTTTGAATCTGAGAAGCTCTCTTTTGCAATATTCACTTAGGATCTTTGTATTAATGTGGTATAGGGTAAATAATATTTTCTCCTTAGAGCATACACTCTAGGGCTTTGCCCAAAGATTCACACTATTAACTGCTTCTCCAAAAGCATGATTTGTCTACATTCTACCTGATGGGGTATCCCCCAAGATATCTAGTTAATGTCTTGATTGCAAACAATGGGAATTCAACTTTATACTTTGAAAACTTTTTGTAGAATATAATGAATTGTGAAAATTTTAGCCGGTTAATGTACTCTCCCAATGCTGAGTCCCTTCCAAGTCCTCCCACTTGTGTTCTTGATGCGTGCAAGAGAAAATCATCCTCATACACCATCTCTAAAACAAAGTTATTAATAATCCAACAAAATAAATGTAATAGAAAGCTTCATCTCACGATATTTAAAATTATTGTAATCAGACCTTTTGATTCTGGTAATTAACAAGTAAATCATTTTTCCTTATGTTGATTTTTGTTGAGTCTACATCCTAAACAGATGAAGAATCTCCTTGCCTTCCCATTTGCAAAATATTGAGTCTTTGCTGAATAGCTTGAAATTTCTCTTTAGTGGGAAGGTTGGCTCATAGTGAATAGCATCCTTGTACATCATTGCTAATGTCTCAGCAGGAGTATGGAACTCACTGTCCTTGACATTTGAATCTTGTAGAAGATACTTATCTACACCTGGATCAAGGAAATCATTGTCTTCTTCAAAATTGTGTGCGATGATGGCAAGACAATACTCCTCCTTGACGTTAAACAACACTTGAATATTAATAGGGCATACTGGTTGTCACCTATTGGATATGTGGGGAGGACTAAGGTCGGAATGTCCTCTGTTTCCTTTGTCAGTGGGATCCTCGTTAATAGCAATAGTTGTAAACAACTTGGGTGTCTTCTCTTCTGAGGGTGTCAATATCAAGCTTCTCACTGAGGTCCCTCTCCATAGCTAAGTTTATTTCCTCCGCAACCTCGTGAACCTCATCATATTTTTCTCTTGAAGGTTCCTCTAACCTCTCCTCACCTCCTTCTATTAAAACTTGCTCATCTTGAAGCACCAGATGCAAATAGCAAATAAACCCATAGTGGTAGTTAACAAGACGACATTTATGCTTGTGTACTACTATGTGTCTTCTTCTTATCCTCCGACGTCTTTGAAATATCCATGTTTACCTTATCTCTTAAGGATATGGAAGAAACAAGATCGTCTACATGCACGTACTGAACATTATCCCGAATGACTCCATCATTCGTAGTTGTCTCCTAGTATTGCTGCTCTCTCTTGGAGATAAGAGTGTGCAAAATATATCATATCCTCAATGGAGACATTCCAAAAAAAATACGTGTTATCTGAGGTTGGCGCGATAGTGCTGGCTGACTTTGTGAAGGAAGTCGAACAATTTCTCCTCAGAAGTTTCTTCAAACCCATTATTAAGTTCAACCTCGATCTCAAAAGGATGCATCTATAAGCAGAAAAAGATGTCAAATTAACAATTGCTACTACATAGCAATGAAAGAATAATGGAGATTTGCAGTTACAGTGCAAAAGTGAGTATAGCAGCGCAGTTTACGATGGATATTGGTAAGAGTGAGGCTTGATATCACATTGTACTGAATTGAAATATACACTATCTATGTTGCACAAATATGCATTGGAATTTTCTAGTGATACTATAACTTTTCATTACAATACAGCTATGGGCTGGCCTAGCATCGGCCATAAGGTTCCATATTCGTGCTATACTAATTTGCGTTGTTAAAAATTAAGCAAATGCAGCTATGGGCCAGCGATTAGGAGTAGGGTTCCATATTTGAGCTAAAAAGACCTTGTATATTACAAGTCAGTACAACATGATTTTGGGGTGGATGTTGGCAAACGAGGGAAGCCTTATATCATGTTGTAGTGAGTTGCACTATACAAGGTCCATATTGCACTAGCATGCAACAAACTAACTTCAAAAGCTTGTGATACTATAGTTTTTCATTGCAACTTTTCTATGAGCCAACGTTCGTCGAGTGTAGGGTTCCAATGTTGCACAAATATGCAACAACCACTACCAACTGGCCCGATGATCGGATGTAGGGTTCCATATTTGTGCTATACTGACTTTCTATATTGCAAGTCAATACAATGCAATTTAGGGTGGATGTGGCGGAGTGAAACCTTATATCGCATTTGCACTGAATTATAATATACAAGGTCTATGTTGCACAAATATGCAACAAACACTAGCAACTGGTGGGAAGCCCTTACACCATGGAAAGAGCATAGGAAGTAGCCAATGTCGTGGGGCTTTGCCTCACTGCACCCTCCAAGAGCATAAAACAGCTCAAACCGAGAAGTTAATCTACCATAACCTAGCCCAAAATTTCATAAACAAGATTTGTCACTCACCTTGTTGAATGCTTGTGCGGATTCTCATAGGAGACGATGTTGTCGCATAGCCACACTCCAAGCTCCACTTCAATGCCACTGCCAAACTCCAATGGAAGCTCAACCCTCCTCTCTCACTTCATCGCACACACTCACTCTCTCACATACATGCAAGCAAGCACACAAGAGCTCAAACAAGAAAGAGACAAGCAAGAAAGAAATATCATAGGAGAGTAGCACTCTATTGTGAATTAGCATAAAAGAATGAATGGTGAGAATACACAATGACCGTTATCTTGGTGCCCATCCTTCACACCTTGGGTGACCATTCTTAAAAAATAGGTCCATGGCTATCCACGACCGCCTAGGCTTGTGCAAACACTTCATCTAAGAATATAATCTCCATCATTAACTCCATGGCATGCCTTTCGTAGACAAGTGACGATCGCACATATAAAATATACAATGACGCTAGAGAGGTGTCCAATGAGAGTTAGCATGCCTCCCTTTCTAATGTAGTTTCCATCCTCAGAATATGTCAATGAAGATTGGTCAAGGCTGTTGTTAGATGCATGAAATGTTGGAGGTCCTGGAAGGTCTACAAGGCAACATGGTACCATAAGTAATGTGCATTTAAACATAATGCAAACACCAATCAAGTAGTGAGGAAAGATATTTATGATTGGTCAAATTTTCTAGTTAAGACAAGGGTAATATTAAGGTTGGTACAAATTTAATCTAAACTAAGGAGGAGCAAAAAGCATGCCTCGGGCTATGACCTTAGTTTTGACACACTATCTTTTAGTGAAACCATATCTAGCTATTATCTAGTCTTATAAATGAGATTGCTAAGTGATTATTATAAGGTTTCATTTTGATTCTAAAAATAAAAGTAGCGCGCACCCTGTAGAGACCCAAGCAATGGTTCAGAGACCTCATACAAGAGTATTTAAGAACCGTTAAGTACCTCCATAGTCATGGTTTTTTTTAAAAGCATAAATTTGTAGCCACAAGATCCCATCCCATGGAGATCAAGGCTACGGTCCGAAGGCTCTATCACTAAGAGCCAAAAGTCATACCTGATTCGCACATGGTGATGGTTATCTTCTTGCGGGTTTTTTTGTACTTTTTTTTAATTTTTAATAAACTAGTTTCACTTTCATAATTCACCTAGGAGGCTTTATTCTAACTTAAAAGGGCACACTAAGGAAGGTGGAGTACTTGGCATACTCTAAGGTCGATCTCAGGGGGATTGAATTAGGACCAAGGCCCAAATGGTTATCTAAGTAATAACTAAAAAATTGATAGACCAGATACCTAACAATGCAAGTAAGCACTCAACACAGTAAATGTAGAATCATAAAAAGATTGAAATAATAGCAAAAGGTGAGGATGTGTTAGAATACACCTAGGTAATGAGGATAATCTTATCCATATCGAGGCTGCACATCCACCGTATGTTGCAATTTTGGATCTGGTCTACATGACTGCACTCAATAACCTGTAAATCATACTCATCTAGCAAGCTCATCGTTGTTAGATAACCATAGTGCGTAATAAAGTATGCTGTGATTCTTCATCATGAGGGTGATTTTAAACCTCACTTGGGTGTGCTCCATATATATGTGTGTGTGTGTGTGTGTGTGTGTGTGTGTGTGTGTGTCCTCTGGTCTACTAGGTAATGGTTTGAGTGCATCCTCACTATGATATGGTATGGGTACTACCGTGACTTAAGATATCTAGGATATCACCCACTATACCCGAGAATAGACAAGGAGGTGAAAAATATATGTCATAACTGAAGTCCATAAGTTCTTGCCCTCCTCCACTGCTCTACAAGTTGTTCTTGTGCAGTTCCATCTTGCTAGGGTCCTCCCACCATGAGGTCCAAAAATGAAAAAAAGGGCCCCGATTGAAAGTGATTAACTTGTTAATTTAGTAGAGTTCTAGAGGTCAAATGCCTCCAAATACGGTTGTTTTGACTAGATTCGTGGATATTTTTGGTCTATAAAGCATATCTTTGCATTAATACAAAGATACTTCGAAGTTATGTTAGAGGTCACTTTTTCTTGTGTTGTGTATTGTACCTTTCTTGTAGTTTGGACGATTTGAATCTTCCCAGATCATTTCCTCCAACATTTTTCCCTCCAAACGTTCACCTCTTACCTCAACCTTATGCTTGATTACTCTTCTTGCTCAATGCATTGTTCTACATTTATTTTCTCGCTCCTCATTCTTTTTATGGCCATCACAGTTTTGCTCCCTTAGAAGCTCTCCTTTCTTTTTGAGACATGTCCACTTGGGATATCCCCTCTCAAAGGAGGTTTCACATGAACATCAAGATTGACTCTGAATACGCAACCTAGCAAAGTGCAAATCAGATGTCATTGTGAGAGATTCAACATTAAAGGAAACCAACTTTGGAATGAAGGGAGGAAACACATCGACTTATGGGTGGATGGTAGTCTCTACCCTATTGATCCCTTAAATGGTAGATGTCCTTCCTTTACATCTGTTCTAGGATATTATAATGTTTTTGGGAGATGGTGTTAATGGTCTTCTAGGGTATTATTTATGATTATGCCAGTCATATAATGAACATTCTAATCATATCTAAAACTTACTTACATAGAGCTATATCAAATTCTCAAGCCTAGGTTTTTGAACTTCAGAAGAAAGTGAAATTTCTTGAAGATTCAAATGCACACTTGTTGCAAAGTAAGTTAAATACGCTAAAAAACACACCCATTGGGATGAGAGAAAAATAAAGGCAAATGAAAGAGATTAATAAAGGCAAAGTAAGTTAAATACGCTAAAAAACACACCCATTGGAATGAGAGAAAAATAAAGGCAAATGAAAGAGATTAATAGTTTGCGAGAGACATGTGGGGCAAGAAAAAGGAGGATGAAACTTACTAAGCAATACGTAGCTGAGATTTAAGGTCTAAATATTTGTATTTCAGAAGACAAGGTACAACTTCTTAATGAGACAATGAATAAGTCAGATATTGTTCAATTTCTTAAGTTACCAGAATATTTAGCTTTGAGAAAATATGTTCTTAAAGAGTTGCTTAAGGATTTACCTCTAACATAGACCCATCAAAGATTGTAGAAACATGTGACATAGCTAGGGTAAGTAGAAATAGATATTGAGCTTTATCCATATTGTAGTTCAAAAAGTTAACCCAATAAAAAATTAGGTATTTTAGTTTGCCAAGGCCACATAAGGTCAATAAAGCACGACACCTATTGAATCTTGAAATTCCTAACTAATTTGGAAACTATTATCCTATAGGAGGCTCTGTGGCATTTGAAAAACAAAAAGGATAGAGTATTTTTGAATACAATGCATTTAATAACATTTAGATGGATGTAATAAAAGTACAAGTTGCTATGGTTAAGTTGTATGGAATAACAATAGATGAGTGTAGTGGGAAACTTAAATTTGTTTTGAAGTTAGATGAAGCATAGATTCAAAAGTGCTAGAAAATGGAAAGAGTGAGCATTTCTCTTATTAATCGATCATTAAAGTATAGCCAGGACATGAGGGATGTGTGTTGCCATAGTGTGAAATCAGAGATGGACCTATGGTGAATTAGTTTGCCCAGGTACCGGTTGAAAGCCATCAAACACTCAAATGGCTTTTCTCTCATACTAATATTCCTAGTATTATTGAATCCCAAAGTGTAGGTGAATGCTTGAATGTTGATGGTGTTGGTAGTTTTTTAGTTGAATGGCATATGAGTGCCAATTTAAAGGCATTAAAATCAATGTATGGTATTAGTGGTGGTGCTAAGTCTAGGTATCCTTGCCTATATTGCATGGCTAGTATGGGGAAAAATGAGTGGTGTAACACAAAAGCTATTGGTAGGCCTCCAACAAGAAACAATGTGGATTTATCAAAATTCAAAAACATTGAAATGATTTGGGATCCTATACTCCCAATTCAGCTTAGGAATGTTCATGTTTGCACATTGCATGTTGAAATAAGAATACTTGATAAACTTCTTTGTCTTCATCTAGACTATGCATATTCATTGAAGCCTACAAAAATTGCAAATGATTGCATAGATAAATGTGAAAAATTTCTATCAAGCATGGGTTTCCATGGCAGTAAGGTGCGACTCATCCTTGAGCTACCACCACCGACCAACTTCAAAAGAGTCCACGCTTCATGGGACATGTTGGGTACTATCGACGTTTCATCTTCATGTACTCTGACATTGCTTGCACACCCTTTATGGACTTCTAGTCATCTTTGAGTAGATAGAGGAATTCTAATAGGCGTGTAACACCTTGAAGAAAGCCTTGGAAATCGCTCCCATCTTGAGGCCCCCCAACTGGGACATCATATTTCATGTCCACATCGATGCCTTTGCCTTTGCAATTGGTGGGTGTGTACTGGCTCAACCTAGCAAACATAATAGGGATTTCCCTATTAGTTCGCCAACTCAATGAGGTAGAATGTAACTATACCACCACTAAAAGAGAGGGATTAGAAATGGTCTACACAGTTAAAAAGTTTTGCCATTACCTTATGGAAACTCAATTCATCTTCTTTGTAGGCCATCAAACCCTCCTTTATCTTGTGAACAAACCATGCATGACCTGTAGGATCACTAGATGGTTGCTAATCTTACTCGAGTTTGACTTCACTATCTCACGGTGCGGAAGGGCTTATAGCATATCTTGGCTGACCACATGTCATGTCACATATCCCCAATGGAGAGCTTCTGGTGGGAGTGGATGACAACTTGATGCCGCTTTGTTCCAACTGTGCTATTTTCCTGAATGGGGAGAGAAGGTTGCACATTTCCTTGCCAACAAATGGCCTACCCGTCGACCTGCTCCTCAACAAAGATCAAGCAAGGTGCCTCATAAAAAAGGCACCCCCTATCAATTGATTGTGGACAACTCTACAAGGGGAAGGATAGAATTGTAAGACCCTGTGTCCGCGAAGACAAATATGTATTCCTTTTAGAACAAGCCCACTCTGCTTGTGCCAGTGAACACTTTGCAACAAACATCATTGCTATCAAAGTCCTCACAAAAAAGCTATGGTGGCCCACCTTGATGGCAGACACAGCAAAATATGTAAAATGTTGCAAAATGCCAATGAGTGGCAATCCCACGCTTTAAGGACAGTATGCCCCTGAACCTTGTCATGTCTTTTTACAACCATTTGAAAAATGGGGCATTAATTTTATAGGACTCATTAGTCGAGTGGCTTAATACACTCAAGCTTGATACATTATAATGGCCACAGACTATTGCACTAAATGGGCCACCCTCGCAGGCTGACGTGAGATCCACTACTAAGTTCTTTTATGAATCCGTGATGATCACTCATTTTGGATGCCCTCTTGAGATCGTGAGTGACAATGGCACACACTTTCTTAATCAAGTGATACAATTCTTATTACAAGAATTCCTAGTCACCCATAAAAAATCTTCCCCTTACTATCCCCACGCCAATGGCCAAGCTCAGAGCACAAATACAGTCCTTTGTGCCATCCTGACCAAAACAATTAAGGCCAGCCATAATGATTGGTAACAAAAATTACCCGCACTGCACTCTGGGAATATCGCACATCCTACAGGACAACTACAAATGCAACACCCTTTAGCTTAACCTATGGTACTGAAGCGGACATGCCTATGGAGTTCTTGGTACCCAGCTTGAGAATTGCAGTAGAGGAAGAACTCATAGAAAAATTCCTTGGCTATCGCCTATTTGAGCTGGAAAAACTCAACGAAACACGCTTCTTTGCAGTATACTCTTTGATTGTAGAAAAATTGAGGTGTAAAAAATGGTTTGACGACCAACTCAAAGACAAACAAATGGATGAGGGAGACATGGTCCTCCTCTAGAGCACAAAAAACAAATGGATGAGGGAGACATGGTCCTCCTCTAGAGCACAAAAAACCACAATAAGAAACTCAAATTCAGAGGCTTAGGACCTTTTCTAGTCTCGCTGAGATAACCGCACAAGGCTCGATGGCAGCAAGATAGTAGGATACTTCAATGGTACAAACTGAAATGCTATGGCCCACTCATTGAAACCACACTAAGAGTCATTCATGCCAAAAAAAATAAAAAAACAACATGAAGACATGAAAGAAACATCCTAATGGCAAGCCAAAGAGCAGCAAGCAAAACTTCGGGGCAAAAACATCAAGGTCAACATGGCCCAAGTAGTAGACCTCGAAGAAGAAGACTCGGAAGTGAAACCTGCTCGATTTTCGTCAAGAATGACCACCTTGAAAAGTTTCACCCAAACATTGGCTTTTGTTGATACGGGAGCTAATCAAAACTTAATGTCCTATGACACATGGCTCTCCCTTGGGAGGCCCTTATTACAAAACACCCCAACCATGGTCACCACAGTGGCCTCAAAATCGGTTCAATGTTTAGACACAATCACAACTTTGTTCCACATTGGTAATAACCCCTTGGAAGGGAAGTTTTATATGATGCTTGCAGGAACCATGAGTGAAGAAATTCTTCTAGGGTGCAGATGGATGGGACACAAATCGATTGGATGCAAGGACTGCCACCCTGTAAAATTGTCCTCCGGCCATGTTACTATCCTAATGACAGATGAAGAACCCTTGCCCTTTGATAATCTACCCCAAGTTAATAACCCCACTTCTCTAACCGCTATCACTTTGGTCTCCGACCAATATAGTGTTGAGAAAAACAATGTGTGAGGGTGCAACATAAATAGAGCAAGGGGAGGAGCATGCACATTAGAAAAGGAATAGACTAAGGTTACATTGGCAAAGGTTGATTTATTTGGTCATTTGTAAAAGGTTGATTTATTTGGTCATTTGTAAAAGGTGAAGTCAAATGTCAAAAAGGTAGCACATGGAAAGTACAAGGGAGAATATGTAGTGTGAGTATTTATGGACACATGGTTGGCACTAGGGTGCACACATCTTGTGATTTGGGAGCTCCATGAGAGCTATATAAGCATGTACTTGGATCAAGATAATGTAATGAGATTATTAGTTTTATTACCAATCACTTGTTGTTATCTTGCTATTAGCCTAATCACTCTTTGTATTATCTTAATCAATATGCCTAATCATGTTCCTTACATGTTTTGATCCACCTTGAGCTTAATCAAGCTTGATTTCTTAACATGGTATCAGAGCCATGTTTCTTCACTCATCCCATCCCTAGCCATGTTTCTTCACTCATCCCATCCCTAGCCATTACCTAAAATAGGGTTTATCAATCTTGATTAAACTAACTAATCTCACATTGTACCTATTCCACATTTATGCTCGAATTTCAAGTGGCTTGTGCCTACATTTCTCTCCATCATTGAGGGAGATCTTCTAGCCACTCCTTCATCACCAGTAGGGTCTATTAATCTTGATTTAACTCACTAATCTCACAATGTACCTATTCCACATTTGTGCTCAAATTTCAAGTGACTTATGCCTCCATTTCTCTCCATCATTGAGGGAGATCTTCTAGCCACTCCTTCAGCACCACTAGGCGAATTCATGGCTTGGAGGAATTAAGCAAACTCAAAGTTTGCGTTGGATTGCTGACTAGTCTTTATCACTATTCTCTGCATACACAACAAATTGGGGCAAGACCTCTTGTTAGTGTCTTGTCCATACCCGAAGGAGGCTACAGCTCGAAGTGCGTCACATTTCATCAAGTATGCGCATCACAAAGTAATGAAAAAACTAGTCGTGGGTTTGCAAGTATCTAGCGCCAATTTCTAGAGAAATTGAGGTATAATTTTTAAATAGCCTAGCCCCCTCATCAAAGCCATCCATGTGTGTGAAAATCCCCATCAAGAATTTCTTCTACAAGCTCAATTGAAGGCTCCAAGCTCAAATCTTGCTAATCATAGGTTTTGGGCACTAATCTTATCATTAAGATATAATTAGTAGTAATTGGGATTAATTGAGGGTAAAATTGAAAAATGAGTCTTGCATTAAGAAGTGGTCATTTACATTTAAATCTCCCTTGTATTGAGATTAGACACTTACCTTTGAGTAGTACTCAAGTGTTAAGACCTTATCAACCCTAAAATGACTACATTTATTATTGATAAGTTCAAAGGAGAGTTCTCACATGGCAAGTCAAAATCAAATTTATGTTAATGAAGGATTGTTATGTGCACATTATATGTGCATATACTAGGAGGCTAACCCACCCTAGGCATGTGAACATGGGAGCATGGGAGCATGCTCTAGTGGGGAAAGGGTTAGGTCTAACTTGGGTTGAGGTTAGGGTGGTCAGGCAACCAAGGGTCACACATGGAAATGGAGAGTCAAGAGTCACTTGAGGGCCCTCCTATTTAATAGGGGCATGGGGCACTCTCAAGGGATGTTCTCTTGTGTAGAGCATTGTGTCTACTCTCTTGTGATTTCAAGCTAGATCTAAGTGTTGCTGGAGTGGTCATATCTCTTGATGGTATGGGACATTAAGGTAAGATATGTGATACTTCATTGTATTTATGTGTGCACCCTTGGGCTGAGGGGTGATTGGGTGGATGAGTATATGCCTAGTTCATGCATGGTTATTAGCTAGAGAGATCTTTAGGGTTTTAACAGTGGTATCAGAGTGGTCTCTAGTGAATTTTTGATGTTTATTTTTCTCTCATTATTCCAAAATTTTTAGCATTTTTTAAGTAAATTTTAACATTCACTAAGCAAAAAATATTATTTTTAGTGGTCTATGCATTGGGAATGTCAATATGGCAGTTGGAACGTGGTGCTTCTCGACTTGGATGGACGTATCGAAATTGCACATAAATTCCGTGAGTGGAAATGCTATTTTTATAGTTAAAAAAAATTTTACAAAATTTTTTAACCAAAATATTGCACATGCTATTGTGGATATTTTGCTAAAAAAGGATTCCCCTACATCTCAAATAAATTTAGGAATTTTTTTCTAATTTTCAAGACATTGTTTGAGCATAAAATGGTAATTTTAAGCATTTTTATGGGTTTTTTTCAAACGCGTGCGGGCTGGAAAATATAATTTCTTACTAGAAATCAAAGAATTAAATTTCTCTGATAAATGTATGCACCATCGGGTTCTTTCTTGTGTGCATGGGGTCTTTTTTCTCTCCATCAAGATTTTCTTTTTTTTTCTCTTTTCTACGTGGGAACAACCTCTTATGAGGATACTTTTATTATTATTTATTATAATAAAAAAAACACATAGAGAAAGAGAGAGGAGAAAGAGAAAGAGAGAGGAAGAGGAAGAAGGAGAAGAGGATGATGGTGGATGGGTTTTTCTCTCCACCCTCCCCTCTCCCTTGCGATTTCGCGCACAACAGGGGGGTTGTAGGTCGGGGTGGCGTACAAGGCCCCCCACACGATTTCATAAGATTTAAGAAAAAAGCTTATAAATGCTTTTGACTAAATCAGTATTAGTTTTTTTTTTAAATTTTAAAAAGGGGGCTTTACAATGCTTTTAAGTAAAGCTTTAAAAAAATGAGAGTGAAAATTTTTCTTTTCTAAGATTTTTTTTTTTGGAAAAAATTTTCTTAAGACTTTTCACTTTCCGGATTCTAAAATTCTTTTGACCTTCTGAATTCTGGGTTTTCTTTGCCGCTTCATTTTCCTGCAACCCTTGACTTTTCGTATTCCGGGATGACCTTTTGGGTTTTGATTTTTTTAAAAACAGTTCATATTCTAATGTGTTCAGAGTGCATTTATTTTTTAAAAAAATTAAAAATTTATGAAAAACTAGACAAAGGTTATTTCAAATTTATGAAATATCTGGGTTTAGTGATCGGCATGTGGTGTGTCCATTCAGGCGCCCGTGACCATTCAAATTTCTTTTAAAAAATCTTATTTTACCCAAAAAATTAGTAAATTCATTAAAATTACAAATTTTAATTGGATTTGAGAATTGTCAGGCGGAATTGAAAAGATTTCGTGTTCGATGGGATTCTCGGGATAATTATTTTTAATAATTACTAAAAATTAGAAAAATTCGAGAAATTATTTTAGAAATCCTAGAAATTGGTATTTTTGAAATATCAATTGTATTTTGGCAAATTTAATTGCTTAAATTTTTTGGAAAAAATTTAGATTTGGAGTGCCATAAGATAGAATTTGGTGGATTTAAAAATTAGTAAATTTTAAGGCCCTAAAAAAATAGAAACAATTAGGGAAAAATCATGATAAATCTTTTTTCTTGAGAATTTAATATTTTCAGGGGTTATGTAGTGTTGAAGTACTTTTTTTACGTGTTGACATTGGATAGATGCGGATTATTTGTAGATAATTAATGTGAGTGTGCCTCATATTTGTAGTTGTTTCTGTTTGGTTAATTCTAGACGGTGTTTTCATGTTTTTTTTACCGTTGTTTAGCTACCAAATGCTAATTAAATTATTTTTTCTTATGTGCAGTCAATTCTAGCGAATTGATTTGCTAGATCATTTTGGTCAAAAGAGGACAAGTAAAGTTAAATTCGAGTGAATCGTGATTTTTGAAGAACTTTATTACCATGGCTCATATTGACTTTTCAGTCAATGATAATGTCGATGAGATGAGTGATCATCCCAACTTGGGTGGGGAAGATCTAAAATTCCAAGTTGAAGAAGAGGAGGCTATTGGAAAGAGTGAATTTTTGGAAGTGACAGAGCATCTAGAGGCAACTATTGCCAAATGCCATGATGAGAAGTCACTAAAGATGCAGATTTTGACTTTGCAAAAGGCTCTTTTGGCGGCACCTCCTGCTCCTACCAAAGCAGTTGCTCCATTGTCTGTACCAAAAGTGTACGTCGCGACGGTGAGAAAACGAAGAAGACTCAGGTATGTGTAGATGTCTGGCTCAATAGGTGGACTACACATTTTGCCTTTCATCCATTCATAGATGTGCAAAAGTTACAGATGACACAGGGTTTATTGAAAGGAAAGGCATTAACTTGGTGGAAGGATCTCAAAGATGATTCCATTCCTACCACTTGACAAAGTTTTGAGGAATATTTTAAAAAAGAGTTTGTCCAACTAGAGTATGAATTCGAAATAATTGCTAAGCTTGTTAAAAATAGCATGGGAAATCAATCTTTTGATAATTATGTGCACAAATTTAGACAATTGGCTGGCAAAGTCAAGTCTGATGATCATACCTTATGTGGATTTTCATCAATGGTCTAGCTCATGATTATCAGTATGAGGTAAAGAAATGCAACGTCAAAACAGCTGAGGATGCTATTCAGATAGCTGAGGTTTTTCATAAGACTATGGTTGGCACCAGCACTTCAAAACCATCGTCTAATGAAAAAAAATCTATGTTCATTTCAAATAGTGGACAAAAAAGAAAGTTGGTTTTCAAACCAAAACCAAAAAATTCTAACAACGCTAGGCAAGAAGTAGAAATTTGTGAGCAAGGAGAATATCACATGTTTCAAATGCAAGAAAAAGGGACACGCAAAGAAATTATGTCCTTTGAATAGAGCTACAACACCTTTTGGCACTTAGACAAAAGGTGGCACTGAAGAAGTTCATACAAAGAAGTCTGTACACATTACAAAACTTCAAGGTAAATTTTTCGAAGTCAATATTATGCATCTTGAAGGAAGCCAATGTTCAAATTGTACTTTCAGTAAAGATGTTTTTGGTCCAAATGAATTATTTCGTGTTTATGGATCAATAAATGGACATCTAGTTCATATTTTGTTTGATCCTGGTAGTACTCACAATTTTATTGACAACATTGTGGTACAGAGGATGAAGCTGGAAACCATACAGAATGATCACATGTAGTACAAGGTCAGGATGGCTAGATGATAAGTCAAATTCTGGGACAAGAAGGTGTCAAAACTACTGTTAGATATCTAGTTGTACTCAGATAGACTTGATTTTCATGTCATGAGCTTGGGTCATGCAGACATCATTCTAGGGATGGAATGGTTTCATAAAAAAATAAGGATTTTTCTGTTGATTGGGTCAAGCATTTGATGTCTTTCCACCCATCACAATGGAAACCTTGTTACTCTTAAGGGAAACATTGTTATACCCAAGGAAAATTTTATTAATGAGATTGAGTTAATGAAAAATCTTTTTAACTATGAAATTTTCTAATTGGTTATGGATCCAGTGTCTTCATGTGTTCATTTTGATGTAAACATTGTTTCTATGGATGTTTGGGAAAGTAAAGTGTTAAAATACATTAAGAGTGACTTTCAGGATGTATTTCCTAATGAGTTACCTCATGGATTACCTCCTAAATGAGAGGTGGACCATAAAATTGAGCTAGTGCCGAGTGTAGAACCTGTTAGTATTTCTCCATATAGGCTTAGCCAGACTGAGGAAGATGAGGTAGCAAAGCAACTAGTTGAATACTTGAGGATGGGTCAAATTAGACCAAGTAAGCCTTCTTGGGGTGCACAAGTTCTCTTGGTTAAGAAAAAAGATCAAGGTTTCTGGCGGATGTGTATCGATTACAAATGTCTTAACAAAGTTACAATTAAAAACAAATACCCATTGCCTAGATCAGATGATCTTTTTGATAGGTTGCAAGGAGCTAATTATTTCACAAAGCTAATTTGCGAACCGGTTATCACATCAGATCTGTATTGCATAAGAAGATGTTCCTAAAATTGCTTTTAGGACACATTATGGCCATTATGAATTTTTAGTGTTACCCTGTGGTCTCACTAATGCACCAGCAACTTTCCAACAGATGATGAATGATATATTTTGAGATCTGTTAGGAAAATGCATGGTGGTTTTCTTAGATGATATTTTGATATACAGTAAAAATTTGGCTGAGCATGAGAATCATCTTAAAGAGGTTCTAGGAAGGTGTAGGAAGGAGAAACTATATTGTAAATTATCTAAGTGTGATTTCTTTAGAAAGGAATTGTTATACTTGGGTCATAAGATCTCTCGAGATAGCTTAAATATAGATTTGGATCGTATCTAAAAGGTTTTACAATAGCCAGTTCCACGTATGGTCAAGCAGTTATGATATTTCTTAGGGTTCGTGGTATTTTTTCAAAAATCTATCAAGGATTATTCAAAGTTGACAGTGCCTTTTACCAACCTTCTTAAGGGTAAAAATAAGAAGTCTAATTCTCCGATTGAGTGGAATGATAAGCTACAAGAAACTTTTGATACTTTGAAATATAAAGTTCAAGATGCTCCTGTGTTAGCCTTACCAGATCCTAGTAGGCCTTACATTGTACAGACTTATGCTAGTGATTTTGCGGTAGGCGCAGCTTTGTTCCAGGATGGGAAGCCTATGGCCCTCAAGAGTAAGAATCTCAACGATGCACAGACTAGGTACCCAGTTTAGGAGAAAGAGATGTATGCAATTATTTATGCTTTAAAGGCATGGATACAATATCGCTATATGGGTCTCAATTTATGGTCTTGATAGATCATCACTCTTTGTAGTTCATTTGTGATCAACCGGACTTGAAAGGTAGAAAGGCCAGATGGGATGAATTGATGCAGGACTTTGATAAATATAGAAAAGGTAGCTTGAATAGCATTGCTGATGCATTGAGTCAAATTGGTGAAGTTAATGAACTTAGCTTCACGGAAATTACTTCTAACTTGTACAACTGACTCAGGGAAAAATGCAGTACATACATTTTCTTTGGAAAATATTGAAATTCAGCAAAATTAGGGAAACTCTGAGGTAGATCAAAACCTAGTGAATCAAGGAAAAGCCAACCATTTTTTTATTCGGAATGGTCTTTTATTCCGAAATGATAAGGTTTGCGTATCAAATGTGCTAGAAATTAAACTGAGGATCCTATTTGAGTGTCATGATGCACAATTGGTAGGACATCTGGGCATACAACGTACATTGGCTTTAGTTAGAAGGACTTTTTATTAGCCAAAAATGAAGGATTTTTTTTCAGAATTATGTGGTCAAATGTCATCAGTGTCAAATTTGTTGGGTTATTACATCCTCCGTCTTAAAAGTGGGAAAGTATTTCCATGGATTTCATTACGGGACTTCCACGTTCCATGGATTTCATTACGGGACTTCCATGTACCAACAAGGGTCTGGGTAGTCGTGGATAGATTGACAAATATGGCTAGGTTTTTATCCATAAAGACAACAATTAAAGCTTTTGAATTGGCTTACCAATTTGTCGAGCAACTGTTTATACTATATGGTCTACTTTCTGATATTGTGAGCGATTAGGACTCTAAGTTCATGGCTCATTTTGGGAAGTTTTCAAGAAATTGGAAACTACTTTGAGTATGAGTTCCTTTGATCACCTGCACTCTGATGACAGAGTGTGTGAGAAAGAACCTGTGAAAAGGTGAGAAGAATCTACTGGGAGAGAATAATGGGTAGCATGAGGGAATTTAGGAGTGTGGAGATATTCTGGGAGATATTCAGGGAAAAGAGAAGAGGTGGAGAGAATCAGGCAAAAGGTGGAGACATTCAGGGAGTGAATCATGGAGAAATCAATGGGATTTGATGCTTGATGTAAACTCTATAAATTGAGGCATAGCCCTAATGAGAATTTGCTGGTTTTTGAGTATCCATGCCTACATTAATCTATGTGCTAATTATTCACTAATTACATCTTAATCATTTGCTAATCACTTTATTAATGATGTTGATTCTAGTGTTTGATCCACCATAGCTCATCTTTTTGCTCAAATTTCAACAACAATGAGCTGGGACACTCTAAGGCCAATTGCCCCAAGCTAGCAACATCCTTTCCTCAATGTGGTCAAGAAAATCAGGGTCTTGGAACCCCCATCCACCAAGGTGCAAGAGATGGTGGACATGGAAGAGGTCACGGAGCAGTTGCTCGTGCGCTTGTGCTATAAATGAAGAACCAACTTTGGAAATGGCTGAAGAAGAGCATGCCACCATCCATGCAGTGATACGACATCAAGGTCCTAACCAGTAATTTGGTATTCTTTAAACCCCAACCACTCATCATGGTAATCCATTCTAGCTTTTGATTGACTGCAGCAGTACCCATTCATTTCTTTCTCCAAGGTGTTTACAAAAATTAAACCTAGGTCAAAAACCAACTAGGAAAATGGTTGTAGAGCTAGCTAGTGGTGGGAAGGAAGTAGTATCTCACTACTTTGTAGGAAACCTTGAATTTGAATTGTGTAGTAAACAAACTCATGGACATTTTAGGGTCTTACCATAGGTATTTATGATGGGATCCTTGGGATGGACTAGTCAATCACAAACAATGCTAGTATTCATTGTAACCAAGGGAGTATTACTTTTAAAAATAAGCATGGCCAAGTAGTATTAGTTCAGGGGAAGACATGTAAACCCACGTGTAGGGTAGTCAAAGAAAAACATCTTCTCAAGGGAGCACGAAAGAGATGACAAGTAATCCTAGTTAAGCTCAACAAAGCTATTGAACTTAGTAAAGAATCAGAACCCTTTTGGCTCCAAGAATTCTCTGACATCTTTCCTGACAAGCTTACAGGGCTACCAGAAGTCGATCATGAAATCAAGATAATTCATGGTAGTCATGGATGGGGCATACTTTCGGAGAGTGATAAACTTAGAGTAGTATTCTTCCAAGGTTAAACCAAGCTGCTTGAGGCTAAAGAATGCATTCATCTTGAAAGATTCATTAGATGGGGGGAGATACTGCTCCTTCACAACTTTTTGATGTCTACCTAGGTTTGGGAGTGTTTGTCGGTGACTCCCTTATCATGGCACCATTGCTTTCACCAGATTTTAGCATCCCCATTGAGGCAAAACCGTGAAAGAATGGATTGATTTGCAGCTCCAATACTGGCAGCAACAACAGCTACGAAGTAAGAGGGAAACTTGGTATAGGGTCTAGGTGTGCTAGGAGTATTCACTTGAGGGGATGAGGGGAGGTGTTGAAATATACAAGTGAATAGGGTGTGTGCAGGAACAAGCCCTTGCCTAGAGGCTATAAAAGAGAATCTGTAAATGTGAGAGAACCTGTGAAAAGATGAGAAGTATCTACTGGGAGAGAATAAAGGGTAGCATGAGGAGATTTAGGAGGTGTGGAGATATTTTGGGAGAGGTGGAGAGAATCAAGCAAAAGAGGTGGAGTGAATAAAGGAGAAATCAGTGGGATTGGATGCTTGGATGTAAACTCTATAAATTGAGGCATTGGCCTAATGAGAATTTGTTGGTTTTTGATTATCCATGCCTACATTAAGCTATTAGTTAATTGTTCACTAATCACGTGTTAATTATTATCTAATCTCTTTATTAATGATGTTGATTCTAGCATTTGATCCACCATAGCTCATCGCATTGCTGTAATTTTAACAAACGGTGGGGTATGCATGTACCTTCCATGCCAGTGGTCGCATGGGTGTCCATGTGGCGGCTACTAGTGACCATATGCTAGGGTGGTTGGTGGTCCTTGGTCCTTACGCGGTCATTGTATGGACGCTTGGGTATGTGTACAACATCTTTTTGGGGCAAGGACCCCTTTTTGGGACATCGACCTTGATATACATGATGGTGCATGTTGAGATATCGAGCTCAACTAGTGCTATAGTGGACATTGATGACCCGCCTGGGTGATAGCTTCTACACTTATGCCACTGACGGTTGGTGTGATTATGGTTGATATGCCGCCAATGGTGGATGACAGGTTGTGTCAGCCACTTTGGAGTACTAGAGTTATGACATTGCTATAGCTCTAGCTTATATAGTCGGGTTCACACTATAGACCGACCACTTTGTATGTTGTTGTAGAAGAGTACTTTCCCTTTATGTATGTACTCTTGTAAGGTCACCCCTTCCTAAAAAGGGAAAACCTTAAGATAGTCTACTAAGTCTAACTCGAGAAACATTTCCTACTCATCAACACCTTGACCACGTAAAGATGCAAGGATACGATCCTTAGGTAAGACCTAGTTCTATCTCGCAGGAGGGGCATGGTCTTCTAAATGACTCTTCAAATCGAATCACCCATAGAGCGATTGATCTTAATTTTGGCAACCTCCATTCTTGATTCCTAAAGACAACGCTTTTTTCCCCATCTATGCAAGTCACAGCCGATTAATCTAATCCTCTAGAGTATGGTTTCCTAGAGACCTATTTATCTAGCGAAGAGCTTTCAATTAATTTGTTGGAAAGGTACCCGACTAATCGGGTCCACCCTTCCATAGAATGGTGCCGTCAGGGCATTCCATCCTCCCACTTTCCACCCAACTCATGCATCAATTTTGTTTTCTAATTAATCCTACCACATTGTTCAATATAAATAAACAAGTTCCTTAATTAATGACCTTACACAGTGTTCATTTAAATAGTGATACAACAATTCTAGCAAATAAGGGTTTTTTTTTAAAATAGATACAATGTTCAAAACTATCCATAGCCAAATCCAAGCTCTCTTACTCCTTTACTTTATTATACCGATGATCTAGAATTCGGCCTTCTAGCCTCTATAAACTGGGCAATCCCTCTACGGGACCATACACCTCGTCGTCGTCGGTAGTTGGCGAGGACACAAACAAGCCTGTCGCCCTCTCAAGCTCCATTTCTTGATCCTCCTGCTCCTCAGTGGAATGTCTACATGCTACTATGGTGGTCTTATTCACCACACTAGCCTGGGCCCGCAGAAATAAGCAGCATCATAATACTCACCTAAACCGATGAATCTCATCTTTCCAATGGTAGGAGGGATACCTTGGGCCGACTCTGGGCCTCACTAACGTCGCCGCTCGGCTACACAACATGGAAACGGGGTCAACATTAAGGCAGGGATAAGATATATTATACTTTTCTTAATAAAGATAACAACACAATTGCTTAACTAAACCATAGAATACATGAAACAGCATCATCTTCTTGAGAAAGCAACAATTTCACAAGAATTTTGGTATTTTCAAAGCAAGGAAAAGTAGTAACTTCTTTCTTACATAATTAATATTAACATTAAAGTTCAATAAAATAACCTCCTTTTTAAACAAATTTTAAGCTAACTTAGCCATTATTAGTTCCTTGTGGGACTCCCAAGGGGAGAGTTGGGGCTGCATCCAAGTCATTCCCTCTAGGGTCGCTGTTATGTACGTTTCTTGAGGTGATATTTTGGCATCTTTGGGGAGGAGCCATTCTATCCCCCTTCTTGTACCCCACGCTACGAACTCAATGCTTCAGTCAGATCACAAATCAGAGTTCGTTTGCTCACTTTATAAGCATAAAACTCTTAGGTGGGACCACCTCTAAGAGCCAAAAGAGTGCTTACTAAAGTCACCCACAATGGGGGGAAGATGTCCTCAAACTGGAATTTGGGGCAAAAGGCTACACCTAGAGGGAGACAAGGGGAGTTCTCCCTAAGTCTATTCACACGGGGGGAGAGCAGTTAAGGACACCCTCCACTCAACCAAGAGTGAGATGATGAAAAAAATTTTGCAGAGCCTATTTGGAGATGGGCTAAAAAGGGCTTGTTGAGAGAGGGGCTACAACAGACTATCGGGTACAGTCCTCTATAGAGTGTTGGGTATGGACTGTCAGATACAGTCGCTGCCAGTGTCGAGTACGGGAAGTGCAGGGTGACGAGTGTCGGCCATGGAGGGAGCTGGGGGGTTTATATAGGGGCTAGTACGGGTACAGATGCAGGGAAAGGGAGAGCAAAGTGGGGTGCAAAGGAGGGTGTATAGTGAAAGTACACTGGTCTGTGGCTGTATGAGTCCAAGAAAAGGGATGGTGCTTGTATGCGGGTAAAAGGTGAGGTACGCATGTACCTTCTAGGTCAGTGTTCGCATGGGTATCCATGTGCGACGGCCAGTGGGATCATACCCTAGGGAGGTCGGCCTTTGGTCCTTACGCGGTCATTGTATGGGCGCTCAGGTATGTGAACAACATCTTTTTGGGGTGAGGATCCCCTTTTTGAGCGCTGGCCTTAATATACATGCGAGTGCGCCCAGAGGCTACAAAATGTTTTATTGGAAAAAGTGTCCAAGGTGTCTCCCCTAGTCATAGGGGTGCAGTCCATTTGTCGATTGAACACCCGGACATGCATTTATTAAGGTCAGAAATTTACCGTACTTTAACTAAAAATCTACGTAGAGGCTTATTCCGGTGTCCATTTTGAGTGCTGTAAAATCCTATATTAGGGTAAAATCATGTGCACATTCAAAATTTTGGACTCAAAATTTTAAAATTCCAAGTGGAAATAGCTCAATTATTAAAATTTATGATTTTTACATCGTAAAAAGGCCATAATTTCATCTATTAAATGGACATATGTTATTATTGCAGATAGCCATGTTACATTCTTCCCCCCTTAAATAAATCGAGATGTCCTCATCTAGTCTGATGAAATCGGAGTATTCTTTTAAGAGTGTAGCTTCATCTTCCCAAGTTGCATCTTGTTCTGGGTAATCTTTCCATTGTACTAGATGTTCTATAAGAATTCTATTATGGAGTTGCCTTTCTCTAGAATCTATGATCCTCCTAGGCTGCAACTCAAGGACTCCTTGAGTTGGGATTACAACTTGCTCATCATCAAGAATATGATTGAGACTGGGTACATAAGGCTTTAACAAACTTACATGAAATACATTGAGGATTTTGATATGGGCTGGGAGCTGTAGCTTATAGGCACTTCTACCCAGACACTTGATGACTGTATAAGGTTCACAATATCTTGGGCTGGGTTTCTTATATTTCCCAAGTGTGACAGAGAGCTACGCTTGGATTGCACCCATAGAAGAACTTTGTCTCCTTCCTTGAAGATCCTTTCAAACCTCTTTGTATCGTTATAATGCTTTTATTGATCTTGAGAAGCTTAATATCTTTCTAGATAGCATTGATCTGTTCTTCCATCTCCTCGCATAATTTTCTAGATGTCTCAACTCTTAAGGTTGGATCAGAGAAATTTAGAGGAGATAAGAATTCCTTCCCATAGAGTTCTTTGAATGGTGACATTCCTATGCTCTGATGATAAGATGTATTATAGGCGAATTCTACTAGAGGAAGGTATTGAATCCATCTTCTTGGCTCCCATCCACAATATGCTCTGAGATGTCCTCAATTACTTGGTTGACTCTCTCAGCCTAGCCATCGATCTCTAGATGATAAGCTGTACTAAAGCAAAGTTGAGTACCCAAGGCCTGAAATAAGGACTGCCAGAACTTTGAAGTGAAGTCAGAATCCCGGTCTCCACTAACTATCCTCTTCGGTAGACCATGAAGTTTAAAGACCTCATTAACGAATAATCGGGTAACATCAGAGGCTTTGAAGGTTTTCTTTGCTGATATAAGATGAGCTATTTTGGTAAGTAGGTCCACCAACACTAAAATGGAATCATTTCCTCCTTGTACAGTGGGGAGACGTGACAAAATCCATACTAATGCACTCCCACTTCATTTGGGGGATATCCAAGGGTTGAAGCTTTCTTGACTCTTTCAGCTTTAATCCTTTGACATGAGAGACATTGCTTCAAGTATCAAAGGATATCATTTTTCAAGCTTGCCCAATGATAGCTCCTCCTTATAGCATTCAAGGTTTTTGCATAGAGCTTCATGGAGTATTAGCTTCTTTAGAGTAAGATCCTTAGGAATACATAGCATGTGATTGAAGTAATGGCACCCATCATGGGTGGAGTAACCATTGACTAGATTTTTCTTCTTTTTTGAGCTACCTCCTTCTTCAACTAATTTCACCATCCTTTGGTAATCAAGATCATGAAATGACACTTAGGTAATGATGGCTTTGAACTGATCAAAGCTGACTTGATGGATTGGAAACCACACTATTTTGCAATAATAATGGAAGGACTCTCAAATGGCCATGAGTTTTCTCACCACCCAATTCAAAATCAAGGTTTCCTATAGAGTGGTGAGATACTAGTTCGTTCCACTAGCTAGTTTTACAACCATTCTTCCAATTGGTTTTTGACCCAAGTTTAATTTTTGTAAACACCTTGGAGAAAGAAGTGAATGGGCACTACCACAATCAATCAAAAGTTGGAATGGCTTACCATGATGAGTGGCTGGGGTTTGAATGACACTAGATTGTTGATTTGGGACTTGATGCTCTACCACTGCATGGATGGTGGCACGCTCTTCTTCAGCCATCTCAAAAGTTGGTTCTTCATTTATGCCATAGGCTACAGCACGGGCAACTGCTCCACGACCTCTACCACGTCCACCACCTCTTGCTCCTTGGTGGATGGGGGTTCCACGGCCCTGATGTTCCCGACCACTTTGAGGAAAGGATGTTGCTAGCTTGGGGCATACTTGGTAAACCCTTGAAGAAAATTGACTTTATGTGTTTCGATTTTCTACATGTCTCTAAACCACTCAGCATGATTGGTCATGTGGTTAGGGGTGCTAGAATCCACATACCATGTATCTTGAGATCCTAACACATCCCCTGTTATGGAACTGAGCATGTGTTGCATCACAAACAGCTGCTTAATTTGTCATCACCTCCCTGTTTACTAGATGATGCATAGTTGCCTTGCTGCAACTTTTCACTTTTTTTGTCATTTTGCTTTTTATAGCAGTCCTTTGCCATGTGCCCTGGTTTGCCATAATAATAGCACTCTATGCTATTTGCATTTTGATTTTTTTGCCAACCACCTCGGCCTCTTTGTCTCCCCCTCCCTCTAGATTGGCCTCTTCCACCTGTATATTATTGTTACTACTATGAATCATTAGACTGTTGTTATACCCAGAATTTTGATTTCCTTGTCGGCCACCACCTTGGCCTTGACCACCATGACCTCTACCTCTACCTCTACCTCTATCTGCAGTAGAGTAAAAGGCATGTTCCGATGTATTCTTGCTTTATGAAGAAGACTCCTCACCTAGTGACTTTTCCTCTATTATCAGCATCATAGACACCAAGTCTTGAAAGTTGGGAATATTCTCTCTCCTCACTGCAATGGATGTCTTGAATGGCTTGTACTCTTTGCCAAGCCCATTCAAAAAGATACTCAACAAATCATCATCTTCCATCGATATATTGATGGACCTAGGGATTCAACAATGCCCTTTATCTTTAAAGCATACTCATTGATAGACATGATTTTCTTTTCCACAATATGCAGCTCTTCCTTTAGCTATAATTTCCTTGCCTTTGTGTTGGTTTGGAACATCTGCACTAGGTTCTACCAAGCAACTACTAGAGTGTTAGCATCTTGCATGTGTCCTATCATCGTGTCTGTGACACTAATTGAAAGCCAATACATGTCTTTCCTTGCACCCTGGTTCCAATCCTTGAATGCCTTTATGTGTGCTTGAGTGGCATTCTCTTCAGAGACAACTGAAGGAGGCTCCTCAAGAGGCTCCTCATTTTTTTTTGTCCTTCAACATAGTCCCAAAATTTTTTATCAATAAGAAAAATTAGTAAACTACGAAGTGCTGCTTACCGCACAGGCACCTCCAAGCCTGTGAAGACAGCTCCTCAATTGGAGATGCATAGCTCTCGTTGAAGCTACCGAGGGGTGTTGTACCTAAACTAGGAAGGGAAAGAGATGGATGGTGATTCTCTTACTTGTGTACCGCTTCCTTGCTTTCTTATTCTTGCCTCTTGCTTGCCTCCTTATCTCTCACACGAACCGGAGCTCTGATACCATAAAGAGAATAAAGGGGAGAGAGAGAGCTTGAGTTCCTTGCAAGCAAACACACAAAAGAGTAAAAGACACAAGAGAGATGGATGGCTGAACTTTCTTCAATCTTTTTCTCTTCTCTATAACCATATAAATAAAAGATAAGAGTTGTAACATGCCCATCTTCAATAATAATATATGTATATTTAATAGATGAATTTATGGCCTTTTTGTGGTGTAAAAATCATCAATTTTAATAATTGAGCTATTTCCACTTGGAATCTTAAAATTTTGAGTCCAAATTTGGAATTTACATGGGATTTAGCCCTAATTTAGGATTTTACAGCACTCAAAACGGACACCAGAATAAGCCTCTACGTAGATTTTTAGTTAAAGTACAATAAATTTTCAACCTTAATAAATGCATGTCTGGGTGTCCGAATGACGAACGAATTGTGCCCCTATGACCTGGGAGACACCCTGGACATTTTTGTTGAAAATAATTTTCGCAGCCATCGGGTGCACTAGCACGTATATCGAGGTCGACATCCCAAAAAAGGGGTCCCTACTCCAAAAAGATGCCAATCACATACCCGAGCACCCATGCAACAGTCACGTAAGGACCAAAGGCCGATCGCCCTAGCATACAATCCCCACTGGCTACCACATGGACACCCATGCGACCACTGACTTGGAAGGTACATGTGTACCTCACCTTTTACCCCCATATAGGCACCATCCCTTTCCCCCCGGACTCATACAGCCACAAACCGGTGTACTTTCAACGTACACCGTCCTTTGCACCTCGCTTTGCTCTCCTTTTCCGTGCACCTGTACTACCTGTAGTACCAACCCCCCAGCTCCCTCTATGGCCGACACCCGACACCTTGCACTTCTTATATTCAACACTCTATGTAGAGACTTTATCTGACAGTCTATACCCGAAACTCTATGCGTGATTGTACCCGACATCCCTCTCTAGCCCCTCTCCCAAGAAGCCCTTTTTAGCCCATCTCCAAGTATGCTCTACATAATTTTTTTCATCATCTCACTCTTGGTTGAGTGGAGGGTGTCCTTAACTACTCTTCCCTCCTCCTGTGTGAATAGACTTAAGGGATAACTCCCCTTGTCTCCCTCTAGGTCCAGCATTTTGCCCCAAATTCCAGTTTAAGGACACCTTTCCCCTCCATTTGCTGTAAGATTACTCCCTAGGGGCTAAGGAGGAACCTTACAAAAAATTTGTATTGGATATTTGAAATCCAATGGTAACAAGATACTCCCCGATCTTATTTGACCATGCTCTAGGTGCCTGCTTCAAGCCATACAAGGCTTTGCGTAACCTGCATACAAAATCTAGGTGTTCATCACTCTCATAACCTAGTGGCTGCATCATGTTAACTTCTTCTTGCAAATCACCATGCAAGAAGGCATTCTTTACATCCATCTGGTGTAAAGACCAACCCTTTACTGCCATAGCAATGAGAGCTCTCACAGTTACCATTCTTGCAACTAGGCCGAATGTCTCTTTCATAGTCAATGCCATAAATCTACACACAACCTTTGGCCACCAATCTTGCCTTATATCTGCTCAACTGAAGCATCAACGTTATGCTGACTTTATACACCCACTTACATCCAATTGCAAGCATATGATGAGATGTATATCCATCATATCTCAACCTGTCACAACAGGGTACCTAACCCTCATAGACTTGCATACAACTGGATCACTGCCAGGTGTCCTCAAAACATCCCTTATTCTCCTTACACCAGGAGTAGCCATAGATGGAATGCAAAGCTCCTCATCAAGGCTCTTCTCAAAGCCACTAGAGTCACCATCCACATATGAGTGACCTGCTAACAGATTAGGCACAAAAGGTTGATCTACCTTTTCCTTCCCTTTGCGTAATACATGCAGACAGATCAGGCACAAAAGGTTGATTTACCTTTTCCTTCCCTTTGCGTAATACATGTGTACCTACATCTATCCTCAACTTTCCTGACCATGGGCTAACATTGGATCCACTGCTAGAGGACTCTCTAGGTCCACTAAGCACCTGTGATTGTTGCTCTACATGTGGTGCAACATCCGCACTTCTTACATCAACATCTTCTGTTGCCTTCACTGCTGGTGCATACGAGCTACTCATCTTGTCAAAGACAACATCTCTGCTTACTCACATCTCACGAGTGGTAGGGTTATAACATCTATAACCTTTCTGCTCCATAGCATAACCAATAAAGATGCATTTCTCTACCTTTGGATCGAACTTTTTTCTCACTTCATCAGGAACATGCACATATGCAATATACCCAAACACTTTCAAGTGAGACACATCGAGTCTTATGTCTGTAAACTTCTGTTTAGGTGTCATACCATGAACAGCTACAGTGGGTGTCATGTTCATAATGTACATAGCAGTAGTTGCTACTACTTCTACCCAAAAATAATGTGGCATATTCATTTCAGCCATCAAGGCATGTGCCACTTCTACAATGTGCATGTTTTTTCTTTCTGCAATACCATTATGTGCGGAGTGTACCTACACTATGTATACTATCTCTTGATTCCCTCCTTTCTCAGGAAATCGCTAAACTCATTGGAGAAATATTATTCCCCACCATATGATCTCAGGCATTTTATTTGCATGCCTTTTTTCTTCTTGACCAAGGATTTAAATCTCTGAAAGTGAGCAAACACCTCACTTTTCTCCTTCATGAAGTAAACCCACACTATCCTAGTGTGTTCATCAATGAATGTAACATAATACCTACAACCTGCAATTGTTACAGTTTTGGTTGGTCTCCATACATCTGAATGTATGACATCTAATGGCCTTGCACTGACATGCTTTTCATGTGGAAAAGCATGTTTGGCTTACTTACCAAGCTGGCATGCTTCACATACTTTGTGCATACCATCAACCTTAAACTTTGGCAAACATGTAATAATATTTTGGGCTTCCATAGACTTTAGTGGATGTACATTCACATGACCAATGCACTTGCGCCATATGTCAATATTTGCAATGACACCTGTTCCATGCACAAACATGTTTGCCTTTACCTTAGGCATGTTCACATCCAAAGTAAACATCTTGCCATTTCTATTACCCTTTGTAACCAAGTGACACTGATTTTTTAAGTCTTCCACAAAACATCCTTGAGGATTAAACCTCACTTGCAGACCCTGCTCAACCATCTGTCCAACAGAAACCAGGTTCTTTGTAATATTTGGAACATGAAGCAACATTACAAAACAACCTTAAATAACAAATCCTAGGAATGAAGATTGTCTCTGATACCAATTGTAAGCCCCCCCCCCCCCCCCCCCCCCCCCCCCGCCGGTGGCCCCCCTTCCTAAATGGAGGAAACCTTAAGATAGTCTACTAAGTCTAACTTGAGAAAAACTTCCTACTCATCGACACCTTGACCATGTAAAGATGCAAGGATATGATTAAGAAGTAAGACCTAGTTCTATCCCGCAGGGGGAGCGTGGTCTTCTAAATGTCTCTTAAAATTGAATCACCCATAAAGTGATTGATCTTAATTTCGGCAACCACCATTCTTGATTCCTAGAGACAACGCTTTTTCCCCCATCTATGCGAGGCACAACTGCTAACCTAATCCTCTAGAGTAGGGTTTCCCAAGGACCTATTTATCTAGTATAGAGCGTTTAATTAATTTGTTAGAAAGCTACCCGACTAATCGGGTCCACCCGTCCATAGAATGGTGCCGTTAGGGCATTCCATCCTCCCACTTTCCACCCAACTCATGCATCAATTTTGTTTTCTAATTAATCCTACCACATTGTTCAACATAAATAAATAAGTTTGTTAATTAATGACCTTACACAATGTTCATTTAAATAGCCTTTAACAATGACACATCAATTCTAGCAAACAAGGTATTTTTTAAAAAATAGATACAATGTTCAAAACTCTCCATAGCCAGATCCAAGCTCTCTTATTTCTTTACTTTATTCTGCCAATAATCTAGAATTTAGCCTTCCAGCCTCTATAGACTGGGTGGCATCATAATTCTCGCCTAGAGTGGCGAATATCGTCTTCACAATGGTGGGAGGAATACCTTCGGCCAACTCCGGGCCTCACTGACGTCGCCGCCTGGCTACATATAGCACAGAAACGAGGTCAACATTAAGGCAAAGAGAGGATGCACATGTACTTTTAACTTAATCAAGATAGTTCAACACAATTGCTTAACTAAACCATAGAATACAAGAAACAACATCATCTTCTCGAGAAATCAATGATTTCACAAGAATTTTGGTGTTTTCAAAGCAAGGAAAAGTAGTAACTTCTTTCTTACATAATTAATATTAACGTATTAAAGTTCAATTAAAAAACCTCATCTTTAAACAAAATTTAAGCTAATCTAGCCATTAGTTCCTTGTGTGTAACGTACCCATCTTCACTAATAAAGAAATGTCCATGTAATTATGAGTTTTTATGGTATAAATATCAATAATTTTATTATTTGAGTCATTTCCACTTAGAATCTTCAAATTCTGAGCCCAAATTTGGAATCTGCGCGCGATTTTACCCTAATATAGGATTTTACAGCATCCAAAACGGACACCGGATCAAGCCTATACGCTAATTTCAATCATTTTAGTTATAAAACGGCGACCTTTAAACCTTAATAAATGCACGACCGCACGTCCGTTTGACGAACGGTCTGAACCCCTGCGACCAGGAGAACCTCCCGGACAAAAAAAAATTTTGCCCCCCGGGGCGGTCCGGCACGCAAATCGAGGCGGGCGTCCCAAATTTGGGTACCCCGCCCCAAAAATTTGGTCCGTACACACCTACTAGGGCGCCCGTACAATGGCCGCCCAAGAACCAAAGGACGGCCGCCCACTGTTTGGTCCACGCGTACCCTTGGGCGGACACCCAGACCGGATAAGGTACATGCGTACCACTCCTTTCCCAGACAGCCAACACCGTACCTTTCCCGTAGACCCATGCAGGCCACTGGTCCAGAGCCTTTGAAGGTACACCGTCCTTTCGTCCCTGCTTTGCGCAGCGCCCGCACCCTCACCCCTCAGCTATATAAACCCCCGAGGTGCTCCTCAGTCGGCACGCACTTCTGTGTAGCGTATGCCCTGTTGTGCTGCTGTTCGTACCGCCGTAGCGTACTTGCTGCAAGTACAGCCGCCCTTGCAGCCACCCCTCTCACAGCCCCTCATTTGGCTCTTTTCAGATAAGCCAATTTTCCTCCATCCTCCTCTTGCCATGGACCAGTGTCCTTAACTCTTCTCCCCCCCCCCCCCCCCCCCCCCCCGTGTGAATAGACTTACAGAGAGGCTTGCAGCCACCCCTCCCAGCCCTCTCCACGTTTTTGCCTTTGGCCTTAAGGACACCCTCACAATCCCCCCCCCCCATTTGCGTAGACTTTAGTAAGGGATTTTTGACTCAAGCGAGGGTTCGTGCGCCATTTTCTTTTGCTCATACGGTGAGCAAACGAGCTCGGAATTCCGATCCGACTGAAGCGTTTCGATCGCAGCAGCGAGCTCTACAAGGCGACACCTGCGATGGCCTCATCCCGGAGACGACAAACTATTACCTCAAGAGGCGCACGTAACAACGAGATGGAGGGAGATGCGCCCAACGCGGCTCCAGTCCCTTTTCAAGCCGCTCAAGGAAACGGTGGCCAGGTTAGATTGGTTAATTTTCAAAAGAAGAGATTTTTTTTCTTAAAATTAGTATTAATGAATGGTGTCTTTTCCTCTTAAAATGACGACATAAAAATTATATGAAATTATGAATTATGTGATGTTGTTTTCGATAAATTACGTTGAAATTGCTATCTTCATGAATTGTGAATGCTATACTTAGAAAATTGCATTGAAGTTGTTATCTTTGGAATTCAAGATTTTTTTTTGGCTTCAACGCTAACTCCGTTCCGTGCTTGTGTAGCCGGGCGGCGTCGTTAGCAAAGCCCGGTAATGGTCCAAGGTATCCCTCATACCTTTGGAGGAATAAGGATCGCCGATTGAGGCGAGAGATTATGAGGCTGCCTAGTTCTGAGGGCCCAGGCTAGTGCGGTAAATAAGCCCACCCTAGTGCACAGACATCCCTCTGAGGGGCGGGAGGATCGAGCGATGGAGCCTGAGAGGGCAACAGGCCGGCTTGAGTCCTCGCCAGCGGCCGACGATGAGGTGTATGGTCCCGTAGGGTTTTGCCCAGCATGTAGAGGCTGGAAGGCCGAATTCTAGATCATCGGCAGAATAAGAATAAGAGAGCCGGATTGGCTTGTATGGAAATGGATTCATGTATAAACTTTTTATATAATTGCATCTTGTCTTTGGTATAATTGTATTGTGTAAAAAGGCTGTTATAACGAACCTTGTGAAGAAGGGCCCTAATTAAGGAATATGCTTATTTATGTCAAACAGTGTGGTAGTATTAATTAGAAAACAAATTGATGCGTGAGTAGGGTGGAAAGTGGGAGGATGGAATGCCCTGACGGCACCATCCTACGGATGGGTGGACCCGATTAGTCGGGTAGCTTTCCAACAAATTAAGTGAAAGCCCTACGTTAGATAGTTAGATTCTTGGGCAACTCTATTCAAGAAGACTAGGCCAGCGGCTGTGCCTTGCATAAGATGAGGAAAAAAGCGTTGTCCCTAGAAATCAAGTCTAGTAGTTGCCCAATTTTTGATCAATTGCCCTATGGGTGATTTGACGTTTAGGAAATCACGCTCCCCCTGCGGGATAGAGCTAGGTCATACCTATAAATCGTATCCTTGAATCTCTACAGGGTCAAGGTGTCGATGAATAGGAAATTTTTCCCAAGATAAGACTTAGCGGACTATCTTAAGTGTTTCTCCCATTTTTAAAGGGAGGAACCTTACAATTGGTATCAGAGCCTGTTTGGCTCCTAGGAATTGCTGTTTAAGGACTGTTTTGTAATAAATGTTTTACCTAACATAATTAGTAAAGACATCCTACTAAAACAAATAAATTAAATTGATGTTTGAATGATTGTAGGAAGAGGAAGATGCCTACTCCAAATTTCTAGTTTTCCAATGCATCTTCGAGACTGCTAGTCACTCCTCGAATTTCGAGTTCCGCGACACCATGGTGCAGATATTAGAGAAGATATCCCTCCCTCATTTCTCTCGTATTCAGAGAGGATGGGGTAGAGATTTCTGGAGTCGTGGGCCGAGATACTTCATCATCCGAGCAGATCAGATTGGGAACCTCACCACCGACCTTAAGCGGATTCGTTGGATTGAGAAGCTGAAGATGGTCCGCTTATTCTGGTTCGTCGGTACCCCTAGGGATGACACCTCGGTGACTATAGATGGGGTTCGCATACCTCAGGATCGTTGGGTGTGTGACAAAGTGATGCAGGTCTTACCTGCTGATAGAGTAGCAGTGTTGGGACCCACCCCAATCCAGAGTTTACCACCCTTACCATCAGTTTTTAGAGTCTTAGAAACTACAGCGGAACCCCCATATTTCACATATGTGGACCGCTCTACCCTTATGTCACAGTGAAGCCTAGGAATTTCCCTTGATGTCAAATAAGACTAATTTAGTCTCAGATCTTTGTAATAAAACTTGTCCTTGTAAATATTTGGAAATAAAATAATTTCAATGTTTTACTCTCCAAAAATTAAGCGTTGTGCAAATATGAATCTTGTAATCTTAAAAATTGTTTTTACAATGATGGCCAGGACGACCACTCTCCACTTCCCAATGCGCTTTACACCGATACCCAGGAGAAGAAGCTCCTACTCAAGCAAATGCAACCTCCCTCCTTTAAAGGAGAAGGTTCAAAGGTTGAGAAGGATGCTGAAGTCTGGATTGAGGCGATGGACGATTATTTCTCTGCTGCCGGTACTGGAGTAGCAAATCAGTCTATGCTCGCACGGTTTCGCCTCACTGGAGATGCTAAACTCTGGTGGAAACAGTGGTGCCGTGACAAGGAAGTCACCGAGCATTCTCAAACGTGGGAAGATGAAGCTACACTTTTAAAGGATTATCCCCAATTCATGACGAGATGAGGACATCTCGATTTCTTTAAGGGGGGAAGGATGTAACGTACCCATCTTCACTAATGTAAGGTTCCCCCCCTTCCACAAATGGGGAAAACGCTTAAGATAGTCCACTAAGTCTTATCTTAGAGAAAATTTCCTACTCATCGACACCTTGACCATACAGAGATTCAAGGATACGATTCATAGGTAAGACCTAGTTTCTATCCCGCAGGGGGAGCGTGGTCTTCTAAAATCAAATCACCCATAGGGTAATTGATCATAATTTGGGCAACTACTAGTCTTGATCCCTAGAGACAACGCTTTTTTCCTCATCCATGCAAGGCACAGCCGTTGGCCTAGTCTTCTAGAATAGAATTGCTCGAGAACCTATTTATCTAACATAGGGCTTTCACTTAATATGTTGGAAAGCTACCCGACTAATCGGGTCCACCCGTCCGTAGGATGGTGCCGTCGGGGCATTCCATCCTCCCACTTTCCACCCTACTCACGCGTCAATTTGTTTTCTAATTAATCCTACCACACTGTTTGACATAAACAAACATGTTCCTTAATTAAGGCCCTTTCACAAGGTTTATTAAAACAGCCTTTGCCTTTTCCCACAATACAATAATGCCAAAGATAAGATTTATAAAAACAAAGTTTAAACATGAATCAATTTCATACAAGCCAAACTGGCTCTCTTATTCTTTTCCTTATACCGCCGATGATCTAGAATTCGGCCTTCCAGCCTCCACATGCTGGGCAAAACCCTACGGGACCATACACCTCATCGTCGGCCGCTGGCGAGGACTCAAGCCGGCCTGTCGCCCTCTCAGGCTCCATCGCTCGATCCTCCCGCCCCTCAGAGGGATGTCTGCGCACTAGGGTGGGCTAATTCACCGCACTAGCCTGGGCCCTCAGAACTAGGCAGCATCATCACAATCACTTGCCTCAATCGGCAAACCTCATTCTCCCAATGGTATGAGGGATACCATGGGCCAACTCCGGGCCTTACTAACGTCTCCGTCGTCCGGCTACACAAGCACAAGAACGGGGCAGCGTCAAGGCAGGGAGAAGTTGTACCTGTACCTTAATTTAACCAAGATAACAATCCATTCACTCACTAAACAATATGGCTAGAGTCCATATTACCTTCTTAAGAAAACAATCTTTTTCACAAAGATTTTAGCATTTCAACTTGAGATTGCGACAAGACATTCTTTATTAAGGCATATGCTATTGCTTAAAAGAATACAAACTTTAAATGGTAAATCAATCAAATAGATCACTGTAACAATCAATAGAGAAGCCGGGGCCATACCTCAACCCCTAAGAATGATATAAAATAAAAAACAAAATATGTATATACCTTATAGGAATTTGTCGTTTATCTCGTTGTCCTTGCTTGTTAACAAGAGCTTTAGAACTTGACATATGAGAATAGAGTCTTCTAATACCTTGTCCTTTGATTGAAATTATCCAATAATCTCCAAGCTTTATCTCCTCTTACTCATACTGTGACTCTTCTCTCTTTCTAAGATCTATGGCAAAATAGCCTTCTCCTACAGGTCTACAGCATAGTATTCTTTCTCTAAAAGAAAAGCTATGGAGTTTTTGGTCTCTTCCTCTGAAAGACCATAGAAATCTAAGCTTATTTTCTGAGATATTAGATAAGAATGAAGGGATATATGCATCTCAAACTCTAGGATTACCTTGAGGCTACTTGCTGCCTTCTCACAGTTTTCTGTGTGTAGAGACCCTGACAGAAACAGCAAACTGTTTCAACCATAACTCTCTGATTAAAACTCAGAATATAGTCATATAACCAGTCAAAAGAACGGGAAGGCATCCGGTCTACAAGCCAACGTGGGCAGAATAGGCAAAAACGTCTGTATATAGCCACAAATGCACCATCTTTGGAAACGCGTTGTTTTTTCACATTTTTAGTATGCATGGACTCTAAATGTGTAAAAGTACTCTAAATATGACCTCTTATCACCTAAACTCGAAATTCTATTTTTGGGGATACTTATCTCTTTAATAGAACTATTCTTATGTTCTTATTTCTTTTAGGATTTTTGAAGCTAATATTTTTATTCTAACACTTTTCTAATGTTTCTAGCCTTATTGTCTCGCTCTTTCTAATTACACTCTCTTTTCTTATTGAAATCTATATTAAAAGAGACACATACATACATGGCTTGGGAGGGACGTTACAATCTCCCCCACTTAAAAGATTCGAGATGTCCTCATCTCGCGAGCTGGGGTAGTATCTAAGTGAATCCTCTTGTCTCTTTCAAAGTGGTGTCTCCACTAGGTAGAAATCTTCTTTTTATCTAAACATTGTTCCGAGTCCCTTATTTCATGTGTTTGGCTCATTTTGTTGTGCCTCCACAAAAGGTCTATTATTCTAAAGTTAATTGGCCTTATTATCCTAAGTTCATGCATCCATATATCTCTCATATGCTATGAACCTTCGAATTCCTTATTCTATACCCCCCATGTAATATGGTACTTAACAAATTGTCATGGAAAAACGTAAGGGAATCAATCCTTTATGCAATCTAACCTATGATAGCAATTTCATAATCTTAGTATCGTCTTGTAGAATACCTCTATTCATCATGCACATTACTTCACATGAATCTTGCACCAATCCTCTTCTATTTACTCATAGAAATACTTGTTGAATTCGGTTATCTTTAACCCTGCTATCCCTATTTCTTGACCTAATTTTTGCTCTAGCTCATGATTCCTTGTAGCCAAGGGGTGGGCTTGACGTTCCTCTTGATTTAGGGGACCTCTTCTTGATTAACATGGAAGGACTCATGTTCTTCTCGACACTTTCTATATATATATATATATAAACTTCATCACAGTCTCTGGCTATAATTATGGCTTCTGAAATAGAGGATGGTTTTACATTCTTGATGAGGTTATTCAAAGGTGGATTAAGCTTCCAAATGAATCGATGGAGAAGAGCTACCTCATCCATCTCTGGAGCAAATCGGAGAAGTTTAACAAAAGTTTGGTGGTATTCTTTTAGGGTCTTCCTTTCTTGGGTTAGCTCCAAAAATTCATTCATTTTATCCTCTTGAAATCCTAGAGGACAAAACCTTTCACGAAGGTGTACTTTCATGGCATCTCATATAACTGATTTTAGCTCCAGTGGTTAGATTAACAACAATGCTTGTAACTTTCTAGCTCCAATGGTTAGATTGACAACAATGCTTCCAACTAATTTGGCATTTCTTATGATTTTCAGACAGGAGCAAGGGTGAGCTTGCTTCTTTCATTGTATCCATTAAAAGTTCAAAACTATCAAATACTTATCATAGCACCACATTTGAAGGCAGTCAGGATTAATACATCTGAGATCTTCATTTTTTTGAGAATTACACATCTGGTGCCTTGGGATTGACACATCCAAAGATTATCAGGATTGACATATCTGAGATGATTAGTTTTTTGAAAATTACACACCTAGTATCTTGGGATTAACACATCTAATAGCATGATCCTCTGGGAATTACACATCCGAAGTTAGACTCATGTTTGTCTGAGATGGGTTCAAGATCTTGGATGATCGTCCTAGTGTAAAGCATCCAATGGATGGCATTCACACGTCAACTATTCAAACCTTAAAGGAGAAGGTTCAAAGGTTGAGAAGGATGCTGAAGTCTGGATTGAGGCGATGGACGATTATTTCTCTGCTGCCGGTACTGGAGTAGCAAATCAGTCTATGCTCGCACGGTTTCGCCTCACTGGAGATGCTAAACTCTGGTGGAAACAGTGGTGCCGTGACAAGGAAGTCACCGAGCATTCTCAAACGTGGGAAGACATCAAGCAGGCAGTGAAGGAAAGATATCTTCCTCCATCCCATGAGTCCATAAAGATGAATGAGTTTTTTAGTCTTAGACAGTGCACCTTAACTCTTGAGGATTATTATTCCAAATTTATTACCCTTCGGAAGTATGCCCCAGCTATGACTACTTCCCAGCAAGTGGCTCGTTTCTGCCAAGGGCTAAATGAACCCCTAGATTCCCGCCTTGAAGCAATGAGGCCAACCACTTTACAGGATGCTCTCATACGAGCAAAGCCCCTTGTGAAAGAAATGAAGGCTAACAAACCGAAGAATCAAAAGAGATCTTACCCTGAAGCAAACCTTAGAGATCAACCCTACAAGAAACCTCAACAGAATTTCCCCTACTACAACAGAGGGCGACAAGGCAACTCTTTTGCCCCCCGCTCGTATGCTGCTTCTTCTAGAGAAGGCCCTCTGTGTTTTGAGTGCAATGAGCCGGGACACTTTAGAGCCAACTGTCCCAAGTTGGCAACATCATTCCCCCAAGGTAACAGAGGAAATCAAGGTCGTGGAACCCCTACCCACCAAGGTGCAAGAGGCAGTGGTCGTGGCAGAGGCCGCGGAGGAACAGTTGCTAGAACTGCCTGTGTTATAAGTGAAGAACCAACCTTGGAAGAGGCTGAAGAAGAGCGCGCCACCGTCCATGCGGCGGTAGAACACCAAGGTCCGAATAAACAATTTGGTGTAATCCAAACCCCCGCCACTCATCACGGTAAGCCATTTCAGCTTTTGATTGATTGTGGCAGTACCCATTCATTCCTTTCCCCTAGGTGCTTACAAAAATTAAACTTGAGTCAAAAAACAGCTAGAAAAATGATTGTAGAGTTAGCCAGTGGGAAAGAAGTAGTATCTCGCCACTCTATAGGAAACCTTGATTTTGAGCTGGGTAATGAGCAAACTCATGGTCACTTTAGAGTCTTGCCATTAGGAATTTATGATGGAATCCTTGGGATGGATTGGTTAATTGCAAACAAAGCTAGCATTCATTGTAACCAGGGGAGTATCACTTTTGAAAATGAGCATGGCCAAGTAATATCTGTTCAGGGGATCACAGGAAAACCTAAGTCTAGAGTAGTCAAGGCAAAACATCTTCTCAAGGGAACACGTAAGGGTCAGCAAGTTTTCTTAGTCAAACTCAACAAAGTCATTGAACCTAGTATGGAGACAGAACCCTCTTGGCTCCAAGAATTCTCTGACATCTTCCCTGACGAGCTTACAGGGTTACCGCCTCCTCGAGAAGTCGACCATGAAATCGAGGTGATCCCTGGAGCTCAACCCGTCTCAAAAACTCCCTATAAAATGTCCCTTCCTGAAGCCATTGAACTTAAGGAGCAACTTTCCCAACTCATTGAACAAGGATTTGTACGCCCCAGTAGCTCTCCGTGGGGAGCACCTGTTCTTTTCCAAAAAAAGAAGGACGGGACTCTCCGCCTCTGCATAGATTATCGAGGGCTAAATCAAGTCACTGTCAAGAATAAGTATCCTATCCCTCGCATCGATGAACTTCTTGACAGGCTTCATGGGGCCAAAGTCTTCTCAAAAATAGATTTGAGGTCTGGTTACTATCAGATCAAAGTCAAGGAAGCAGATATACCCAAAACAGCCTTTAATACCCGTTATGGCCACTATGAGTTTACTGTAATGTCATTCGGGTTAACCAATGCTCCTGCAACCTTCAACCGCCTAATGCAAGATATATTCCGCCCGTACTTGGATGAGTTTGTGCTTGTTTTCTTTGATGACATCCTAATCTACTCCAAATCAATGGAAGAGCATGAGGAGCATGTGCGTAGAGTTCTGCAATTGCTGCGCAGACACAAACTCTATGCCAAGAAGAGCAAATGTACCTTCTTTACTCATCAAATTGAGTATCTTGGATTCATCATCTCCAAAGATGGCATCTCAGTAGACCCTGCCAAAGTCAAGGATATTCTAGAATGGCCACCCCCTAAATCAGTTCGTGAAGTTCGTGGATTCTTGGGGATCACAGGTTGGTATAGGATTTTTATCAAAGATTATGCCTTGGTAGCTGCACCCTTGACAGATCTTCTTAAGAAGGATTGCAAAATAGTGTGGCTGCCAATCCATCAAAACAGCTTTGATCAGCTGAAAGTCATTATTACTTCTGCCCCAGTCTTAAAGCTTCCTGATTTCTCCAAGGAATTTGAAGTGGTTACCGATGCTAGTAGCCTAGCACTCGGTGGTGTCTTAGGCCAAGAAGGAAGACCAGTCGCTTATACTTCCCGCAAGCTGAAGCAATATGAAGCAAACTATGCCACCCATGATTTGGAACTCTTAGCAGTTGTTCATTGTCTCAAATTATGGAGACATTATCTCTTGGGAGGCAAATTCCAGCTTGTAACTGACCACAAAAGTCTAAAGTGGATCTTCACCCAGCCTAACCTCAACATGCGGCAAAGGAGATGGATTGAAATTCTACAAGAATATGATTTCGACATCAAATTCCGCCCTGGGAAAGATAATGTGGTAGCTGATGCACTTAGCCGCAAATCTTTCTTGAATGCAATTTCAATGCCAAATAATCCCATACTGGTCAAGGTGGAAGAAGTCTCATCTCATGACCCAGATTATCAAAGGATGATAAAGTTAGTAGAAGAAGGGGGACATTCAGAGAAAGAGAAGAATCTAATCAAGGGATACTCCACTCATGAAGGAAGCCTCTACTTCAATCACAGGCTATGTATCCCAAAGGACCCTGCTTTAAAGAAACTAATCCTCCATGAAGCTCATGATAGCCCTGCTGCAGGACACCCAGGTTATGCAAAAACATTAAATGCGGTAAGAAGGAGCTTTCATTGGGCAGGCTTGAAAAATGATGTGCTTCGGTACTTGAAACAATGTCTCTCATGCCAAAGGATCAAGGCTGAAAGGGTCAAGATGCCTGGAAAGCTTCAACCCTTAGATATTCCCCAAATGAAGTGGGAGTGCATTAGTATGGATTTTGTCGCAAGTCTCCCCACTGTTCAAGGAGGATATGACTCCATTCTAGTAGTAGTGGACTTACTTACCAAAGTAGCTTACCTTATACCAGCAAAGAAGACCTTCAAAGCCTCTGATGTTGCTCGTATATTCATCAAGGAAGTCTTCAAACTTCATGGTCTCCCAAAAAGGATAGTAAGTGATCAGGATTCTGACTTCACCTCAAAATTCTGGCAGTCTCTATTTCAAGCTCTGGGGACTCAACTTTGCTTTAGCACAGCTTATCATCCAGAGACCGATGGCCAGACTGAAAGAGTCAATCAAGTAATTGAAGACATTCTCAGAGCATACTGTGGACGGGAACCCAGAAGGTGGATTCAATACCTTCCTCTGGTAGAATTTGCCTACAATGCGTCTTATCATCAAAGCATAGGAATGTCACCATTCAAAGCACTCTATGGGCAAGAATGCTTGTCTCCTCTAAATTTCTCTGATCCGACCATAAGAGTTGAGGCATCCAGGAAAATGCTCGAAGAGATGGAGGAACAAACCAAAGCTATCCAAAGGGATATTAAAGCTGCCCAAGATCGACAAAAGCATTATGCTGACAACAAGAGGTCTGAAAGGATCTTCAAGGAAGGAGACAAAGTTCTTCTATGAGTGCGCCCCAAACGAAGTTCTCTATCACTTGGGAAATATAAGAAGCTCAGCCCTAGGTATTGTGGTCCTTATACAGTTATCAAGTGTCTAGGTAAAAGTGCCTATAAACTCCAACTTCCAGCCCATATCAAAGTCCATAATGTATTTCATGTAAGTCTGTTAAAGCCATATGTCCCCAGTCTCGATCATATTCTTGATGATGAACAAGTTGTAATCCCTACTCAAGGAGTCCTTGAATTACAGCCCAATAGCATCATAGATTCTAGGGAAAGGCAACTCCGAAATAGAACTCTTGTAGAACATCTAGTTCAGTGGAAAGATTACCCTGAAGAGGATGCAACTTGGGAAGATGAAGCTACACTTTTAAAGGATTATCCCCAATTCATGACGAGATGAGGACATCTCGATTTCTTTAAGGGGGGAAGGATGTAACGTACCCATCTTCACTAATAAAGAAATGTCCATGTAATTATGAGTTTTTATGGTATAAATATCAATAATTTTATTATTTGAGTCATTTCCACTTAGAATCTTCAAATTCTGAGCCCAAATTTGGAATCTGCGCGCGATTTTACCCTAATATAGGATTTTACAGCATCCAAAACGGACACCGGATCAAGCCTATATGCTAATTTCAATCATTTTAGTTATAAAACGGCGACCTTTAAACCTTAATAAATGCACGACCGCACGTCCGTTTGACGAACGGTCTGAACCCCTGCGACCAGGAGAACCTCCCGGACAAAAAAAATTTTCGCCCCCCGGGGCGGTCCGGCACGCAAATCGAGGCGGGCGTCCCAAATTTGGGTACTCCGCCCCAAAAATTTGGTCCGTACACACCTACTAGGGCGCCCGTACAATGGCCGCCCAAGAACCAAAGGACGGCCGCCCACTGTTTGGTCCACGCGTACCCTTGGGCGGACACCCAGACCGGATAAGGTACATGCGTACCACTCCTTTCCCAGACAGCCAACACCGTACCTTTCCCGTAGACCCATGCAGGCCACTGGTCCAGAGCCTTTGAAGGTACACCGTCCTTTCGTCCCTGCTTTGCGCAGCGCCCGCACCCTCACCCCTCAGCTATATAAACCCCCGGGGTGCTCCTCAGTCGGCACGCACTTCTGTGTAGCGTATGCCCTGTTGTGCTGCTGTCCGTACCGCCGTAGCGTACTTGCTGCAAGTACAGCCGCCCTTGCAGCCACCCCTCTCACAGCCCCTCATTTGGCTCTTTTCAGATAAGCCAATTTTCCTCCATCCTCCTCTTGCCATGGACCAGTGTCCTTAACTCTTCTCCCCCCCCTCCCCCCCCCCCCCCCCCGTGTGAATAGACTTACAGAGAGGCTTGCAGCCACCCCTCCCAGCCCTCTCCACGTTTTTGCCTTTGGCCTTAAGGACACCCTCACAATCCCCCCCCCCCCATTTGCGTAGACTTTAGTAAGGGATTTTTGACTCAAGCGAGGGTTCGTGCGCCATTTTCTTTTGCTCATACGGTGAGCAAACGAGCTCGGAATTCAGATCCGACTAAAGCGTTTCGATCGCAGCAGCGAGCTCTACAAGGCGACACCTACGATGGCCTCATCCCGGAGACGGCAAAATATTACCTCAAGAGGTGCACGTAACAACGAGATGGAGGGAGATGCGCCCAACGCGGCTCCAGTCCCTTTTCAAGCCGCTCAAGGAAACGGTGGCCAGGTTAGATTGGTTAATTTTCAAAAGAAGAGATTTTTTTTCTTAAAATTAGTATTAATGAATGGTGTCTTTTCCTCTTAAAATGACGACATAAAAATTATATGAAATTATGAATTATGTGATGTTGTTTTCGATAAATTACGTTGAAATTGCTATCTTCATGAATTGTGAATGCTATACTTAGAAAATTGCATTGAAGTTGTTATCTTTGGAATTCAAGATTTTTTTTTGGCTTCAACGCTAACTCCGTTCCGTGCTTGTGTAGCCGGGTTGCGTCGTTAGCAAAGCCCGGTAATGGTCCAAGGTATCCCTCATACCTTTGGAGGAATAAGGATCGCCGATTGAGGCGAGAGATTATGAGGCTGCCTAGTTCTGAGGGCCCAGGCTAGTGCGGTAAATAAGCCCACCCTAGTGCGCAGACATCCCTCTGAGGGGCGGGAGGATCGAGCGATGGAGCCTGAGAGGGCGACAGGCCGGCTTGAGTCCTCGCCAGCGGCCGACGATGAGGTGTATGGTCCCGTAGGGTTTTGCCCAGCATGTAGAGGCTGGAAGGCCGAATTCTAGATCATCGGCAGAATAAGAATAAGAGAGCCGGATTGGCTTGTATGGAAATGGATTCATGTATAAACTTTTTATATAATTGCATCTTGTCTTTGGTATAATTGTATTGTGTAAAAAGGCTGTTATAACGAACCTTGTGAAGAAGGGCCCTAATTAAGGAATATGCTTATTTATGTCAAACAGTGTGGTAGTATTAATTAGAAAACAAATTGATGCGTGAGTAGGGTGGAAAGTGGGAGGATGGAATGCCCTGACGGCACCATCCTACGGATGGGTGGACCCGATTAGTCGGGTAGCTTTCCAACAAATTAAGTGAAAGCCCTACGTTAGATAGTTAGATTCTTGGGCAACTCTATTCAAGAAGACTAGGCCAGCGGCTGTGCCTTGCATAAGATGAGGAAAAAAGCGTTGTCCCTAGAAATCAAGTCTAGTAGTTGCCCAATTTTTGATCAATTGCCCTATGGGTGATTTGACGTTTAGGAAATCACGCTCCCCCTGCGGGATAGAGCTAGGTCATACCTATAAATCGTATCCTTGAATCTCTACAGGGTCAAGGTGTCGATGAATAGGAATTTTTTCCCAAGATAAGACTTAGCGGACTATCTTAAGTGTTTCTCCCATTTTTAAAGGGAGGAACCTTACATTGTGGGACTCCTAAGGGGAGATTTGGGGCAGCATCCATGTCATTCCCTCTAGGGTCGCTGTTATGCACGCTTCTCGAGGTGGTATTTTGGCATCTTCGAGGATGAGCCATTATATCCACCTTCTTGTACCCCACACCACCGCAAACTCAACGCTTCAATTGGATCACAAATCAGAGTTTGTTTTCTCACTTTATGAGCATAAAACTCTTAGGTGGGAACCACCTCTAAGAGCCAAAGAGTGCTTACTAAAGTCACTGCAAATGAAAGATCCCTACCCCCTCCGCGCAATGAATTCGGGGGTGCTAGCAGTGGAAGTAGCACTTCTTGTGCAAGGCAGAGCCTCTCACTCAGGGCCTCTCCCACAGATATCTGGACAAGAGACTAATCCCTCAGTTCTTCCAAAACCAAACCCGAAAAAACTTCCCTCGCCCTGAAAGCACAGGCGATTCCTCCAGGATATTTTTATTCCAAGGTAGTCAAGAGCCTTAACTAACCAAACTGATCCAACCGAACCCGTAAGTCACATGGTCAGATCAATGAAAAGACTTGCACTTGGATCATAGAGACCAACGCTTTTTTCCTCATCGAAAGGCACAGCCGCCGCCGTTGATTCTTTTCCATAGAACAAGGACTGTTTGGGATTTACTTCATCTATCGTACCATAACAGAATTGAGTCTCATTTTAGGGATCCATCAGTCTAGCCTAACCCCATCCAATCCCATGGGTTAGCCAACTGCTGTAGTGATAGGATCCATTTAGGAATTTGGTTGTGTTTTGTCCCAGGTACCAAGGAAAAGAGTTCCCAATATGAAATTACCTTTTTCACAGATTTAGTTGTCTTTAAAACAATCTTTTAATGAAACCATAGTATCAATGATCATATTCCTCCAAAATATCCGGTTGAATTCTAATTTCCAATCATTCCTTCATCGGTATACCATGGCATCATTGTTCACTCAAGGGCCTTTTCAATAGTTCCTAGCTTATAGTACCCGGTAATATAATCACATAAGAAAATCCATATGGACTCTTCGTTGAAGATCAGCAAGATCAACCAACAGATCCATATAAAAGAGCCATGGACTCATCCATTGAGGACCAGCAAGGTCAATCAACCAGATCCATGCTGCCCGATTTCAGAAAACAACTCTAACACCTTGTTCTATTTTCTTCCTCGATGTATGCGTGGGTATCTTCGGCAACCCGAGCACCGTATGGTCAGCACCCTCTAGGATCCTTCGCACAGGTCACCTAGTGCTTCACTCATAGGCCGCTTCCTTGGTCCCTCATCCATCATACCGGAAGCTCACCATTTAAATTGAACCGAGGCTGGTCAAGACCTCGATCGACCTTACTACGCGAGACGTACTCCATTGACTCTCCATCAGCTGTTGCAACTTTATTACTTAGGTCTCCAGGACCTCATTCACAAGATGGTTAAAATGCTTCTCCGACATTCTTGACATAAAATAGTCATTTAAAAACAGGTCATAAATAAAGTATCTAACAAACTCTCATCGTTCCACATCATTTCCTGTTATTTCACATTCTTCTAAATCAATTCACTTTGCTTAATCCGCATCCAATCATATGTATTCCCATCGTCCTTCATCCATTTGCATCTAATCACATTATATTATATCCCATCACATCTATCCTCATCACATCTTATCCATTCTCATCTACCCATATCCACATCACATCACATCACATCTATTCACATCACATCTCATCCATTCACATCTATCCCAATTCACATCACATCCACATCACATCTCACCCATTTACATATATCTTGATTCATATCACATCACATCACATGCATTCACATCTATTTATGTCACATTGCATTCACATCCATTCACATCTCATTGCATTTATTCACATCCATCACATTCATTGCATTCCCATCCCATTACATACATTCTATCCACATTACATATCACATCCATATCCATCCATATCTCATCACATCCATACACATTCTATCTCATTCATCCACATCCATCCAATCATCCACATGCATGTCTATCCACATCCATCCATACATTCACATTCACATCCACATATATTCACATCACATCACATTTCATCCACATCTCATCACATCCACATCCACATCCCTTTAAACCACATCACATCGCATCCACATCCATTTACATCACATCACATCCTTTCACATCCACATCCACATTCATTTACATCACATCACATCACATCCTTTCACATCCACATCCACATCGATTTACATCACATCACATCCTTTCACATCCACATCCACATCCATTTACATCACATCACATCCTTTCACATCCACATCCACATCCATTTACATCACATCATATCCTATCACATTCACATTCATTTACATCACATCACATCCTTTCATATCCACATCCACATCCAGTTACATCACATCACATCCTATCACATCCACATCCACATCCATTTACATCACATCACATCCTATCACATCCACATCCACATTTATTTACATCACATCCTTTCACATATTCTCACATCTCATTCTCATCTCTTCATTCATATCCACATCCATTTATATCACATCCTTTCACATATCCTCACATCTCATTCTCATCTCTTCATTCACATCCACATTCATTTATATCACATCCTTTCATATATCCTCACATCTCATTCTCATCTCTTCTTTCACATCCACATCCATTTTGATTTGTGAATTGAGGGGTTGAGAAGTGAAAACATTGAGAATAGTAGAGAAAAACCATGAAATTATACCTTACCTTTTTTTTTTCCTTGCTTCTCTATCTTAGAAGAATCCCCCAACCAATCAATTGATTAGTGTGTTGAGAGGAAAGCTCCAAGGATGGTTGAAGAGAGAGAGAAGCTCCACTCTTTTCAAAAGTAGAGGATTTTTAAGGTATAATAGAAAATATGAGTATTTTAATGTAATACTGGCATGGTATAGCTCAAAGATGAGAATACAAAAGAATGAGGTCTATTTATAGGTGAGGGATGCCACTAACTGAGTCCAACTAAGTTCTAGAATTTTCCAGCTTTAGTTTGGCTGGATTTGGACCAGTTTAGATCCCATTTTGATCTAGTTTGATCGAGGAGAGAGAAGTGATAAAAATATCACAATTTTTTTAATTTAAAGACTCATCCACGTGTGAAATAGGTGCCTACCTTAAAGTCTCCCCCCTCCTTACCAAGGTGTCAAAAATGTATCATTATTCTAAAATATCTCTTTTTTTTAGTAATATCTCATAGTTTTTAACTAATAAACCTTGTACTCAGTCAGCTCTTCATCTTATGTGCATTTACTCATTTTTTTGGTATTTTCTTTTATTCTTTGGATTTATCTCATCCAAACACTTGGATTAATCTTATTGGCCCATAGGAACCTTAATTGGACCATAATCTAAATTTTTTGAAAAATCTTGACCCTTAGGCTAAGGTTTTTTAAATCACTTTTAATTGATTCCTAATGCACTTTGGAGAATTTATTTTGAACTTTTGTTTTAGGGGAAACCATTTCAGACAGTAGGAGGATTTTTATATCCAAAGATATCTCAATTTTGGATTATCTCTCTCTAGTATTTTCTCTCTCTAGGCCAAAACAGGGTAAAACAAGATCTCTCTTTTATTTCAGAGAGGGGAATAATTACAAGAACAGAAGGGGAGGTTCTTACATCTTTACACCTCAAAAGCTAGAGGGAGGATTCTTACATCCTACCCCACTTAAAAAATGTGAGATGTCCTCATCTCGCAGGTGCAGTATAATCTCTTTCGTCTTCTTCTTCTTCAATCACTTCCAGTGTTACTGCCTTGGAAGTGGATGGACGATTCGAGAACATCTCTCTTTAACTTCCCTTATTATTGTGAGGCGGAGGTCTTGCATTACTTTGGATTGAAACTGAGGGTTGGTTAGAGGGTCTACCTCTGGGATTTCCTTGATTTTGGCGGAAAGGAACCTGATGGAAGGAAGGAGCTAGAGTCTGAAATCTTGGTCCGTGATTTTCCCGCCTCGAAAACCTTGATCCAAAAGGAGTTGGGCAATCCATACTCCGATGTTAAAATCCTTGAAAGTTATAGCATTTCACTTCCTTGTTCAAGGGTGGAACTTCTGAAGTTGAATTCCAGGGGATTGAGTTCCAGAAAATGGACCTTTTTCCATTCTAGAACTTTCCATATCCTGAGCTTGAATTTGTTCTCTTAGGCAATGGAAGGTTGGAATCACCTTTTGGAGCTAGAAATCTTTTAAAAGATGATGGTGCTGGCTTTGGCGGGACCTTGACATCAAAGGCCATGGCGAAATCCTTCGCCATCCGTACTGCTTCGGCCATGGAAATTGGCTTGGCATTCTTCACTAGGATATTCAAAGGTTCGTTCAGTCCCCAAATGAACCTGGCCATCAGCTATTCTTCATCCACCAGCAGTGGGGCGAGTACTTGAGGAGAAGAGCGAGCATTTGGTGATACACTTCAATAGTTATGCTCACTTGGGTTAACTCTAAGAATTCATTCATCTTGGTTTCCATAAAGCTGGGACTCAACAAAATCTCTTCCTTAGGTAAATTTTGAGATCATTCCATGTCTAGGTGTTCCGATCCAAAAACGGTTTGTCTCGTAGTGGTTTCTCCATGCCACTCTAGCTATTTCTACTATCTTCAGCCTTGCAAAAGTCATTTTACTTTTCTCATTGTACCCAGTGACATCGAAGAATTCTTCCATTTCTTCGATCCACTTCTCCACAACCTCGCCCAAGTTTTCCCCTTCACCCTTGAAAGGTCCAAGCTACAATCTATGAAGAGTTTTACGAACATCCAAGTCGATCTCTTCCTCATCGAGTTGGGGGTTATCATTCCTACCACGATGACCTCGATCCATGATCCTATCAATACAAAAATTCATATCAAGTCCCTTTACTTATAATTCAAATCCAACTTTAGATCCAACTGATTCTAGGGTTCTTTAGATTGGTCATCCCCCCATAGAATCTTGGGATAAAGATCCCTTCTAATAGAAGAACATACAGAACTCATTATATCAGAGAATAATTCATTCATATTCTTAACACAGTAATGGTCCATTAGACCAAAAATTCCATGTGAACATTTCTCCATGGGAATTTTAGTTTTGCAGGTTCTCAATTTGTCATCCCTTAATTAGATCCACTGGGTCAAGGGTCAAACAGCAGCAATCTATTAGAACAATCCACTAATCTCATAGTGATTTGCTGACATCATAATCATCATTCCAGTTACTATTATCATCACTGGGATTCACTGGGTCAAGGGTCAAACAGCAGCAATCTGTTAGCACAATCCACTAATCTCATAGTGATTTGCTGACATCACAATCATCATTCCAGTTACTATTATCATCACTAGGATTCGTCCCATTCATCCTCATTGTGGCTTTGTTCATCTTATCTTCTTTCAACTAGAATTCATGAATCATTATCTTTCAATCAAAATCTAAATCAACTCATCAATTCTCAACTAGAATTCCAAAATCATATCAACCAGCATTCGAATTCATCATCTGGATAGCATTTTTGCTTATAAATTCAAGGTCTTAGATTTACTCGTATATATTGTCAGTAAAGAGCTATAGTTATACCCACGGTATATACGGATAATCACGGTCCTTGGAATTATAAGGTAAATACCATCATATCTAGACCTCAAGCAAGTCAAGGATTCCATACAATTGTGGTACTTCCATCTGAAGACCCAATTACCAATTTATGAATTTTTTTGAATATCAATTTGTATGAATTTCATCACACGATTATAATCTTTTACTGGTACTTCCTAAATTTTTTGACATTTCTTCCTTCTCGGTTGATCCACTTTAGCCAATTCGCTCTGATACTAGCTGAAAGATCCCTGCCCCCTCCACGCAACGAATTTGGGGGTGCTAGTAGTGGAAGTAGCACTTCTTGCGCAGGGCATAGCCTCTCACTCGGGGCGTCGCTCTCACGGATATCTAGACAAGAGACTAATCCCTTGGTTCTTCCAAAACCAAACCCAAAAAAACTTCCCTCGCCTAGAAAGCACGGAATTTCTCCAGGATATTTTTATTCTAACGTAGTCAAGAGCCTTAACTAATCGAACTGATCTGACCAAACCCGTAAGTCACATGGTCAGATCAAGGAAAAGGCTTGCACTTAGATCATAGAGACCAATGCTTTTTTCCTCGCCATCGAGAGGCACAACCGTTGATTCTTTTCCATAAAACAAGGACTGTCCGGGATTTACTTCATCTATCGTACCATAACAGAATTGAGTCTCATTTTAGGGATCCATCAGTCCAGCCTAACCCCATCCAGTCCCATGGGTTGGCCAACCGCCCAACCACTGTAGTGATAGGATCCATTTAGGAATTAGGTTGTGTTTTGTCTCGGGTACCACAGGGAAAAGAGTTCCCAGGCCCCCTAGCCAGCACTTCATGCAAAATTCAAGATAGTCATACCACTTACACACCCAATATGAAATTGCCTTTTTCACAGATACAGCTGTCTTTAAAATAATCTTTTAATGAAACCATAGTATCATTGATCATAATCCTCCAAAATATCCGGTTGAATTCTAATTTCCAATCACTCCTTCATCGGTGTACCTATGGAATCATTGGTAACCAGAACGCTCACCACCTGTTCACTCAGGGGCCTTTTTAATAGTTCCTAGCTCATAGTACGCGGCAATATACTCACATAAGAAAATCCAGATGGACTCTCCGTTGAAGATCAGCAAGATCAACCAATAGATCCATATAAAAGAGCCATGGACTCATCCGTTGAGGACCAGCAATGTAAGATTCCTCCCTCCGGCTTTTGAGGTGTGCAGGTGTAAGAACCTCCCCTTCTGATCTTATAATTATTTCCCTCTCTGAAATAAAAGAAAGATCCTGTTTTACCTTGTTTTGGCCTAGAGAGAGAAAATGTTCTAGCGAGAGATTATTCAATTTTTAGATATTTTTAGATGGAAAAATATCTCTTCTTATTAAAATAAATTTCCCCGAAGCAAAAGTTCAAAAAGATTTCAAAAAGATTTTCAGAAAGTGCATTAGAAATCAATTATAATCTGTTCAAAAGGCCTTATCCTAAGGGTCCAGATTTTCAAAAAAATTTAGATTAAGGTTATGAGGAGCCAATTAGATTAATCCAAATGTAGGGAGGAGATAAATTGAAGAAATAAAGAAAATCTCCCAAAAATGAGTAAATACTCACATAAGATGAAGAGTTGACTAAGGACAAGGATATTAGTTAAAAAAGAAGATATATTTAGAGAAATGATGCATTTTTGACACCTCAGTGTGGGGGAATTTCCCTCATAAAGGAGGCGCCTATTTCACATGTGTGGTTGAGTTTTAAACTCACAAATAATGAGATATTTTCATCATTCCTCTCTCTTGCTTCAACTAGATCCAAAAAGTAAGCTAAACTGACCTAAAAATGGTAAAAAAAAAATGACCAAACTGATCTGAAAAATTCTAGAATCAGTTTGCCTGGTTAGAGGCTCACTTTTTCCTATAAATGAAGCCTCCCCCCTTTGTAAATGGATAATAGTGTTTTATGCACTGTTACTGTACTTCTTCCTAGAGTCAAAAATTATGAATTTATTTAATAATTCATTAGTTTTTGACCATTCCCTCTTCTAAAGAATTGGTGGCCACTCTTGTTGCAAACAAGAGTAGATCCCTCAAACCATCAAGCCAAAGGAAAGCTCCCAGAAATTCATGTAAGTTAGAAATCCTACTTTTTCTTATTCCTTTTAATGGTTTTCTAATTTTTGTTTTGTTTTAAAATGTAAAATGATGCTATGCCTTGCTGGAAAGGCTTTCCCCCTCTCTTCTTCTTCTTAAATTCAGCCTTTCTTTATCCTAGATAAGTAATCTAATTGTTGGAATTAAACTTTTCATATTATTTCTCTTTTAAAAGTGGAATTTGATTAGTTTAGAGTGCTTTAAACCATTTGCGGATAATTTTTAGGTAACTTAAGAATAGAAAAAATTGAAAAATGATCAGCCATACAAAGGAGGTTATGGCAAAATTTTCTTAAATTTTGTGAAATAAGTTTTATCTTTTATTATTCAAAAAGAGTAATCCCCATCGTTTGTGTATTCTAAAAGTGTTATTTTCATTCTATGCATAGAAAAACGCATAGTAGAAATATTTTTATTATAAAAGTGTTATTTCTATTAAAAATTAAATTCTATGCATAGAAAGATGCATATTTATTTTTTTAATTATAAAAGCGTTACTTTCATCAATTTTGATTTTATGCATAGAAAGATGCATAAAGAATTTATTTTTATTTCAAAAGAGTTATTCTCATCAATTTTGATTTTATGCATAGAAAGATGCATAAATAATTATTTTATTTCGAAAGTGTTATTTTTCTTAAAATTAAATTTATGCATAAATAGATGTATAAAGGGATTTTTATAAAAGTGTTATTCCCACTGAAGTTGATTTTTATAAAAGAATGAATGGATGGATAGATGTGATGTGAATCAGATAAATGTGAATGAATAGATGGATAGATGTGATGTGAATTAGATAAATGTGAATGAATGGATGGATAGATGTGATGTGAATCAGATAAATGTGAATGAATAGATGGATAGATGTGATGTGAATTAGATAAATGTGAATGAATGGATGGATGGATGTGGATGTATGTGAAGAATAGAAGTGGATGTATGTGAAAGAATGGATGTGGATGTGTGTATGTGAAAGGATGGATGTGGATGTATGTGAAGAATAGAAGTGGATGTATGTGAAGAGTAGAAGTGGATGTATGTGAAAGAATGGATGTGGATGTATGTGAAAGGATAGATGTAGATGTGGATTTATGTAATAAGTATGGATGTGGATGTATGTGAAAGGATAGATGTGGATGTGTATGTGATAAGTATGGATGTGGATGTATGTGGGAGAATCCATGTGGATGTAAATGTGATGGATATGAACGAGAATTGAGGCGATGAGACGTGATATAAATTGAATAGATATGAATGATAAGGGATGTGAATGAATGATAAGGTATGTGAATGAATGTGATAGCATGTGAATCAGGATGTAAACATGTGAATCGGGATGTGAATGAATGATAAGGGATGTGAATGAATGTGATAGCATGTGAATCAGGATATGCAAACATGTGAATTGGGATGTGAATGAATGATATAGGATGTGAATGAATGATAAGGGATGTGAATGAATGTGATGTGATGTGAATGAACGATAAGTGGTGAAGTGATGAGATGTATGGGTAGATGCAAGTGGATGAGACCTCATGAGGGTAAATGAGGAAGTAAGTGATGAGATAGAAAAAGATGTGATTAGATAAGAACGGGAATACTTGAAATGAATGTGGATTGATGTGTGGGTAATGTGGATTGATGTGGATGGATGTGTGGATGATGTGGATTGATGTGGATGATGTGAATGGATGTGTGGATAATGTGGATTGATGTGGATTGATGTGTGGGTAATGTGGATTGATGTGGATGGATGTATGGATGGTGTGGATTGATGTGGATGATGTGAATGGATGTGTGGATAATGTGGATTGATGTGGATGGATGTATGGATAATGTGGATTGACGTGTGGATTGATGTGCATGGATGTATGGAAGATGTGGATGTATGTGTGGATAATGTGGATTGATGTGGATGGATGTATGGATGATGTGGTGGATGGATGTATGGATGATGCGGATTGATGTGGTTGATATGGATGGATGTACGGATGATGTGGATTGATGTGTGGATGATGTAATTGGATGTGATTTGATGTGGGAATGATGTGATGTGATAGATCGATGAAGAAAATAAAATTGTGGTAAGATGAGAAAAGATGGAGACTAATGTGAAAGGATGCGGAGTAATGAGAAAAGATGGAAATATTGTTGGAACTATATTTGTATGTGAAATCTGTTTTTAAATGACTGTTTTTGAATGACTGTTTTATGTCAAGAATGCTGGGAAAGCATTTCGACCATCTTGTGATTGAGGTCGTGGAGACCTATCTGTTAAAGTTGCAACTGCTAACGAAGAGTCAACAGTGGACGTCTCGCGTAGCAAGGTCGGCCGTGGTCTTGACCAGCCTTGGTTTGATTTAAATGGTGCGCTTCCGGTACAGTGGATGAGGGACCAAGGAAGCGGCCTATGAGTGAAGCGCTAGGTGACCTGCAAAGGATCCTAGAGGGTGCTGACCATACGGTGCTCGGGCTCTGGGTTGCCGAAGATACCCACAAGTTCATCAGGGAAGATATTGGAACAAGGAGTAAGAGTTGTTTTCTGAATTCGGGCATGGATCTGGTTGATTGACCTTGCTGGTCCTCAACGGATGAGTCCATGGGATCTGTTGGTTGATCTTGGTGATCTTCAACGGAGATTCCATCTGGATATTTTTATGTGATTATATTGTCGGGTAAATGACTGCGTCCAGTTGGTCATAGTGTGTGGACATTAGCTAGGGTTAGCTGTGTGTGGACACAACACATAGTGTGTGTTGTGTATTATAGATTATGGCTTTAGGCATTGTGTGAGAAGGGAGATGGCTTCCCTCTATGGTTAGGGTTTGCAATATACATTAAGGTTTGCTCCTATGTGTGTGTCTCCTCTCCCTCTACCTGTTTTTCATCATGGTATCAGAGCTTCGTGCTCTCTATTAGGGTTTATGAGTTAGTGAGAGAAGAGGGGGAAGAAGCTGTGAAGCTTGGAGCACATCGATTTCTATCAGATCTGAGAGCTTGGCCTATCGAGTAAGGACTATTAAACACCCTTGAGCGGATTGCAGGTGATTCAAGCACAAACAAGGTAAATCACGGTTGCCCAAAGCAAAAGAAAATTTTGGTTTTTGCAAGCTCTACATTGAAGCTTCAGTGTGGTGAATGTATGAGGCAATGTATCTGGCAAATGGGAATGTATTGGCAACTCATGTGCAAGCCCTACAATGAATTTGGAGCAAGTATGATGCATTTGAGTGATTGAAAAATTACTGTTTTTGAAGCTCTCACAAAACAGAGAAAAGAGGTCCATTTTTTATGAAATTAAAGCTAGTTTTTTGTAAAAATCAGTCAATTGATGGATTGTGCACATGCCTTGGAGTGTTAGGCAACTATATATGCTCTCAATAGACACTACAATCATCCCAAATCCCCTCAGGAGCAAGCGGCGCAACCAGATATGCAAAAACAGAGCACTTTTTCATCTTTTTGCTAAGTGGAGGCCACAAATCAAGTCTGGTGTTTGATAAATTTCAAAATTGGCTTAGCAAATTTGTGATACACACAAGTGAGAAGGTTTCTATATGATTGGTTGAAGCAATTATACATTATGGAGCTGGAAATGAGCTGATTAAACAGGCTATCTACTGTGATTAGTGAAACAGAGGGTGATTAATCGGCTACTTACTCTCTCATCTTAAACACTTGGTCTAAATCCTTTTACATGGAGTTAGTGGACATCATTGTTTCTAAGCTAATGAATGCCTGGTCTCCCAATTTGGACAAGCATTGAAGAAAATAGAGCAATTCTACTACTGGTTTTTCTCAAAACAGAGAAGGGGGTTTGACAAAATTGGTATGTACCACCTTGGTTGGTGCTGATATGCAACATTGAGCTTGTTTAGGAGTCAATGCAAGTTATCCACACTTGATGGAACCACTATATTGCAATTTGAAGCCTTGGAAAGCGCGCCAAAATAGGGTACCTTGGATTGCGTATGCCAGTTCATTTTTGGATGCAACCAGTTTGATTTTCTACATCAAAAGTGAAGTTTGTTGACTACTTTGGAGTATCTAGAACACTCATTAGAGTGTGGTTGGGCTGAGGAAGGCTTGTTTACAGATTTAGACATGTGTAGAAGGTGCATTTGCTCATTGAGCAAATATGTCAACAACCTAGTACAAATTGTGGGTGAAAAGTTCGATAGGAAGAACTTCCAGGCATGGAAGTACAGGATCAAAAGCTTTCTTAAGGGAAAAGGTTTTTGGAACCTTATTACAGGTGCGGAGCCAGAGCCGGAAGTACCCCGATAACCTACACAGCCAGCAGGTTGTAGCTCATAAGCAATGGTCAGAAAGAGTATACAGAGTTTTGCATTATCTGTCTATATGTATCTCGAATGCTATACTCATACATATACACGATGATGAGAATCCCAAGGATGCATGGGATACATTGGTAAAGCTGTTTGATACAGACACTGCTCGCAAGTCTCAGTTTGCAACAACAGATTCATAATGTGAAACGGAAAGGAAGGACCTTCCATGATTACGTACAAGAGATAAAGAAGTATGTAGATGCATTGGCAACAATCAATGTGAAACGGAAAGGAAGGACCTTCCATGATTACGTACAAGAGATAAAGAAGTATGTAGATGCATTGGCAACAATCAATGCCCCCATGCCTGATGATGATTTGGTAGACATTACCTTGCGTGGTCTTGGCAAGGATTATAAGTCTTTTGATACATCCACCTCGGTTCAGAGTATAGGTTTACTAGACTTTGATGAGTTGGTTTCACTCTTGCTTGTTGAGGAAATCAAACTCAGTGACTCCTTTCATGATGCATCTACTAGCCATGATGATAATGGCAGAAATCAGGCTTTCTATTCACAAAGGGGATTTAGAGATGGGGGGAGATTTACATCATGTGTCCGTGTTAATGGTTGTGGATGGCAAGATAGGTCACCACAACAGAATTTTCAGCCTACATATGGTGCAAGAGGTGGTCGTGGATATACACCTCAGAGAGGCAGAGGTAATCCTCGTGGTAGAGGACGTTGGCAAGGCCAACAAACATCTATGCAAAATGTGGAATGCCATTACTGTGGAAAATTTGGTCATATGGCACGTGATTGTTTCTGCAAACAAAATGATCTGAGAGGGGGTAGAGCACAACATGGTGGACATTATGCACAACATGGTGGAAATTATGCAAGTGGTGGAAATTATGCATCAAGCAGTAATGATGGCAGTGCAAATCACTTGTTTGCCATGAAACATGTTGTGGGATCTATGATGACAAATGCTGAAAGTGATGACACTTGGTATATGGACTCTAGAGTATCAAACCATATGACATCATGGTGAATGGTTTGAGCATATGAAGCCTATGGATGTGAAAGGCTATGTGGAAACAGGAGATGATAGCCAACAGGTTATCACACATGTTGGTGTACCATTGGTTATGCACAATGGTGAAACAAAATCTATGGCAGATGTCTTGTATATGCCTTCTATTACAAAAAGTTTGGCCTCAGTTGGTCAAATGGTGGAACAGGGATTACAGGGTCGTTTCAACGAGCATGGTTGCTTCGTTGAGGATTTCAAAAATGGATGTAGAGTCATTGCCAAAGGGCAAGAAAGAAGGCAGGTTATTTAAGTTGGATGTTGGGATTCCTGAGTTGAAATCAGCCATGTTCTCTAAAAGCCGAAATGTGGTACAGGACATTGACATGTGGCATAAAAGGATTGGACATGTGAATATACAAAGGTTAAAGAACATGCAGGCAAGAGGCATTGTTAGTGGGCTACCTAGATTCAAGTATGATGGGAATATGCATGTTTGTGATGCATGTCAGTTTGGAAAGCAGGCGAGGTTGCCATTTCCTAGAGAAGGCAACATGAGTAGTAGGCCACTTGAGATAGTTCATAGTGATGTATGGGGTCCTGCACAAAACCCATCCATTAAAGGCAGCTTATATTATGTGACATTCATTGATGATTGCAGCAGAATGACTTGGATTTACTTTCTCATAGAGAAAAGTGAAGTGTTGGGAAAGTTTATGGACTTCAAAAGAGAAGTAATATGGCTCTTGGATAAAATGTTTGAGGATAGATGGAGGTGGTGAATACACCTCACATACTTTTGAGTATTTCTTGAGAAAGCATGGCATAAGAAGGCAGTTAACTTGCAAGTATACACCTCAGCAAAATGGTGTTACTGAGAGAAAGAATAGAGTCATTTGTGATGTGGCCAGGGCAATGCTCAATGAAAAGAACATACCAGACTATTATTGGGCAGAAGCGTGTGCCACTGCAGTGTATGTACTTAATAAGACACCCACAGCAGCCATACATGGAAGTACACCAGAGATGCGGCTTACAAGATTTAGGCCAGACATTAGACACCTCAAAGTGTTTGGTTGCATAGTTTATGTACATGTGCTTGACGAGATAAGGAGGAAGTTGGATCCTAAGGCAGAAAAGTGTGTGTTTGTTGGATATGCACAGGATCGCAAGGCATATAAATGTTACAATCCACAAACTAGGCAAGTGGTTATCTAACGAGATGTGGTGTTTGATGAACTTGCTAGTTGGTACAAAGCAAAGGATGAGGGTGTCATTGATTCAGGATGATTGAAGAGAGAGAGAAGCTCCACTCTCTCCAAAAGTAGAGGATTTTTAAGGGATAATAGAAAATATGAGTATTTCAATGTAATTCTGGCATGGTATAGCTCAAAGATGAGAATACAAAAGAATGAGGGTCTATTTATAGGTGAGGGAGACCACTAACTGAGTCCAACTAAGTTCTAAATTTTTTCAGCTTTAGTTTGGCTGGATTTGGACAAGATTTGGACCAGTTTAGCTCCCATTTTGATCCAGTTTAGCTCCTATTTTGGAGATAAAAATATCACAATTTTTTTGATTTAAAAACTCATCCACATGTGTGAAATAGGTGCCTACCTTAAAGTCTCCTCCTCCTTAACAAGGTGTCAAAAATGTATCATTATTCCAAAATATCTCATTTTTTTAGTAATATCTCATAGTTTTTAACTAATAAACCTTGTACTCAATCAACTCTTCATCTTATGTGAGCATTTACATATTTTTGGGTATTTTCTTTTATTCTTTGGATTTATCTCATCCAAACACTTGGATTAATCTTATTGGCCCATAGGAACCTTAATTGGACCATAATCCAAAAGTTTCAGAAAATCTTGACCCTTAGGCTAAGGTCTTTTAAATCATTTTTAATTGCTTCCTAATGCACTTTGGAGAATTTATTTTGAACTTCTATTTCAGGGGAAACCATTTTAGACACTAGGAGGATTTTTATATCCAAAGATATCTCAATTTTGGATTACCTCTTTCTAGACATTTTCTCTCTCTAGGCCAAAATAGGGTAAAACAAGATCTTTCTTTTATTTCAGAGAGGGAAATAATTACAAGAACAGAAGAGGAGGTTCCTACACCTTTACACCTGAAAAGCTGCTTTCAAACTAGATCAGAAAAGTGGGCCTAACTAGTCCAAAACTTATCCAAATTGGATCAAATTAAAACTGGAAGCCTCTAGATCCCAGTTGGACTTGGTTGGTGGCCTCCCTCTCCTATAAATAGAACCCCATTCCTTTGTATTTTCATCTTAGCGTATATGCTAGTGTAATTTTTAATTTAGTGTAATTCCATTATCCCTCTACCTTGCCTCTCCATTGTGAAGATTTGGAGCTTCACTAATCCTCTTCTTCTCTTGGAGATTACCCTCTTCTTCTTGGTGGCCAAGATTCTTCTTTGAGGTCTACACTGAAAAGATGCAGGGGGAAAGAGAGCTTGAGCTCTTGCAAGCACACACACACACTCACAAAACCCTAATAGAGAACACACAAGGTGAGAGGCTGAAAATCTTCTTCTTCTCTACTCAACACTCAACACACCATATACAAGATAAGAGTACACATAATATGAAAGGTACTCAACCAATACATACATGGGTTCTGTATATTGTGAACCCGATTAAATGAGCTAGCGCTATAACTATGCCAGTCTCTAGAATGGCTGTCACATAGCCTGTCATCCCACTAGCCGCATATCACCCAAGATCTCACCAACCATGCCAGTGGTGTAAGTGTGGGGCCTATCCCCCAGGCGGGTCATCAGTGTCCACCGCCTCACTAGACGAGCTCGATATCTCAACACTCCCCCTCGAGCTCAACTCCATCTCATGTACACCAAGCGAAGCCCTGAATCTATGGACTGTACCCAATGCTTTGGTGAAGATGTCAGCTACCTGATCCTCTGTGCTGACATAAACAAGGTCAAGTTCTCCTGCCAAGACCTTCTCTCTGACGAAGTGGTAGTGAACCTCTATGTGCTTCGTATGAGCATGAAAGACTGGGTTCCTGGCCAACTGTATACTGCTAATGTTGTCACAGAAAATGACAACTTGTCTATCCACTGATAGACCCAAATCTGCAAGTAGCTTCCTCAACCAAGCTACCTCACATGCTGCCATAGCAGCTCCTCTGTACTCGGCCTCTGTACTCGATAGAGCAACCGTAGGCTGCTTCTTGCTGCTCCAAGTCATAGCAGCACTCCCCAAAGAAAACATGAAGCCACTGGTAGATCTTCTATCTGAGATACTACCAGCCCAATCAGCATCTGTGTACCCATGTACACATATCTCTGTCCCAGTCTCATAGAATAGTCCACAATGCAAAGTAGACTTCACATACCTCAGTATGCGTCCTACTGCATCCAAATGCGGTTTCCGTGGAACTTGCATAAACTGACTCACCAACCCAGCAGCATAGCTCAAATCTGGTCTGGTGATCGTCATGTAGATCAAGCTTCCTACTATGCTCCTGTACATAGTAGAATCCTCCAAGATCTCTCCTGAATCTGCACTCAACTTGCCATTCTGATCTAATGGCATGGAAATAGACTTACAGCCTGTCATACCATACTTGGACAACATGTCCAAGCCATACTGTCTCTGTAGTAATCCAATACCATGTGGTGACCTAATCACCTCAATGCCCAAGAAATATCTGAGCTCCCCCAGATCCTTCATCTCGAACTTCTGTCTAAGCAAGATCTTTACATCAAAGATCTCTGCATCATGGTCCCCCGTAATGATCAAGTCATCTACATAGATGACAACAAGCACAACTCCTCTATCACCATGTCTCACATACAGTGAGAAATCTGCATTGGCTACATGAAAGCCAATAGTGACAAGATATTCAAAAATCTTGTCAGACCATGCTCTTGGTGCTTGTTTTAAGCCATACAAGGCTTTCTTCAACCTGCAAACATGCTTGGGGTGACCCACATCCTCATAACCAGGTGGCTGCAACATATACACCTCTTCTTGCAAATCCCCATGCAAGAATGCATTCTTTACATCCATCTGATGTAAAGACCATTGCTTTGACGCAGCCACTGCTATCACAACTCTCACCGTTGCCATCTTGGCAACTGGGCTGAAAGTTTCCTCATAATCAATCCCATATGTCTGCGCATATCCTTTGGCTACCAATCTAGCCTTGTACCTATTTATGCTTCCATCACTGTTATGTTTAACTTTGTACACCCACTTGCATCCAATGGCTTTCTTGCCTTCAGGCAATTGCACTAAATCCCAAGTCTCATTTCCATATAGTGCATCCATCTCCTCATCCATAGCTCTCTCCCAACACACATTTCCAACAGCCTCATCAATGCATGTGGGCTCAACAACCTGCACAACCTTTGCCATATATGCATAGTGATGTACCACATAACCATCATATGTAAATCTCTGCACAGGGTTCTTCACTCTCCCTGATCTTCGCAGCTTTTCATTCATGGCTTCCATAGCCTTCTTTACACCAGGTGTTCTCATACCTGGGATCCCAAGCTCCTCATCAAGGCTCATATCTGAACCACTAGACTCTCCATCAACATGAGAATGCCCTGCAGAAATGTCAGGCATACCAAGGGGCTCAACCACTTTCTCTTTTCCTTTACGTGATGTACTAATCACATTTGCAGGACTGGTATTATAACGCAGCCTGCCACTCCATGGTCTATCAATAGTTCCACTAGATGAGGACTCTCCTGGTCCACTCAAAGACTGTGATTGCTGACCTGCATTCTGTGCAACCACACTTCCACTCACATCAGCCCCAACAGCTTCTTTTTCAGCAACATACCAGCTGCTCATCTCATCAAACACAACATCCCTGCTTACCCTCAACTCACGTGTAGCAGGGTTATAACACCTGTATCCCTTTTTCTCAAGGGAATATCCAATAAACACACATTTTTCAACTTTTGGATCCAGCTTAGTTCTCAACTCATCTGGCACATGCACATATGCAATGCATCCAAAGACTTTCAGATGAGACAAATCTGGTTTTCTGCCAGTAAACCTCTCCTCTGGAGTTACATCATGTATGGCTGCAGTTGGAGTCCTGTTCATGATATATACTGCTGTAGAAACAGCCTCAGCCCAATAGCAATGCGGCATATTCTTCTCTTCCATCAATGCTCGCGCAATCTCAGCAATGTGCCTGTTTTTCCACTCAGCAACACCATTTTGTTGTTGTTTGCGGAGTATATCTGCATGTAAACTGTCTCCGAATACCATTCTTCTTCAAAAATTCAGAGAACTCATTGGAGAAGTATTCTCCCCCTCCATCTGACCTTAGGCACTTGACATATTTCCCTGTTTGCTTTTTAACCAAAACTCTGAAATTCTGAAAGTGAGTGAACACCTCACTCTTCTCTTTCATGAAATATACCCACACTTTCCTTGTGTGGTCATCAATGAAAGTCACATAATACCTGCAGCCTCCCATAGATATGGTCTTCGTAGGACCCCATACATCTGAATGCACGACATCTAGTGCATTTCTGCTCACATATCTGTTACGTGGAAACACATGCTTTGTTTGCTTTCCAAATTGGCATGCTTCACAGATTTTATGCATACCTTCCACTTTAAATTTTGGCAGCTTCCTTTTGTCTGCATAGACTTCAATCTCTGCACATTCACATGTCCAATTCTTTTATGCCATATGTCTGTGTCTGCAACAATTCCTGAACCATTTGCAAACATCGCAGCACTCATTTCAGGCATGTCTACATTCAACGTAAACATTCTACCCACTCTGTTGCCTTTTGCAACCAACCTGCACTTGTCTTTGAAATCTTCAACATAACACCCATCAGGTTAAACCGAACCTGCAAACCCTACTCAATCATCTGGCCAACTGAAACCAGATTCTTTGTTATGTTCGGTACATGAAGTACATCTGCAAGGTACTTCACTTTGCCATCCTGCATAGACAATGGCACATCTCCAACGTGGGCAATTGGATGAGCAGTGTCATCCCCTGTTTCCACAAAACCTGGTCTTTCCGGGTTTTTCATCTCCTTGAACCACTCCCCATGACTCGTCATGTGGTTCGAAGCGCCTGAATCCACATACCATACATTATCTTTTTGTGCTGCATCAACATTTTCAGACATGGCATTCACAACATGCTGCATAACAAACAACCTTTCATTATCCTCATTATTTCTGCTTGAGGATGCATAGTTGTTTTGCTGCACTTTTCCATTTTGCATGTCAGCCTGCTTCTTATAACATTCTGCCTGCACATGTCCAGGCTTACCACAATAATAGCATTCACGTGCATCATTATATTGCCTTTGCCAATTTCCACGGCCTCTTTGACTCCCCCTGCCTCTGAATTTGCCTCTTCCACCTGCGTGTTGTTGTTGTTGTTGTTGATTCTGGGACTGTTGTTGCTGCTGCTGCTGTTGCTCTGCTGGCCATAATTCTGATTACCTGTTCGGCCACCTCCTTGACCGCGTCCACGGCCTCCTCTACCTCGTCCTCTTCCTGAACTCGTGTAGAAGGCCTGTTGCTCTGAACTGTTTTTGCTTTGTGAAGACTGTTGGTCTTCACCCAAGCTCTTCTCTTTGATAATCAGCATAGACACCAAATCTGTAAAGTTGGGAATGTTTTCCCGAGTCTGAATGGACGTCTTGAATGCCTTGTATTGTGGCCCGAGACCACGTAGACAGACTTCCACCTTATCATCATCATCTACTGACACACCAATAGATGCAAGGGATTCCATAATACCCTTTATCTTCAGCGCATAGTCATTCACAGACATGCTCTTTTTCTCCACAGTATGAAGTTCATTCTTCAACTGTATCTTACGTGCCTTGGTATTTGTTTCATAGAGCTTTACCAAGGTGTCCCACGCCTCCTTGGGGGACTTGGCATCCTGAATGTGCCCAATCATGGTGTCATGTATACTAATGGAGAGCCAATACATAACCTTCCTGGCTCCTTGGTTCCAGTCTTTAAATTCTTTCACATCTGCAGAGCAGTCGGATTTATATCCGATATCTCCGGTGCCTCTTCATGCTCACCTTCTATGTAGTCCCAATAGCCTTTTCCCATCAGGAAATTCGTCAACCTGAACCTCCAAGCATGGAAGTTATTCTTATCCAGCTTCTCAGCCACAATCTGTGTTATGCCATCATTAGACATCTTGCCAAACACACAATTTTACCAGAAACTGCACTCTGGTTTTTCCTGCACAAATGCTGTATTTTCTGCAGCGGTACTGTAGTACTCTCAAATGTCACAACCAGTGACTTCAGTGTGCATACATACACCCAATGGCAACTGTAGACCTCTTTGCAGCACCCACAGTGTCTGCACAGTCAATCTGTCTTCCTGCAGTTCTTAAAATAGAGTTCTGCAGAGAATCGATGACTTACCTGCAGTGCTCGAAATCGCCTGCTTTCTGAAAAACGGAGGTCCAGACGCGCCCGAAACGCTTTTAGGCCCGAAAATTGTAGTCCGATAGGACTAGTTGCCCTATAGCTTTACTCCCGCGAAGAAAGCTCCTCAATCAGAGACCGTTTGCCGGTGCCTCCCGTAGAGCTCCGGACAAGGGTGTAGTCACCAACACAATAGGGAAGAGTAGTTGAAGCTCTTACCCTCGTACCGCTTCCTGTGGTTCTCTTGCTTGCAGCTCAGCCCTTAGCACGAACCAGGCTCTGATACCATGAAAAGATGCAGGGGGAAAGAGAGCTTGAGCTCTTGCAAGCACACACACACACTCACAAAACCCTAATAGAGAACACACAAGGTGAGAGGCTGAAAATCTTCTTCTTCTCTACTCAACACTCAACACACCATATACAAGATAAGAGTACACATAATATGAAAGGTACTCAACCAATACATACATGGGTTCTCTATATTATAAGCCCGACTAAATGAGCTGGCGCTATAACTATGCCAGTCTCTAGAATGGCTGTCACACAGCCTGTCATCCCACTGGCCGCATATCACCCAAGATCTCACCAACCATGCCAGTGGTGTAAGTGTGGGGCCTATCCCCCAGGCGGGTCATCAGTGTCCACCGCCTCACTAGACGAGCTCAATATCTCAACATACACATCTCCCTAAAGAATCGAGCCAAAAACCAAGGGTAAGCCTAAAACAATGATGTTTTACTCTCTTCTTGAATGATAATCTTCTTCCCAACCTCTCTTCTTGAATGATAATCTTCTTCCCAACCTCTCTAGGCCTAACAAGCTAGAGATGAGTTGACAACATTAGTGTCAAATCCATTGATCAATGAAGCAAGAGAGAATATCATGTAGGATAAATTCTTTGCCCTTATTGCTATCCTACTAATGTAGGAAATCAAGACTCCTCAGGAAATGAGTCGAGTTCTTGGATACTAATTGGACGAAGGATGCATGTATTACAATAATTGGTTATGCATTCCCAATGATGAGGGAACAAAGGAAAAAATCCTGAGAGAAGCCCATGATAGCCCGATAGCTAGACATCCAGGGTTCATAAAGACCTACATGTCTGTAAAGAAGAGTTTCTTTTGGCCAGGACTCAAAAAGGATGTACTTAATCATGTGCGTCAGTGTTTAATATGTCAAAGAGTCAAGGCAAAAAGGGTTAAGATGCTAGGAAAGCTGCATCCCTTAGACATTCCACAAATGAAGTGGGAATGTGTCAATATGGATTTTGTTACTGGATTACCGTAAGTGCAATTAGGTTACAACTCCATTTTTTGTGGTAGTTGAGAGATTAACCAAGGTTGACCATCTGATTCCAGTAAAAGAAACCTACACCACAACAAATGTTGCCAGAGTCTTCCTCAAGGAGATTTTTAGGTTGCATGGCTTACCCAGGGAGATAGTGAGCAATAGAGATCCTAAGTTCATGTCAAGGTTCTGGACTGCATTCTTCGAAGCAGTGAGAACTTCCTTAGATCTCAGTACTGCTTATCATCCCGAGATAGATGGCCATACAGAAAGAGTGAACCAAGTAATAGAAGATATTCTTCAATCATGTTGTGGCAGAGAACCCAAGAAGCGGTTAAGCTACTTACATCTAGTTGAGTTTGCTTATAATGCCTCTTATCATCGAAGTATCGGGATCAGCCCTTTCAAAGCTCTGTACGGACAAGATTGCCTCACACCATTAACTTGGTCTGACCCATTGATCAGGGTCAAGATGTCCAGATAGATGCTTGATGATATAGAGCAGCACATGCAGGCAATCCACAAAGATATTAAGGCTGCTCAAGATAAACAAAAGCAGTAGGCTAATAAGAAGAGAATGGAGAGAGTGTTTGAAGAATCAAATATGGTATTCATTCGTATACGACCCAAGAGAAGTTCTTTATCTCTAGGGAAGTACAAAAAGTTCTCTTAGATACTATGGGCCGTACACCATTACTAAGAAAGTAGGAGATCTAGCTTATGAACTTCTTCTACCTCTCCATCTCAAGGTACATAATGTGTTCCATGTCAGTTTGCTTAAAAAGTATGTACCCATCCTGAGTCATGTGCTAATGATGAGCAGTTGACTTTTCCGAACTGAAGGCCAGATGGAACTCCAACCCGAAGAAATCCTAGATATTCGGGAGAAGACTCTCAGGAACAGAGTCCTTAAAGAGTTTTTGGTCAAGTGGAAGTTCTATCCTTTAGAGGACGCCACTTGGGGAAACAAAGATCAACTGATAAAGGACTACCCCTACTTTGTGAGATGAGGACATCTCGCATTTTTCAAGTGAGAGAGGATGTAAGGTTCCTCCTCAGCTCCTAAAAGATGTATAAGTTCTCTTCTCAGTCCCCTGTAATCATCCCCTAATTCAGAATGCAAGAAAACATTGTTTTCCTTTGTTTTTTACCTAGAGAGAGAAACTATTCTAGAGAGAGATACTACAGTTTTGAGATATTTTTGGATATAAAGTTATGCTTTAAATTTAGGATGAATTCCCTTGAAACAGAAGTTTAAAAAGCATTTTCCAATATGCATTAGAAATTAATTGAATATGTGCATTGGACACCTTAGCTTAAGGATACCCATTTTCAAAAGATTGTGGATTAAGGTCCAAAGAGTGTTCTAAAGGGCCAATGGGGTAAATCCAAGTGTTTGATTAAGAAAAATGCAAGAATAAAAGAAAATCCACCAAAAATGAGTAAATTCTCACATAAGATGAAGAGTTGACTAGTACAGGCACTTAATAGTAGAACAAATTGGAATTTTGACACCTCAAGAGGGTGAGTGGAGCTCATGAAGGAGGCGCCTAGAATCTCATCATTTCCCCCAATTTTTTAATTAAAAAAATGAGATATTTCATCTCTCCTCTCTCCTCTTTCAAACTAGATCAGAAAAGTGGGCCTAACGAGTCCAAAACTTGTCCAAATTGGATCAAACTGAAACTGGAAGCCTTTAGATCCCAGTTGGACTTGGTCGGTGGCCTCCCTCTCCTATAAATAGAACCCCATTCCTTTTTATTTTCATCTGAGTGTATTTACATTTTATACTAGTGTAATTTTTAATTTAGTGTAATTTCATTATCCTCTACCTTGCCTCTCCATTGTGAAGCTTTGGAGCTTCACTAATCCTCTTCTTCTCTTGGAGATTACCCTCTTCTTCTTGGTGGCCAAGCTTCTTCTTTGAGGCTACACATCTCCCTAAAGAATCAAGCCAAAAACCAAGGGTAAGCCTAAAACAATGATGTTTTACTCTCTTCTTGAATGGTGATCTTCTTCCCAACCTCTCTACATGCTTGGGAAGCTTTTTAATCCATGGTTTCTTCTTAAAACCATTCCCCTTATTAATTTATGTTGTTTTGATGAATTAATGTTAATCTCTTATGCTTAAATGTATTATTTTTTATTTATAATCTCTCTTTTTGAAAGAATACTCACTTTTATGGTTAAGTCCTTCTTGTGGAAGGGTAAGCTTTAATGCTAATATCATTTTCTTACCCAAAACTCTAGGCCTAACAAGCTAGAGATGGAGATTAAATATTTTCTTATGATTTTTAATCTACTTAAAAATGAGGTTAATTCATTTAAGCTTGTTTTTATGTAGAAAATTCATATTTATTCATTTTAAGATAAAAGAGAGCTTATGCTAACATTCTTATAATTATTTTCATAAGAAAGATATATTTAGGTATTTTTTTTAAATAAACAAGATGCTTAGATGCAATTATGGTTATAGTTATGCTTAGGTTTATGCATAAAGAATTTTTATGTTAAAAGAGGAAGTCCCACCATATTTTTATGTAATTATGTTTATGCATAAATTTGATAATGAAAAAAGAGAAAATTTCATCATATTCTATGCATAAACATTTTAAATGTTAAAAGAAGGATTTTTGTTACATTTTTGAATATACATTTATAGTATGTATGCATAAATGTCTAAAGGTTAAAAAGAGAAATTCTTGTCATATTTTAAATAGGTATATTCATGGTATGTATATACATGGGTATTTTTATTTATCAAAAGAGAAATTTTCATCGTATCTTTAAATAGGAATATGCATAATTAATTCTGGTATCAAAAAGAGAATGTTTCGTCATATTTCTATGTAGATAATTATGGCATGTTGATGCCTAGGTTCAAATGGAGAAGAGAATATTTAAGAATATTTCTATGTGAATATTTTAATAAAATGATGTATGCATATTTATTAAAGGATCATTTAGAAAAAGAAATATCCTTGTTAAATTCCATTATTCATGAATAGAATTATTTATAGTTCTATTATGTCCAAGGAAGAATGAATTTTCATATTTTTGGATGTTTACCCTTAAAATTAGAAATCACAGTTATTTTCTGAGATAAATGGAAAAATATCTTAGGAAATAAATCTAGGAATAAATTCAAGTAATTTTGTGCTAGACTATGACCACGTGAGAAAGATGGGTCAGTAAGGTGCTTACCTATCTCTTGAATCATAAATTAAGCCAAGACTTGTGACCATTCCCAATTCTTCATGTACGAAGAAAGGATAACTGTCTAATTTAGAGAATTTTCCCTAAGACCTGAAATCGTCTAGAAATAAGTTAGAAATTCGTTTTAAATTGTAATTGATGGATGGATCACCGAGATACGAGATTCATAATTTTCATTAAGAAAGTTTGGGTTTTGAAAAAAGGGTCTTGTGAAACCAACACTAGAAATGATTCTCGTGAAATGGCTTTTTGTGAGAGGAAATCAAATTCAATGGGAAAATCTTACTTGCATAGAAACTCTGTTTTTGTAAAGGACTGCCTTACATTAGAATGTTGGAGGAGGCATTTGGTTTAATGTTTAAAGGATATTTTACGTTGCAACTGCTGGCGGGAAGTCATCGAAGGATGTCTCTCGACCTTGGCAGGCTTTGAGCCTGCCAAGGTCTTGACCAGATTTGGTACAGTTAAAAATGGTGCGCTTCCTGTACGATGGGCGAGGGCCGACAAAGCGGTCCCTAAGTGAAGTGCTAGGACACCTAAGGAGGATCCTAGAGGGTTCTGACCAAGCGATGCACGAGCTCGCGGTTGCTAGGACACCCATGCGTATGTCGTGGGAGATCTTCATGGATTAGCGAGAAATTATTTAAGTGAACTGGAAACTATGAAATTGGATCTCGTTTTTGGTTGACTAGCTGGTCTTCAGCGGAGATTCTAGATGACACTTATTTGTAAAACAATGAAACTGGAATATTGAGGATTATGCGAGAAACACTGTGGTTTTATTCCAATTTTGTCTTGAAGATAGTTGAATCTGAGAAAAGGTAATTTCATATTGGTGGGTGCGTAAGTGGTGCATCTATTTTATATTTTTGTATGAGTGCTAGCTAGGGGGCCTGGGAACTCTTTTCCCTGGTACTCGGGACAAAATACAACCAAATTTTTATAAAGAGGGATCCCACCAATACAGTGGTTGGGCGATTGGCTAACCCATGGGCCAGTTGGAGTTAGGCTAGATCGGTGAATTCTACAATAAATTTTAGTTATGTTCAAGTTACGATAGTTAAAGTAAATCACTGGGAGATTCTTATCCTATGGGAAAGAATCAATGGTTGTGCCTCGCTTGAGGGGAAAAAAGTGATGATCTCTATGAACCAAGTGCAAGTCCCTTCTTTCTTCGGCCATGTGACCTATGGGTTTGGTCGGATTACAAAGGGTAGTTAAGGCTCTTGATCCCATTAGATAAATTTTTTGTTAGAAGATTTTCCCAGAGGAATCGCCCATGCTTTCTGGGCGAGGAAAGTTTTTGCGGTCCCGGTTTTGGAAGAACCGCCGGACTAGTCCCTTGCTTGGATATTTGTGGGCAAGGCCCTGAGTGGGAAGCTCTGCCTTGTGCAAGAGGTTGCTACTTCCGCTGCTAGCACTCCAGAGTTCGATGCGTAGAGGGGGCAGGAGTCTCACATTTTTCACTTTATGTGAAAAAGACAGATAGAGGGATCATGCTACTAGTCACCTACGTGGATGACTTGATTATCACGGGTGATAGTGATGTTGACATACATGATGTTAAGAAGCTTTTGAAGCAAAATGTATGAGAATGTGGAGGGGGAGATGGGCTCATCTAGGAAGATATTATGTTGGAGGAGGTTAAGACGGATGGCTCAAAAGTTAAGATCTAGGATTTGGGTGGGATTTTGGGGAGGGATGGCGAGGTTGGGGAGCTTGGTGGTGGTGTCATCAGAGCACCCTTGACGGTTGTGAGACCCCGCCCCCTCCGGGCAGCCTCCTCCAGGGTGGTGGCAGCAGAAACAGTAGTCTCTCATGCAGGGTGGTAGGGATTTCCACTCGGGGCCTCACCCACAAATATTTGGACAAGAGACTAGCCCGGCGGTTCCTCCAAGATTGAACCCGAAAAAACTTCCCTTGCCCAGAAGGCACAAGCGATTTCGCGAAGAAAAATCATCTAATGGGAGATTTATCTAACGGGTCAAGGCCTTAACTATCCAATTTGATCTGACCAAACTCGTAGGTCACATGGCCAGATCAAGGAAGAGACTTGCACTTGGTTCATAGAATCACCGCTCTTTCCCCCTTAAGCGAGGCACAGCCGCCCACTGATTCTTTCCCACAGAGCAAGAATCTTCTAGAGACTTATTCTAACTAGCGTAACTTGATGTAGCTGACTATATCGCAAGAATCCACCGATCCAACCTAACCCCAACTAGCCCACCACTGTATTTGTGGGATCCCTTTATATAAAAATTTGGTTATGTTTTGTCCCAGGTACCAAGGAAAAGAGTTCACAGGCCCCCTAGCTAGCGCTTTATGCAAAATTCAAGGTAGTCACACCACTTACACACCCAATATGAAATTGCCTTTTTCACAGATTCAGCTATCTTCAAAGCAATATTTTAATGAAACCATAGTATTACTGATCATAATCCTCCAAAATATCCAGTCCATTGTTTTACAAAAATATCATCCGGACTCTCCGTTTGAAGACCAGCTAGTCAACAACGAGATCCAATCTTGAATTCTAATTCACATAGATAATTCCTTTCTAGTCTATCCATATCTTCCTTGACATATGCATGGTTGTCCTAGCAACCACGAGCCCGTGCATCACCTGGTCTGAACCCTCTAGGATCCTACTTAGGTGTCCTAGCACTTCACTCAGGGACCACTTCGTCGGTCCCCACCCATTGTACTGGAAGCACACCATTTTAACTATACCAAGGCTGGTCAAGACCTCGGCACACTTTGCCGCAAGCGACGTCCTTTGACGACTCCCTGCCAACTGTTGCAACAAATTTCTCCTTAGTTAAACATAAGCCAAATGCTTCCTCCAGCATTTTGGCGTAAAACAATCCTTTTTAAAAATAGAGTTTCTATGCAAGTAAGAATTTTCCCATTTTGAGTTGATCCCACAAATTTTTTCTTGAAAACCCAACTTTCTTATTGAAAATCATAAATCTCTTATCAGGGTAATCCACCCATCAATTTCAATGAATTTTGTGCTCATTTCTCGACGATATCGGTCTAGGAAAACTTCCTTAAATTAGCCGGTTGTCTATTCCTCGTATTGAAGATTTGGAATTAGTCATGAGATTTTGCTTGATTCAGATTCAAGAGATGGGCGAGTAATTTACTGGCCCACCATTCTCATGGTCATGGTCTAACCAAAATTTATTCGGTTTACTTCTAACTTTGATTCCAAGGGATTTTCTTCAGATAAATTAATGGTGGTGACTTCCAACCGAAGCGAAAATCCCATTTTATAAAAATTCATCCTATTTGACCACAATAGATCAAAATTAGTTCTTTTTGAGAATAATGCGATTTTAAAAAAATAACTTTTTTTCCAAATAATTCAATTATGAATATGTATCATTTTACTGATTAATCTGCATAGAAATATCTTAAAATATTATTTCCATCAATTTGTTCTTCGATATTTAGAATACCATAATTTACTATGTGAAATTATGGTGAAAACTCCTCTTTTATATCTAAATTAATTTATGCCTTTTTTTACTTAAAAATAACATAAAAATTTCTCTTTTAAATAAATAAAAATATCCATAATTAGGAATATGCCAAAAATTCCTCTTTTAACATTTCAATATTCAAATCTCAAATATCATGGGAATTCCTCTTTTTACATCTAAATTTTTATGCATGAAAATAAATTATCAAAAAATTCTCTTTTCTCTTAATTAAATAAATATGCATAAATACAAAAAAGTATTTTCCATAAATATGACAAAAAATCATTCTTTTAGCATAAAATATCTAAATCTAGAATATGATAGGAATTCCTCTTTTTGCATTATTTAAAATTATGCATAAAAATAAGAATTATCTCTTTTCTGGGAAATTTCACCAGAGCTTCGCCTGCAATTCTTGAAAATGTTCAATTTTCTAAATTGAATTGAAAACTTGTAATGAAAATATGATAGAAACTTCTCTTTCAAACTAAAATTAGATTTATGCATACATAGCATAATTATAATCACAATTATAAGTATAATTATGATTAATTCACTAGATTAGACTAAAATAATCATTCCTCATTTTTGAAAATTTTAGCATAACCTCCTTTCAATTTAGGATGAATTTATATGATTTTTCCATACCATAAACAAGATGAAAAGAATTAATCTTTCTTTTCGTAGATTAAAAATCATGAAAATAGCTAATCTCCTTCTCTAGCTTGTCAAGCATAGAGTTTGGCTTAAGATAAAGACATTATGACTAAGAATCGTCTTTCTACCAAGGATTTAGCCATAGGAATGGCTAATCTTTCAAGAGAGATATTTTCTTAAAGAAAAACATTAAGATTAAGCATAAAAATTAACATTAATCTAAGTAGACATTATGAATCTTTGGGAAAGATTGATTTGAAGAAAAACCATTGCTTAGAAAGCTTCTCAAGCTTTAGAGGGGTTGAGAAGAAGAAAATCACTGAGAGAATTGAAAAAAAAACCATTCAAATAGGTTTACCTTTTATTTGGACTTGTTTCTTTGGCTAGAAGTGAAGCCCCCAAGCAAGTCCTTGGCCACTAAGAGAGAGAAAGAAATCTCCAAGAGATGTTGGAGGAGAGAGAAGCTCAAAAGCTCTCAAGAGAAGAGGGAAATTAGAGAGATACTAGAAATAAGCTAATTTAGAGAAAATACTAGCATGGTAATGCTCCAATATGAAAATACAAAGGAATGAGGGTCTATTTATAGGTGAGGGATGCCACTAACCAAGCCCAACTAGGTTCTACAGCCTTCCAGCTTCAATTTGACCTAATTTGGACAAGCTTTGGATAAGTTTGGCTCCCCTTTTGATCCAGTTTTCTCTTGGAGAGAGGAGAGATGAAATATCTTGATTAAATTGAATTAAAAAACCCAAACAATGATGAAGAAAAAGGCACCTACCTCAAATAGGTTTCCCACCTTATTGAGGTGTCAAAAATGCATCATTTCACCTAAATATCTCATTTTTTTTACTAATATGTCTTAATTTTTTACTAATAAACCCTATACTCGATCAACTCTTCATCTCATGTGAGCATTTACTCATTTTTGGGGTATTTTCTTTTATTCTTTGTATTTATCTCATCCCAACACTTGGATTAATCCTATTGGCCCTCTGGAACCTTATTTGGACCTTAATCCAAATTTTTTTGAAAAATGTGGACCCTTAAGCTAAGGCCCTTAATACACATATTCAATTAATTCCTAATGCACATTGGAAAATGTATATTAAACTTTTATTTTAGGGAAATTCATCTTAGAGGTTAGGAGAATTTTTATATCCAAAAATATTTCAATTCTGAATTACCTCTCTCTAGAACATTTTCTCTTTTTGGGCTAAAACAAGGGCAAAACAATATTTTTCTTGCATTCTAAAATAGGGGATGATTACATGGGATTGAGGTAAAAGCTTATACATTATGCAAGGCTAAGGAGGAATCTTACATCCTCTCCCACTTGAAAAATGCAAGATGTCCTCATCTCGCAAAGAGGGGGTAATCCTTTGATAACTCTTCTTCTTTCTCCCAAGTAACATCCTCTAAAGGGAAGAACTTCCACTTGACCAAAAATTCTTTGAGGATTCTACTCCTGAGAATCTTTTCTCAAACGTCAAGGATTTCTTCGGGTTGGAAAACCAACTGGCCTTGAGTCAAAGAAATCAACTGTTCACATTAAGCACGTGACGTGGGCTGGGTACATACTTTTTAAGTAAACTGACATAGAATACATTATGTACCTTGAGATGGGGAGGCAGAAGAAGTTCATAAGCTAGATCTCCTATTTTCTTAGTGACGGCGTACAGCCCACGGTATCTTGAAGATAGATTTTTGTACTTCCCTAGAGATAAAGAAATTCTCTTGGGTCGTACACGACTGAAAACCATATCTGCTTCTTCAAACACCCTCTCCGATCTCTTCTTGTCAGCATACTGCTTTTGTCTATCCTAGAGGCAGCCTTAATATCTTTGTGGATTGCCTGCATTGCTGCTCCATATCATCAAGCATCTATCTGGACATTTTGACCCCCTGATCAATGGGTCGGACCGTGTTAATGGCGTGAGGCAATATTGTCCATACAAAGCTTTGAATGGACTCATCCCAATACTTCGGTGTGATAAGAGGCATTGTAAGCAAACTCCACTAGATGTAAGTAGCTTAGCCACTTTTTGGGCTCTCTGCCACACAGCATGACGGAAGAATATCTTCAGTTACCTGGTTTACTCTTTTAGTCTGACCATCTATCTCTAGATGATAAGCTGTAATGAGATCTAAGGAAGTTTCTACTGCTTCGAAGAATGCGGTCCTCCAAAACCTTGATGTGAACTTAGAATCTCTGTCGCTTACTATTCTTTTGGATAAGCCATGCAATCTAAAAATCTCTTTGAGGAAGACTCTGGCAACATCCACTGCAGAGCAGGTTTCTGTTACTAGAATCAGATAGGCAACCTTGGTCAATCTGTCAACTACCACAAAAATGGAGTTGTAACCTGATTACACTGATGGGGTAATCTAGTAACAAAATCCATACTGATTACACTGATGGGGTAATCTAGTAACAAAATCCATACTGATACATTCCCACCTTATCTGTGGAATCTCCAAGGGATGCGACTTACTTGGCATCTTGACTCTTTCTGCCTTAACTCTCTGACACATTAAGTACTGATGTACATGATTGAGTACATCCCTTTTGAGTCCTGGCCAGAAGAAGCTCTTCTTTACAAACATGTAAGTCTTTATGAACCCTGGATGTCCAGCTATTGGGCTATCATGGGCTTCCCTTAGAAATTTTCCCTTTGTTTCCTCATCATGAGGAATGCACAGCCACTTATTGTAATATATGCATCCTTCGTCCATTTTGTACCCAAGAACTCGACTCATTTCCTGAGGAGTCTTGCTTTCCTGCAATAATAGGGTAGTAATGGGGGCAAAGAATCTATCCCGCATGATTTTCTCTCTTGCTTCACTGATCAATGGATTTGACACCAATTTAATTGCAAGCAAGGAGGCTTTCCTACTGAGTGCATCAACTACCACATTTTCTTTCCCTAGCCGATACTTTATCTCAAAGTCAAATTCCTATAGGGTCTACATCCACCTTCTTTGATGCATGTTGAGATCCCTTTGGGTGAAGATCCACTTCAAACTTTGATGATTTATCATCAAGGTGAATCTCTGTCCCAAGAGATAATGTCTCCACAACTTCAGAGCATAAACTACTGAGAGTAACTCCAAGTCATGGATGGCATAATTTCTTTCTTGCATTCTGAGCTTTCTGGATTCATATGCTACTGTATGACCTTCTTGCATAAGAGCACCGCCTAAGGCAAAACCACTGGCATCTGTCACTACCTCAAAGGGTTTGGAAAAATCTGGCAACTTAAGGACAGGGTTGGTCATTAAGGTTATCTTTAGCTTATCAAAGGCACTCTGACACATAGCAATCCACTGAAATGGGGTACTCTTCTTGAGGAGATTAGTCAAAGGGGATGCTATCTGAGCATACCTGGGTATAAATATTCTATACCATCCGGTTAGTCCCAAGAATCCTCTGACTTTTCACTGTTTTGGGCTCTGACCACTCCACAACTACTTGGATTTCAGCGAGGTCAGGAGAAATCCCATCTTTAGACACTATAAATCCCAAGTATTCTACATGGTCAGTAGAGAAAGTGCACTTTCTCTTCTTTGCAAAGAGTTGGTGCTTCCTTAGGATTTCCAGGACCTTGCGCACATGATCTTCATGATCAGCTGCATTCTTAGAGTATACCAGGATGTCATTAAAGAAGACAAGAACAAAATCATCTAAGTATTCTCTGATAATATCCTGCATGAGATGATTAAACATCGCTAGGGCATTAGTCAATCTAAATGGCATGACTATGAACTCATAATGCCCATAGCGAGTATTAAAAGCTGCTTCGGAATGTCTTGTTCCTTGATTTTGATCTGGTAATACCCGAAATTGAGATCTATTTTTGTGAACATTTAGGTTCCACTTAACCGATCTAGAAGTTCATCAGTCTTAGGGATAGGATACTTATTTTTAATTGTTAAGTGATTCAACCCTCTGTAATCAATACAAAGTCTTAACGTTCCATCTTTCTTCTTCTAAAAGAGAACAGGTGCACCCCAAGGTGAAACACTGGGTCTTACAAATCCTTGCTCTAGCAGTTGCCTTAACTGCTCCTTAAGTCCTATGGCTTCTGGAACTGGCATTTTATATGCACGCTGGGCTATTGGCTGAGCTCCGGGGGTTAACTCGACCTTATGATCTACTTCACGACTCGGAGGCATCTCAGTTAGCTCTTCAGGGAACAAATCCGCATATTCACTTAACCACTCTAGTTCCTTAGCCTTGCATTTTATGTCTACTAGAGATTCATCTTAATGACATAAACAGCTTGCCTCTTTCTAAGTCTCTTTAAATGTTTATAAGCTTTGACTAACTACGGCACTGGGGATCCAGAAATTCCAATTCCTTGAACTTTATTTTCGTGAAGGTCAAGAAAAGAGATGGTTCCATTGTGACAATAAATGTCAGCTTGATTCTTATGAAGCCAATCTATTCCAAGGATTTCATCATAGATTCCTAAGGGTAGGACTTTGAACTGGCAATCTGTTATGTTCCCATCTAGATTAAACTGAATATGATATGTCTCAAGGTGTGTGAAAAGAATCTCTCCACTTGCCAATTCCACTTGCATAGATTTCCCTGATTTTTTATTTAGGACTAACTTACGTAGACATCTTGGGGAAATAAAAGAATGTGTACTGCTTGAATCAATCAAAAGCTTGAATTGCTTACCCTTGTACTCTGCTGGAGTCTGGAGGATTGAGAATTGATGATTTGGACCCTGATGCTCAATATGGCGGCATAAATCAGTCCTTTTTATTCCTCCACTTCCTCAGCTATTGTGATGACTCTAGCTACTACAGAGTCTGAGGTGGAACTCTCTCTCATTGGTTTCCCCAATTATCAGAGGGAGTTTTGAGGCTACTTTGCATTGAGGTTGTAGGAGGATGAGTTGGCACTCTTCTGGGATCGCCCTAGTTTTGGCAAGGAAGACCCTGATTGGACTGATACAAAGGAGTCGGTCTCTAAACTCTGGGACCTTCGCTTCCTTGGCCCATAGAAGGAGTTGGGCAATCCTTGAGCTAGTGTCCAGACCCTTGACAACTGAAACACCTGTTTTTGCTTCTAAGCTCTTCCCTCTGCATTCTAGAAAGAGCCAGAGTTCCTGGAAAAGAGCTTCAAGGAAAAGGTATTCCTTCAATTCTAGAATTTCCCATCTCCTCGTTCTGATTGTGGGACCTTGATGTCTCTTTGGAGGTGGAAGGTTAGAAGAACTTCTTGGTGTTTGGAACCTTTTCAAGGATGAGGGAGCTTTTGGCGGGACATTAACAATAAAGGCCTTGGCGATGTCCTTTGCCATCCTTACTGCTTCAGCCATGGAAACTGGCTTGGCATTCTTTACCAGGGTGTCCAACGGTTCGTTCATTCCTCGAATGAACCTGCCACCATGAGTTGCTCTTCATCCAACGGTGGCGAGTATTTGAGGAGGAGAGCGAATGCCTGGTCAATAGTTTTGCTCTCATGAGTCAACTCCAAGAATTCATTCATCTTGGTTTCCAAAAATCTGAGAGGACAAAATCTCTTCCTTAAGTAAGCCTTGAGATCAATCCATGTCTGGGTGTTCCGATCCAGATGGTTGGTCTCGCAGTGGTTTCTACATGCCACTCTGGCTGTTTCTACTATCTTCAGCCTTGCAGGAGCCATTTTACTCCTCTCGTTGTATCCAATGACATTGAAGTATTCTTCCATTGCTTCGATCCACTTCTCCATAGCCTCGCCCAAGTTTTCCCCTTCGCCCCTCGAAGGGACTTGGCTGAGTTTTGTGAAGGGCTTTGCAAACATCGGGATCAAGCTCTTCCTCATCTGTGAGAGGATCTATTTGGCGGCCACAGTTTGTGTGTCTCATGATTCTACCAGAAAATGATACATTATTAAATTTCTATTTGATTTCGTCATTGAGATTCTAAGACTTAAGAGGTTTCGAAATAATTACTTAAACAAGATAATCGATCTTATTGGAGATCTATGGCATACGTGCGAGGGATAGATCTTATTTCTTCAACTCGTCATCTAATAGACAATTCACTTATATAACTCGAAATTTTCCACAAAACACTTCTTTATTTATATAAAGGTTGCAATATGTACATAGAGCATCCTGGCTCCAGAAAGTCAAAACCTCCGTAGGAAATGCATCAGCAGATAGTGATACTGGGCTACAAACATGCCGCGGTACAATTGTTCCCTTACTACTAAGGGTGCTACAATCTTTCTTTTCAAAACAAAATAGCTAAGAAGTCTATAAATATGGCAAGATAGTCTGAAATCTGGAGGCGTGGGATGATATAGGATCACACGGTGAACCACCTTTAGCTTCAGCAGGATCATGGTCAAAGAAATATTCTCCCTTAGCTCAGGTGCTAGCTGCAAGAGGCGTGGACATACTACCCTGCATACACCACTTATGCTAACGTCTCTGCACTAGGTCAGGAAAATATAATTCCTCAAAATGATTCGCGAGCCTTGCTCCTTCAAGACATGTGGAAGAGAGGATATGCTCAAAGGCAAAAGCAGTCACATCCTAAGATGGAGTGAGATCGGGAATACCAGATAAACATGGAGCTTCCATCTATAAACTCCGATTCATTGATTAAAAGTCTTTATTAATGAAGCTTAAGGAATGAAAAAACAATATGTAAATTCTCTTTCTAAGTTTTTATTATAAATCTATGATAAATTTCATTTTTCCTTCTTAAGCCTTCAACAACGCTCTGATACCAGATGTGAGACACCCGCCCCCTCCGCGCAGCCTCCTCCGGGGGGCGCTGTCAGCGGAAATAGCAGCCTCTCACGCAAGGCAGGGATTCCCACTCGGGGCCTCACTAGCTGGACGGTTCCTCCGAAACCAAACCCGAAATAAGCTTCCCTCGCCCAGAAGGCACGGGCGATTCCGCGCCAGGAAAAATCATCTAACGGGAGATTTATCTAACGGGTCAAGGCCTTAACTATCCAATCTGATCCACCGATGAAATCCGTAGGTCACGTGGCCAGATCAAGGAAGAGACTTGCACTTGGTTCATAGACTCACCGCCCTATTTTTCCCCTTAAGTGAGGCATAGCCCTGTTGATTCTTTCCCAGATAGCAAGAATCTTCTAGAGACTTATTTTAACTAGCATAACTTGACATAACTGCCTGTATTGCAGGAATCCACTGATCCAACCTAACCCCAGCTGTCCCATGGGTTAGCCAACCACCCAACCATAGTATTGGTGTGATCCCTTTATATAAAAATTTAGTTATGTTTTGTCCCCCGGGTACCAAGGAAAAGAGTTCCCGGGCCCCCTAGCCGGCACTTCATGCAAAATTCAAGGTAGTCACACCACTTACACACCCAATATATAATTGCCTTTTTCACAGATTCGACTGTCTTTAAAGCAATCTTTTAATGAAACCATAGTATTACTGATCATAATACTCCAAAATATCCAGTCCATTGTTTTACAAAAATATCATCCGGACTCTCAGTAGAAGATAGCTAGTCAACCAATGAGATCCAATCTTGAATTCCAATTCACATAGATAATTCCTTTCCAGTCCATCCATATCTTCCTCGACATATGCATGGGTGTCCTAGCAACCGCAAGCCCGTGCATTTCACTTGGTTAGAACCCTCTAGGATCCTACTTAGGTGTCCTAGCAGTTCACTCAGGGACCGCTTCGTTGGTCCTCGCCCATCGTATTTGGAAGCACACCATTTTAACCATACCGAGTCTGGTCAAGGCCTCGGCACGCTCGACTCCGTGCCAGCTTGCAATGAATTTCTCCTTAGTTAAACATAAGCCAAATCCTTCCTCCAACATTCTAGTGTAAAATAGTCCTTTTCAGAAACAGAGTTTCTATGCAAGTAAGAATTTTTCCGTTATGAGTTGATTCCACAAAAGAACCCTTTTTTCTTGAAAACTCAACTTTCTTAATAAAAATCATGAATCTCTTATCAGGGTAATCCACCCATCAATTTCAATGAATTTCGAGCTCATTTCTCGACGATATCGGTCTAGGAAAACTTCCATAAATTAGCCGGTCGTCTATTCTTTGTATTGAAGATTTGGAATTAGTCATGAGATTTTGCTTGATTTAGATTCAAGAGATGGGCGAGTAATTTACTAGCCCACTATTCTCATGGTCGTGGTCTAACCAAAATTTATTCGGTTTACTTCTAACTTTGATTCCAAAGGATTTTCTTCAAATAAATTAACGGTGACTTCCAACCGAAGGAAAAATCTATTTTTTTAAAAATTCATCCTATTTGACCACAATAGATCAAAATTAGTTCTTTTTTAGAGTAATGCGATTTTATAAAAATAACTCTTTTTCCAAATAATTCAATTATGAATATGTATCATTTTACTGGTTAATTCGCATAGAAATATCTTAAAATATTGTTTCCATCAAATTTTTCTTTGACATTTAGAATACCATAATTTCCTATGTAAAATTATGGTGAAAACTCCTCTTTTATATCTAAATTAATTTATGCCTTTTTCTACTTAAAAATAACATAAAATTTCTCTTTTAAATAAATAAAAGTATCCATAATTAGGAATATCCCAAAATTTCCTCTTTTAGCATTTAAATATTCAAATCTCGAATATCATGGAAATTCCTCTTTTTACATCTAAATTTTATGCATAAAAATAAATTATCAAAAATTTCTCTTTTCTCTTAATTAAATAAATATGCATAAATACAAAAGTATTTTCCATAAATATGATAAAAATCATTCTTTTAGCATAAAATATCTAAATCTAGAATATGATAGGAATTCCTCTTTTTTCGTTATTTAAAATTATGCATAAAAATAAGAATTATCTCTTTTTTGGAAAATTTAGCTAGGGCTTCACTGTAATTACTGGAAATGTTCGATTTTCTAAATTGAATTGAAAACTTGTAATGAAAATATGATAGAAACTTCTCTTTTAAACTAAAATTAGATTTATGCATACATAGCATAATTATAATCACAATTATAGGTATAATTTTGATTAATTCACTAGATTAGACTAAAATAATCATTCCTCATTTTTGAAAACTTTAGCATAACCTCCTTTCAATTTAGGATGAATTTATATGATTTTTCCATACCATAAACAAGATGAAAAGAATTAATCTTTCTTTTCGTATATTAAAAATCATGAAAATAACTATTCTCCTTCTCTAGCTTGTCAAGCATAGAGTTTGGCTTAAGATAAAGACATTATGACTAAGAATCATCCTTCTACCAAGGATTTAGCCATAGGAATGACTAATCTTTCAAGAGAGAGATTTTCTTAAAGAAAAACATTAAGATTAAGCATAAAAATTAACATTAATCTAAGTAGACATTATGAATCTTTGGGAAATCCTGATTTGAAGAAAAACCATTGCTTAGAAAGCTTCTCAAGCTTTAGAAGGGTTGAGAAGAAGAAAATCATTGACAGAATTGAAAAAAAAAACCATTAAAATAGGTTTACCTTTGATTTGGGCTTGTTTCTTGGGCTAGAAGTGAAGTCCCCAAGCAAGTCCTTGGCCACCAAGAGAGAGAGAGTAATCTCCAAGAGAGGTTGGAGGAGAGAGAAGCTCCAAAGCTCTCAAGAGAAGAGGGAAATTAGAGAGATAATAGAAATATGCTAATTGAGAGAAAATACTAGCATGGTAATGCTCTAATATGAAAATACAAAGGAATGAGGGTCTATTTTTAGGTGAGGGAGGCCACTAACCAAGCCCAACTGGGTTCTAGAGGCTTCGAGCTTTAGTTTGACCCAATTTGGACAAGATTTAGATTAGTTTGCCTCTCTTTTTGATCCAGTTTGCTCGAGGAGAGAGGAGAGATAAAATATCTTGATTAAATTTAATTTAACCCAAACAATGATGAAGAAAAAGGCACCTACCTCAAGTGGGTTTCCCACCTTACTAAGGTGTCAAAAATGCATCATTTCACCTAAATATCTTATTTGTTTACTAATATGCCTTAATTTTTTTACTAATAAACTCTGTACTCAAGCAACTCTTCATCTCATATGAGCATTTACTCATTTTTGGGATATTTTCTTTTATTCTTTGTATTTATCTCATCCCAACACTTGGATTAATCCTATTGGTCCTCTAGAACCTTATTTGGACCTTAATTTAAAAATTTCTGAAAATGTGGACCCTTAGGCTAAGGCCCTTAATACACATATTCAATTAATTCCTAATGCACATTGGAAAATTTATTTTGAACTTCTGTTTTAGGGGAATTCATCTTAGAGGTTATGAGAATTTTTATATCCAAAAATATCTCAATTTTGAATTACCTCTCTCTAGAACATTTTCTCTCTTGGCTAAAACAAGGAAAAATAATATTTTTCTTGCATTCTGAAATAGGGGATGATTTACAGGGGATTGAGGTGAAATCTTATACATTATTCAGGGATGAGGAGGAATCTTATAACAACTTCCCTGTACTACTAGAAGGCAAGGCTGATGGTGCGGTTATCATCTTCTTGTGTGGGCCACTCTCTGCTGAAGGTTATGGACTTTTGTTTGGGAGAGGGAGATGGCATGGAGGGCCTACTGCTCATCGGCATCTTGGGCAGCCTAGAGTTGGTGCTAAAGCTCTGTGAGAGAGGCTAGTGTGTTGGTGATGGGAGTGAGCTCGCGATCCTCCAAGGAGGTGATGGGTTAGCCAAGGTGGCCTCATGGAGGGCCTCCTAGCTTTGTTTTGTGACCAGCATTTGTTGTTGCACCGTTGTGACTTGTTCCTGTTGTCGGTGCATTTAGCCAGTCATCTGGGTCATGGGTGCACAAGGATAAGCTAGAGAAGCCCTAGGCAAAATCCGACACCGTTGTCGTCGTGGGTGGAACAGATGCCCTTTGAATATGCCTCCTGATGGGAAGTAGCTAGTATGTGCCCAACAAAGGGTCTCTAGGGTGTTGCATTGGGAGGAGGTGGGGGAGGAGGTACCAGTTTTAGAGAAGTGAGGAGGGAGCAGAGAGGTCCCATGAGGTGGGGGTGTCTCATACAGATTCTAATTAAAAAACTCGGTACGGCATTGCTCCTCCTCTTTAGTGGCCTTGCGAGACAGGCTTCACTAGCCTGTGTCTCTGTATCTATTCTAGCTGTGGAGTGGGGGGGAGAAAGCTCCTATTACTAAGGGTCAGGGTGATGGCACTTGGGGGGTGGAGAGGCTGGAGAGGAGAAAGGAAGAGGTTCACTAGCCTGTGTCTCTGTATCTATTCTAGCTGTGGAGTGGGGGGGAGAAAGCTCCTATTACTAAGGGTCAGGGTGATGGCACTTGGGGGGTGGAGAGGCTAGAGAGGAGAAAGGAAGAGTGAGAGAGATGGGAATGGCATTGGGACCCTCCAATTGGACAACGCGGGGGAGGGCGGTCCAGCTTGCAACATGGTAGAGGACCTTGGTAAGGAGTGAGGAAGCTATGAGCTTCCCTTGTTGGTTTATGCAGATGGCGTGCAGCCCTCTGTGCAGGTACTCGGCCCAATTCTCCTTGCTAGACCCAAGTGAGAGTAGAGAGGTGGCACTTCTTGCTAGACCCAAGTGAGAGTAGAGAGGTGGCACCGACTAAAATGGTCAGTCCAATGGGTGGTGAGAAGAAAAGATAGGGCACGAGTGGGCATGACCAGCTCTTGTTGGGTGATGTTTTGCCACTCGACCCCGTCCTTGGTGGTGGAGCTTGGTTGGTGGAACTGTAAGGTCCCTCCCAAGCCATGTATGTATGTGTCTCTTTTAATATAGATTTCAAGAAGGAAAGAGAGTGCACTTAGAGAAGAGTGAAACAATAAGGCTAGAAACATTAGGAAAGTGTTAGAATAAAAATATTAGCTCTAAAAATCCTAAAAGAAATAAGAAGATAAGAATAGTTCTATTAAGAGATAAGTATCTCCAAAAATAGAATTTCGAATTAAGGTGATAAGAGGTCATATTTAGAGTACTTTTACACATTTAGAGTCCATGCATACTAAAAATGTAGAAAAACAACGCGTTTCTAAAGATGGTGCGTTTGTGGCTATACACAGACGTTTTTGCCTATTCTACCCACGTAAGCTTGTAGACCAAATGTCTTCTCGTTCTTTTGACTGGTTATATGAACATATTCTGAGTTTTTATCAGAGAGTTATGGCCGAAACAATTTGCTGTTTCTGTCAAGGTCTCTACACAGAGAAAACTGTGAGAAGGCAGCAAGTAGCCTCAAGGTAATCCTAGAGTTTCAGATATATATATCCCTTCATTCTTATCTAATATCTTAGAAAAGAAGCTTAGACTGCTATGGTCTTTTGGAGGAAGAGACCAAAACTCCATAGCTTTTCTTTTAGAGAAAGAATAGTATCCCGTAGCCTTGTAAGAGAAGAAGGCTATTTTGTCATAGACCTTAGAAAGAGAGAAGAGTCACATTATGAGTAAGAGGAGATAAAGCTTGGAGATTATTGGATGATTTCAATCAAAAGACAAGGTATTAGAAGACTCTATTCTCATATGTCAAGTTCTAAAGCTCTTGTTAACGAGAGCAAAGGCAACGATAAACGACAAATTTCTATAAGGTATATACATATTTTGTTTTTCAATTATATATCATTCTTAGGGGTTGAGGTATGGCCCCGGCTTCTCTATAAATTGTTAATAGTGATCTATTTGATTGATTTACTATTTAAAGTTTGTATTCTTTTAAACAATAGCATATGCCTAAATAAAGAATGTCTTATCCGCAATCTCAAGTTGAAATGCAAAAATCTTTGTGAAAAGGATTGTTTTCTTAAGAAGGTAACATGGATTCTAGTCCTATAGTTTAGTTGAGTAAATAGATTGTTATCTTGGTTAAATTAAGGTACAGGTATAACTCTCCCTACCTTGATGCTGCCCCATTCTTGTTTGTGCTTGTATAGCCGGACGGCGGAGACGTTAGTAAGGCCCAGAGTTGGCCCATGGTATCCCTCATACCATTGGGAGAATGAGGTTTGCCGATTGAGGCGAGTGATTGTGATGCTGCCTAGTTCTGAGGGCCCAGGCTAGTGCGGTGAATTAGTCCACCCTAGTGCACAGACATCCCTCTGAGGGACGGGAGGATCGAGCGATGGAGCCTGAGAGGGCGACAGGCCAATTTGAGTCCTCGCCAGCGGCCGACGATGAGGTGTATGGTCCCGTAGGGTTTTGCCCAGCATGTAGAGGCTGGAAGGCCGAATTCTAGATCATCGGTGATATAAAGGAAAAGAATAAGAGAGCCGGTTTGGCTTGTATGAAATTGATTCATGTTTAAACTTTGTTTTTATAAATCTTGTCTTTGGTATGATTGTATTGTAGAAAAAGGCTATTTTAACAAACCTTGTGAAAAGGGCTTTAATCAAGGAACATGTTTATTTATGTCAAACAGTGTGGTAGGATTAATTAGAAAACAAATTGACGCGTGAGTAGGGTGGAAAGTGGGAGGATGGAATGCCCCGACGGCACCATCCTACGGACGGGTGGACCCGATTAGTCGGGTAGCTTTCCAACATATTAAGTGAAAGCCCTACGTTAGATAAATAGGTTCTCAGATAATTCTATTCTAGAAGACTAGACCAACGCGGCTATGCCTTGCATGGATGAGGAAAAAAGCGTTGCCTCTAGAAATCAAGTCTTGTAGTTGCCCAATTTATGATCAATTACCCTATGGGTGATTTGATTTTTAGAAGACCACGCTCCCCCTGTGGGATAAAACTAGGTCTTACCTATGAATCGTATCCTTGAATCTCTACAAGGTCAAGGTGTCGATGAGTAGGAAATTTTCTCCAAGATAAGACTTAGTGGACTATCTTAAGCGTTTCCTCTATTTTTGGAAGGGGGAACCTTACAGGAGCCTTGGTATGTTCTACAAACGTGGTGCAGCACATTGGTGAGGTGGACATATGGCTGCTCCATGCGCGAGAGATGGAGTGCCTCCCGAGAGATGTCTAGCACATTGGCGAGGTAGACATACGATTTCTCCACGCATGAGAGATGGAGTGCCTCCTGAACGAGGTCCAGACTGGGATGGATTGTCTGGGGGTGGCCACCATTATCCAGCACCTATCTTGTGGTTGCATTGCCATCATAGGTCTCAGTAAAATAGAGGAAATTCAATAAGTCTCGGCCCTAGGGTTCCAATGTGGGTAGGCCATTTAGCCCGATTTGCTCTAGGTAGGCCACTGTGGCTAGATCGGTAATGGCCCTGTATAGTAAAGGAACTTGTGCTCCACCTTATGATTATTCTTCATAAGGCTGTGGATTATGTGGCCACCACTGACCTGGCACATTAGAGTCTCATCCAAGTGTGACAATTAGGTGGGGTGCTTCTTGTATTCCTCCAAATGGCCCCCCACCGAGCGCTTCTTCTTCTGGAGGGGTATGGGGGCTCATAAGAGGAGTCCAAGTGGTTGGCCATTCTGCTCAGAATAGGAGGCTAGTTGAGAAAGGTGAAAGCTCAAGAAAAAAATTGGCAAGAGTTTGGCTAGAGAGAGAAAAGAGTGAGGCAAATGGAAGTGGTGGGCCCCCTTTTTAGAGATTTCCAGGAAGAGCATGACCATGGCTTCAGGATGGCACAACCATGTCTTCACAAGGGTATGGTTGTGGCTTTAGGATGGTACGACTGTGGCTTCAGGATGGAACGTCCGTCATGGCTTCAGGATGGTACGGCCATGTCTTCTAGATGGCTTGACGACCTGCTAAGAAGGGTATGGCCATGGCTTTAGGATGGTACAGGCATGTATTCACAATGGAATGGTCATGTCTTCAAGATGGTACGACCATGTCTTAATTTTTTGGGCACCCTATAAATAGGTTTTGTATTGACTCCTTGCCCATTTTGCTAAAGTGAAAATGTAGCTCCAATTTGGTTTTGGTGAGGTTGGTAGCTCCATTGGAAGGTTGGAGGCTTTCATGGAGGGAGTAGATGAGGTTGGATATGCAAGTGGTTGAGTCTGAGTATGCTAAGGGAGTCAGATGATAAGTGGTGGGGGGTATCCAATGTCGAGGGTATATCACGGTCGAGGACCATGGATGATGGTTGGATGGTCAAGGGGTCTTCTTGAAGTTTTTCTTTCCCTTTGTTGCATGCCGTAGTGGTGGTAGTGGTGGAGGCTATCTTAGGCTTCCATTGAAGAGTGGGTAAATTTGGGATGACTGAGTCAAAATGGTGTACCTTGGTTGTTGGGGGACCCAAATTTCTCGATTTCCTACCGTCTCCCAATCCTAATGCAATGATAGATAATCTTTTTTCATCCCAGCTTAATCATTTGTTCTTTTCATCCCCTTCATCCTCCTGACATTTTTCCCTTCCATTTACAATTCCCCATAGACCATCCTTGTTAAAACCCTAAAGATCTCTCTAGCTACTCATCCACCCAACCACCCCCGAGCCCAAGGGTGCACACATAAATACAATGAAGTATCACATATCTTACCTTAGTATCCCATACCACCAAGGGATATGACTTCACTCTAGCTTGAAATGGCAAGAGAGTAGAAAAAATGCTCTACACAAGAGAACATCCCTTGAGAGTGCCCCATGCCCCTATTATATAGGAGGGTCCTCAAGTGACTCTTAACTCTCCATTTCCATGTGTGACCCTTGGTTGCCTGACCCTAACCTCAACCCAAGGTTAGACCTAACCCTTGCCCCACTAGTTCACATGCCTAGGGTGGGTTAGCCTCCTAGTATATGCACATAACATACTTCCCCTCTCTCAAAACATTGCACTCTTGCAAATGAAAAGAAGAAAAATTGCTGAACAATCTCAACAGACTGCCAGGTCGAATCCTCAATTTCCATGTCTTTCCACTTAATTTTAACCTCAGGGATTAGGCGACTATGAAGTTTCCTTTCCTTGAATTCAAGTACCTTTTCAGGTTCATGTGGAACATAAGACAAATCTTCGACCTCAACAAGTTCTTGAGGAGTAACTGTGTTATCCTCACCTCCCAGCTTTTCTTTCAGTATACTGACATGAAAGACTGGATGAACTCTGACATATGGAGGTAGATTTAATTCATACGCAACCGTCCAATCCGACGTATAACTTGGAATGGACCACAATATCTAGGAGATAATTTTGAGCACTTTCTTGTTGTTGACAAAGCCTGAGAATCTTTAGAAACTTTCAAATAAACCAATGCTCTTGGCTTAAAAGACCAAGGTGAGCATCCCCTATCAGCATAAAACCGTGCTCTATCCTGAGCACTCCTAATAGAATCCTGAGCACTCCTAATAGAATCCTGAGCTTGTGTCAGCAATTCCTACATATCTCGTAAGAAATCCCTTGATGCATCAAGCTCAATGTCCTTTAAGACCGACATCAACAGCTGCCCTGGGTTGATATCCATAGATAAGCATGAATGGACTATAACCAGTAGCCAAATGCTTAGAATTGTTATAGGCGAATTCCATTATTGGAAGATATTTTTCCCAACTCGATGGTTTTCCAGAGACATATGCACGACGCATACATTGATGGGCTTTCCCTTCTAAGGTTAGAGAGAAGGCGTATATCATGGTCACATCACTCACTGTGGCCCGCATGTTTCACATGTTGATTCAAAGATTTCTATGTGTTGGATGGGATCACCATCTCCTGAAAACTTATGTACGAGTTTCGAAATGATGAGTGGCTTCATAATTCTATGGATGTTTTCAATAGGAGAGTGACACACTCATTATTTAGAAACAATTTTAAGACTTCTCTTAAAGTAGTCTAAGTAAACTTGAAAATGCTTGTAGAATTGACTGAAAGTGTGCAAAGTGCTTTCAAGCACTACAAAATGTTCTTTACATTACTTTGAAATCAATGCAAAATACGGGGGGAAAAAGGCGTTGGCTTCCTTGAACCAAGTGTGGGTCTTGTTCCATCTCCACGCACATTCCGTGCTGGGGATTAGAATTTCCTTTAGGATGACTATGCTTCCCCTGCGAGATAGAGTTAGGTCCCTCCGTTTGCTCGTAACCTCGTATTTCTATGAGATCGAGGGTTACCTATCCCATTAGAAAACCCATAAATTAGAAAAGAGATAACACCTTTTCTAGGCCATCTAGTACATAGAGAAGGGGAAAATGGGCAAGAAGGTGGTAGGCCTATAGAGAATAGGTTATTTGATTTATGGGCTGAATTGGAGAATGTTTCCTTGGCCATAAACAGCTCTCAAAAACAAATTATATACATAAACTTTTGTAAATGGGATCTTTTTTGTGAGAGTGTTTTAAGCTACTTGGCCATCTTTGTAAAAATTGGTGGTGGCTTGAATTGCAAGTTTTGGTTGTGCTACTCCTCTTTCTAATCTCCTATTCTCTCCTTCTTGTAGAATGGAAATGAGAAAATGAGCCTCGACTACCTCTTAAAGACGCCTGCTCTACTAAAAAATCACTTTATGTTACTAAATGACTATATCCATGGCACTTCCCACACCAAATGTTTAACCTTGGTTGGTTTTTCGTGGTTGTCATATTCTATAATGTTGTAGCATATACCCCTTTTTCTTGTTGCAAGTGCACTACATTGAGAATTTCTTCCTTGAATTTCCTTAATGAGTTTATCACTATTTCTCTAGCCTTAGCCTCACTCAAGGGTACTTGAGGAGTATCTGTTTGAACCATGTAAGCTGTGCTGACACATAAGGATTATATGGAACATAACCAGATGGGTTAGGACCCATCACAACTTGTCCTTGCATACTATAAGAGTGATGCACACCTAGATTTTGTGTATAAGTTATGTAAAGCCTTGTATGGCTTGAAGCAAGCATCAAGAGTATGGTAAAAAAAATTGGGGAGTATCTTGTTACCATTGGATTTCAGATATCCATTGGATTTCAGATATCCAATGTATGGGTGAGTTCCTAGGTATAGAGGTATCACCTCATGGCATTTTGTTGTTTTATAGAGGTAGTATGGCTTGGACATGCTGTCCAAGTATGGTATAATACGCTATAAGCCTATTTCAATTCCATTGGAGTGTATTATGCACCCAAGACTACAAATTGCCGATGCGAAAAACTTCATGTGAAAGTGCAGGAAGTTGTTCATGACATGAACCATTTTCCTGCAATTTCACGTTGAGTCGCTTACAAAATCAGCGTGTCGCAATTTTAGCCAAAAATCACGGGATTACATTCTAAAAATAAAAACCCTTATCCTCACACCTCTAACACGATTCAATCCGCCAAAAATTGGATCACGTGAAATTGCAATAGACTTTCACGACGTGCACCATTTTTGAAGTAGTTCACGGCATGAAACACTTTCGAAGTAGTTCACGGCATGAAACACTTTTTGTTTCATGACTAATCCTAATGTTTCACGAGAAGACTAAAACCAACGAATTGACAAACCTAAGGCTGTGAGGGTCAGATAAAGAAGGAATTTAATATTAAGTAGAAAAATTGGATCACGTGTGTCCTCCAGTGCTGGCAGAGTGGGCCTGATCTAAAAGGAAGACATGTTCGTCTTTGCGAACATAGCAACTTATGATCCTATCCTTTCCTTGCCTGTAGAGTTATCCCGCAATCAATTGGTAGGGGGCATCCTTTTTAATGAGTGCCTTGCTTGATCTTTGTTGAGGAATGGGTCAATGGATAGGCCGTTGGGGCAAGGAAGTGTGCAACCTCCTCTCCCCATTCTGGAATTAAGCACAGTTGGAACAAGGTGTCATCTGGCAAGTCATCAAAGACACCCATTGTTGGTGACTCTCCATTGGGGATGTGTGACATGTGAGCCCTTCTGCACCATGATAGTGAAGTCAAACTCTCAAAAAACTCCTAAAAATGTACTTAATTTTAGGGTTGGTGAAGGATTGACGGCTGCGATTTGAATTCAATATCTCATTCGAGGTACATGGATGGCTTAGATTTTAAGTCATTACCAAGATCGAGGTATGTTTGACGGTCCAGATTCATTTAATACCTCAATCAAGATATTTACGGTTGTGATCGCATCTTCAAATTGCGCGAATGGACGGGTCAGATTTTGTAGATGTACCTCATCGAGGTTTTTAAATGGTCTCAATTTCATCTCTATACCTCGAACAAGGTATGTGGACGGGTGAGATTGCATCTCTATACCTCAAGTGAGGTATTTCAATGATCGAGATTATATTTCAATATCTCTTTCCAGATATGTGGAGTACGGTGGAGATGGGATGATTAAATATGTTGAATATACATTTGAGCGGGATGTCTAGGGGGATCCACCATGGCATTGATGTGGATCCGAGTGACATGAATATCTCGATCGAGATAGTGTGGTGGCAGTGAATTGTATTGGTGACATGGATGGTGACTTGAAACCCGAACCTGCTACTAGCATGGCATTAGTTGGTATCTCGTTCGAGATATGTCACTTTAGGCTTGGGAGGCACGTGTTGTGTTTTAATTGATGGCGATATCATGATCGAGGTACTCCGCCTGCTGAGATGCGCCGATGTCCCAATTTTAGAGAGAGTGAACGAAAAAAGTGAGTACCCTCATCTTGTAGTAGATATCTCGCAAAGTTCTCATAGACTATGGTGGCACACCTTAATGGTAGATGTCATAGAATATGGTAGATGTCGCAGAATATGTCAAATGATGCTACGAATGCCAAAACGAGTGGCAATCCCATGCTTTAAGGACAACATGTCCCTAAACCTTATTGTGTCCTTACAACCATTTGAGAAATGGGATATTGATCTCCCATTAGTACAGTGGCTTGATTGAATCTCAATACATCATAATGGCAATGGACTATTGTACTAAATGGATCGAAGCTAGGGCTACCCACCACGAAGCTAATACAAGATCCACTACTAAATTCCTTTATGAATCAGTGATTACTCGCTTTGGGTGCCCTCTTGAGATCGTGAGTGGAAATGGCACACACTTTGTCGATCAAGTGATATAATTCTTATTATTATAAGAGTTCCTAGTCACCCACAGGAAAGCCTCTCACTATTATCCCCAAACCAAGCCACTAGCACAAATAAAGTCCTTTGTGCCATCCTAACCAAAATAGTTAAGGCAAACTGCAATCTGGGAAAATTTCACATCCTACAGGATAGCCACAATTGTGACACCCTTCAGTTTAACCTATGGTACTAAAGCGGTCATGCCTATGGAGTTCTTGGTACCTAGATTGAGAATTACAGTGTAGGAGAAACTCACGGGCAATGTCCTTGGGTGTCACCTTTTTGAACTTGAAATGATTGATGAAACAAACCTCTTTGATGTATACAGTATGGTTGTAGAAAAACTGAGGTGTAAAAAGTGGTTTGACGACCAACTCAAATGCAAACAAATGAACAAGGGCGACATGGTCTTCCTCTACATCACAAAAAAACACAAAAAGAAACTTAAATTCAAAGGCTTGAAACACTCAATCGAAACACTCAATTCAAAGGCTTCCTAGTCACTGAGATAATGCCACAAGGTGCAGTACTCGATGGCGTCTGGTAGTAAACTAAAATGCTACTATGGCCCACTCAATGAAACCACATTGAGGGCCATTCATGCCAAAAAATAACAAAAGAAACAACATGAAGAAATGAAAGAAAATTCCCAATGAGAAGCCAAAGAGTGGCAAACAAAACTTTGGGGCAAAAACATTGTGGTCAACATGGCCCAAGTAGTAGACCTCAAAGAAGAGAATTGGAAAGTGAAACCCCTGGGTTGTGTTTTAGGAAACTCCTGTGGAGTTTTGCTTTCCTGCATAAGTAGGGTAGCAATAGGGCCAAATAAACTATCCTGCATGGTCTTCTCTCTTGACACTACAACAATTGCAAAGCAAGGAGGCTTTTCTGCTCGGGGGGGTCACTATATGTAAATCCTCTATATCACGTGCGTTCAAGGCCTATTTAAAAAGTCCCTTATCTGTGAATTTTTTAGTGAATATAATGTATCCTTTTCTATTCAAATCTCTAAAAAAATTTTAAAATATAATAAATAAATCCCCTCTGTAAATATATTTCTGTAAGTTTTAAATATTTAAAATGTCCTTCTGTTGAACCCACGTGATACTTACATATTTATACGAGTGACCCCCCCGAGCTTTTCTGCTGAGGACATCTACTACCACATTTTCTTTGCCTGGGCGGTACTTGATTTCAAAACCAAATTCCTGTAGGGTCTGCATCCACCTTCTTTGGCGCATGTTGAGATCCTTCTGAGTGAAGATCCACTTTAAGCTGTGATGATCTGTCATCAAAGTGAATCTTTGACCCAGTAGGTAATGTCTCCACAACTTTAGGGCATATACTACTGAAAGTAGTTCCAAGTCATGGGGTGAACAACATAATTTTTCTCATGCGTTTTGAGTTTTCGGGATTCATAGGCCACTGCATGACCTTCCTACATGAGTGCACCTCCCAGGGCAAAACCACTGGCATCAGTTACTACCTCAAAGGGTAGAGAGAAATCTGGCAACTTCAAAATGGGATTGGTTATCAAGGCGGTCTTCACCTTATCAAAAGCACTTTGGCACTTGGCAGACCATTGAAACGGGATATTCTTCTTGAGAAGATTAGTCAGAGGGGGAAGCTATGAGAGCATACTTTGGTATAAAAATTCTATACCAACCAATCAATCCCAAGAATCCTCTCACTTCTTTCACTGACTTTGGTTCAGGCCAATCTATGACTACTTGGACTTTTGCGGAATCTAGAGAAATTCCATCTTTGGATACCAGAAAGCCCAAGTACATGGTCGGCAGAGAAAGTGCATTTGCTCTTTTTTGCAAAGAGTTGATGCTTCCTTAGAATCTCAAGAACTTTTCTGACATGAGCTTCATGGTCAACTTGCATCCTTTGAGTAAATCAGAATATCATCAAAGAAAACAAATACAAAATCATCCAAGTATTCTCTGAGAATGTCCTGCATTAAGCGATTGAGTGTAGCTGGGACATTTGTCAATCCAAACGGCATGACAATGAATTCATAATGCCCATACCGAGTATTGATGACTGTCTTTGGGATATCTTGCTCATTAATCCTCATTTGATAATACCCTGATTTGAGATCTATCTTTGTGAAGATCTGGGCTCCGCTTAGCCTGTCCAGAAGCTCATCAATTATGGGGATAGGATACTTATTCTTAACTGTTAGCTGATTGAGACCTCTGTAGTCTACACAGAGTCTTAGCGTTCCATCTTTCTTTTTCTGAAAGAGAACTGGCGCACCCCAAGGTGAAACACCGGGTCTTACAAACCCCTGCTCTAACAACTCTCTAAGCTGTTCCTTGAGTTTGATGGCTTCAAGAACTAGCATTTTATACGTGCATAGGGCTAGTGGCTGAGCTTCGGGGATCAATTCTATCACATGATCTACTAGCTGAGCTTCGGGGATCAATTCTATCACATGATCTATCACATAATCTACTTCCCGAATTGGAGGCATCTCTGATAATTCTTCCGGGAATAAATCATCATATTCATTTAACCATTAAGGTTCTTTAGCTTTTAACTTTGTGTCTACTAGATTCATTTTGACAACATAAATGAGCTGCTTCTTTCTAAGTCCTTTTAGTAACTTAGAAGTCTTTACTAATTGCAGACTTGGGGATCCTAAAATTCTGGTTCCTTGAACTTTATTTCCATGAAGGTCATGAAAGGAAATGGTTCCATTATGACAGTGAATGGCAGCTTGATTTTTGTGGAGCCAATCCATTCCAAGGATCCCGTCAAAAACTCCCAAAGGTATAACTCTGAACTGACAGAGTCAATTAAATTCCCATCTAGATTGAAATGTATACGATCTGTCTCAAGGTGAGTGAAAAGAATTTTCTCACTGGCCAATTCAACTTGCATAGGTTTCCCTGATTTTTGTTCTAAGACTAGCTTACACAAACATCCTGGGGAAATGAAAGAATGAGTACTACCTGAATCAATCAAAAGCTTAAAAGGCTTACCATGATACTCAGCTGGAGTATGGATGACGGAGAATTGGCAATTTGGCCCTTGGTTTTCAATTGCTACATAAATATGTCCTCTTCCCTCTTCCACTACTTCTGCTATTGTGACTGCTCTGCTGCTGTAGTCTGAGGCGAATCTCTTTCTCTTTGGTTGCTCCAGTTTTGGGAAGGAGTTCTAAGGCTAGAGGCAGATGGCTGAGCTGGAGTTCTCCTAGGATTGCCCTGATTTTGACAAGATGGACCCTGATTTGACTGATAAGAAGGGGCTGGTCTCTGCACTCTCGGTCCTTGACTTCCCTGTCCCCTTGACATGGTAGGAGTCGGGCAGTCTTTCAGCTGGTGACCAAAACCCTGACATCCAAAACACCGGTTCTCACTTCTGAGCTCATCCCTCTGAATCCTTGAAAGAAGCCCAGAGGATAAAACCTCTTTCTAAGGTAAGCTTTAAGATTGGTCCAGGTTTGGGTATTCTGGTCGAGATGGTTAGTCTCGCAGTGGTTCCTCCAAGCGACCCTGGCCGTTTCCACAATCTTTAACCTGGTGAGAGCCATCTTGCTTCTCTCATTGTAGCCAGTTACATCAAAGTATTCCTCCATTGCCTCAATGCACTTTTTCACTACTTCACCTAATTGCTCCCCCTCACCCTTGAAGGGACTAGGTTGGGATCTGTGCAGGGCTTTTCAAACATCCGAATCTAAATCTTCGTCATCGGTTAGAGGATCCGATTGCCTTGTACAGGCCACGCACCTCATGACTCTAACAAAACAAGATTTTTGTCAACTTAACTTTGACAACAACAGACTTATGATTATTTAATTTTTACAATTTATTCTTTAAACAGATGATTATTTCATCATACTTCATGAAACAAGACTTACTCTGATAATTTTATTAACCATTCACAATCATGAAAACAATTTGGAACTTTTTTTGTAAAACATCATTTATCAAAAGTTTTCGATATATACATAGAGCATCACGGCTCCCAAAATCACTGCCTCAATCGTATATGCATAAAGAAGCGAAACTGCGAAGGAGACATGCCATGGTACACACGATTCATTATAGAAAGAGGTGCAGTAATTCTACTTCTAGGGATAAAGCGGCTAAGAAGCCTAAAAATTTGGCATGAAATTTTGAAGTTCCTGGGTGAATGATCAAAGAGTTGCACATGCTGAACAAGCCCTAGCCTTATCAGAATCATGGCTAAGGAAATATTTTGCTTGAGCCTCTGACGCTGACTGTACTGACATTAATACATCGTCCTCCACCACAGAACCACATATACCAACGTCGCTCAAGAGGATCAAAAAAGTAAAGACTCATAAAATGACGTGCGAGTCTCACTCTGCTTACTCAGGTCATAGCAGAGTTGATGAGGTGCTCGAATGCAAAGGCTATCATATCCTAACTCTGGGAGAGTTCAAGAATGCCAGATAGATTCGGGGTATCCATCTATAAATTTCAAATTCAATTTATGAGTTTTCAATTTTTGAAGTTCATTCAACATAGTATTAACAAGTGAAAACATTATTTTCCAGATTTAATTTAAAAATTTAAGCAATTTCTACTACTGTTATGTAAATTTACAACAGGGCTTTGATACCAACTGTGAGATCCCATTGTCCCCTCTGCGCACCGGATTCCCGGATGGTAGCAGCGGAAGTAGCTTCCTCTTGTGCGGGGTAGGGTTTCTCACTCAAGGCCTCGCCCTCGAATGTCCGGGCACGAGACTAAGCTGGTGGTCATTTCGAAAATTGAAACTGGGAAAATTTTCCCTGCCCGAAAAATGGGGACGATTCCACCATTTTTATTTTCTTAATGAGTTTCTCTAACGAGGTCAAGATACTAAACTAACCTTCATCTGATTAAATCAGATAGAAGGGAAACTATTACAGACTTAACTTGAAGGAATCAACGCTTTTTCCCTAATTGAATCAGGCACAGTCGTTGATCTATTCATCAGAGAAGTCTCTAGGCTTTTAATTAACTACTCGAGTTCTAAGCGTATTCCTATTGATCAATTTTATTATTAAAACTCTACTGATTCCAGCTAACCCCATCCGACCCATGGGTTATTAGCCACCACCCAACCACTGGAATTGGTAGAGCCAGACAAGTACTCACCCACCCATAATTGAATGCCTTTCTTAACTTTTGCTTTAGAATACAGATACGCACACACTCCTCTTTAAACTTTAACTTTTAAAACAATCCATTGACAAACAATTATTGGTTACAGATGTCATAACTCAAAATTTCCATTCAATCCTTGTTTCTCACAAAATAGTATCACTCTGGACTCTCCGTTGAGACCATCAGGTCAGCAATGAGATCCAGTAATAGATTATAATAATTTTCTTGTCATCATACATATATATATCTTCCACGACATACACATGGGTGTCCTAAGCACCCCGAGCCCGTGCATCGTCTGGTCACAACCCTCCAGGATCCTCCTTAGGTGTCCTGGCACTTCACTCAGGGACTGCTTCGTCGACCCTCGCCCATCGTACCAGAAGCACACCAATTTTCACCATACCCAGGCTGGTCAAGACCTAGGTAGGTTTTTGCCGCGTGAGCCATCCTTTGAACACTCCCCACTAGTTGTTTGCAACCGAACTTCCCTTAGAAAAACACATATACCAAATGCTCCCTCCAGCATTCTAACATAAGACAGTCCTTTAAGAAAATAGGGTTTCTATGCAAGTTTTCAGTTTTGATTTTCTTTTGAATACAATGAGTATATCTTGATTCCGTATCCCAAGACTTCTAGATCACAGGTCAGGATTCCCAAGCAGAATTCCTCGAATTCTGTAATCTTGATCCTCATATCAAAATCAAAGGTCTCAATTTAATTTCAGATTCAGTGGGTGATTTGATTGAATTTTTCTGAATTGGTCACATCGTCTTTTCTTGAAACTGATGAAGGAAATTAAGTCATGGTCATAGTCTGATTCAGGGTTCGAGTCTCGAAAGGTTCTCCCTCCTAAACTATCTTTCCAAAGGGTAATATTTTAATTACTACTTTACTGAATTTCATTCATTGAGTATTTTGCCTAACTGAATTCAAAACTAAACACGTATTCCTATGAGGAATAAATTAATCATTTATCTAAAATTCCGACTTCGATAGATCTTCTCAATTTTCTCATTATACCATCCTAGAGAATATGAAATAGTAGAATTTTCTTTCACAGAGTATTTACTTATTCATTTACCAATATTCATGGGATTTAAACAATGGTTAAAGAGAACTCTCATTTTGATATTTAAAAAAAATTATGTATGCATCTATTTATGCATAAAATCCAACTTCTATGGAGATAACACTTTTATATAAAAGAAAATCCTTTTCTGCATAGATTTATGCATAAAAATCAATTTTGATGAAACTAACACGTTTATAATAAAAAAAATTCTTTTATGCATCTATTTATGCATAAAAATCCATTTTGATGAAAGTAACACTTTTATAATAAAAAAAATTCTTTTATGCATCTATTTATGCATAAAAATCAATATTGATGAAAGTAACACTTTTATAATTAAAAAAATTCTTTTGTGCATAAAAACCAATATTCATGAAAGTAACACTTTTATAATTAAAAATTTTCTTTTATGCATCTATTTATGCATAAAAATCAATATTGATGAAAGTAACACTTTTATAATTAAAAAAATTCCTTTATGCATCTATTTATGCATAAAAATCAATATTGATGAAAGTAACACTTTTATAATAAAAAAGAATTCTTTTATGCATCTATTTATGCATAAAAATCAATATTGATGAAAGTAACACTTTTATAATAAAAGAATTCTTTTATGCATCTTTTTATGCATAAAAATCAATATTGATGAAAGTAACACTTTTATAATAAAAAAATTCTTTTATGCATCTATTTATGCATAAAAATCAATATTGATGAAGTAACACTTTTATAATAATAAAAATTATTTTATGCATTTATTTATGCATAAAAATCAATATTGAGATGAAAGTAACACTTTTATAATTAAAAAAATTCTTTTATGCATCTATTTATGCATAAAAATCAATATTGGTGAAAGTATCACTTTTATAATAAAAAAATTCTTTTATGCATCTATTTATGCATAAAAATCAATATTGGTGAAAGTAACACTTTTATAAATAAAAAAATTATCCAATATGCATCTTTCTATGCATAGAATTCAAATCTAATGAAAATTGCTCTTTTATAATAATAAAAAATAACCAATATGCATATTTCTTTGCATAGAATTTAAATCTAATGAAAATCACTCTTTTATAATTAAAAAAATAACCAATATGCATCTTTCTATGCATAGAATTTAATTTTAATGGAAATAACACTTTTATAATAAAAATATTTCTACTATGCATTTTTCTATGCCTAGAATGAAGATGACACTTTTAGAATACACAAACAGTGGGGATTACTCTTTTTGAAAAACAAAAGATAAAACGTTTTTCACAAAATTTAAGAAAATTTTGCCATAACCTCCTTTGTATGGCTGACCATTTTTCAATTTTTCCTATCCTTAAGTCACGTAAAAATTATCTCCAAATGGTTTAAAGCATTCTAAACTAATCAAATTCCCTTTTAAAAGAGAAATAATATGAAAAGTTTAATTCCAACAATTAGATTACTTATCTAGGATAAAGAAAGGCTAAATTTAAGAATGAGAGAGGGGGAAAGCCTTTCCAACAAGGCATAGCATCATTTTACATTTCAAAGAAAACAAAAACTAGAAAACCATTAAAAAAGAATAAAGAAAAAGTAGGATTTCTAGCTTACATGAATTTCTGAGAGCTTTCCTTTAGCTTGATGGTTTGAGGGATCTACTCTTGTTTGCAACAAGAGTGGCCACCAACTCTTTAGAAGAGGGAATGGTCAAAAAATAATGAATTATTAAGAAATTCACAGTTTTTGGCTCTAGGGAGGAGTAGAGTAACAGTGCATAAAACACTATTAAGTTTCTACAGAGGGGGATGCTTCTATTTATAAGAAAAAGTGAGCTTCTAACCAAGCAAACTGATTCTAGAATTTTCCAAATCAGTTTGGTCAATTTTTGACCATTTTTGGGTTAGTTTAGCTTACATTTTGGAACTAGACTTGAATTAAGAGAGAGGAGAGATGAAATATCTCAATATTTGAGAATTTAAAACTCCACCACACATGTGAAATAGGCACCTCCTTCATGAGGGAGAATCCCCACTCTGAGGTGTCAAAAATTTATTTTTTTAGTATTTCCTTTGGTCCTTAGTCCACTCTTTATCTTATGTGAGTATTTACTCATTTTTGGGGGGATTTTCTTTATTTCTTCTATTTATCTCCTCCCTACATTTGGATGAATCTAATTGGCCCCTCAGAACCTTAATTTAAATTTTTTTGAAAATCTGGATCCCTAGGATAAGGCCCTTGGAACAGATTATAATTGATTTCTAATGCACATTCTGAAAATATTTTTAAACTTCTGTTTCGAGGGAATTTATTTTAATAAGAAGAGATATTTTTCCATCCAAAAATATCTAAAATCTAAATAACCTCTCTCTAGAATATTTTCTCTCTCTAGGCAAAAAAGGTAAAAACAAGATCTTTTATACTTCTGAAGAGGGATTTGATTACAGGGGAAGATGTTGGACATCTTGAGGGGCTGGGGAGGAATCTTACACCCCTTACACCCACCAAGGCCTTCTCATCCTCTACCACAAGTGTGCCACCTCCAACTCCAAATAATCCACGCCGTGGGATCATCCAATTCAATGATTCCCATGTGGCCTTCCCCCTTGACTTCTCCCCCCAAGAGTCTGATGAAGCCCGCCACGTCTTCTACTCCAAGTGCGTAGATAATAACTCCTCCGACACGACGACAATGATGGAGGTGCTGCCTTTGGGCAACCCCCCCGAATGAGACACCCCCATCCTTGTCTCCTCCTCATCAACCTTCCCCCCTCACCCATTCCAATGTAGCACTAGCTCCCAACCACCACCACCTCCACCATCACCAGGTACCACCATCCTTTCCCTCTTCCCCTCACCATACTCTACACCCCCCACATACCTACTCCTCCTCCATCACCAACCCCTCCTTCACCCCCCACCCTCACTCTTAATTTGGGCCTCAACATAAAGGATATTCCCTCAACATTGGCAAGGCCCCCATCTCTCCTTTAAAGAGAATGTGGGGGAGAGGGAGAGATTCAAACCCTAGCAAACACACACACACACACACAAGAGAGAGCAAGACACAAGAGAGAGATGGATAGCAAAATTTTCTTCTATCTTCTTCTTCTCTACTCAACCAACCTAACATAAAGATAAGAGTACACAATATATGGGTTAGTACTCAACTACTACAACAACAAGGGTCGGTCCATAATGTGAACCCGGACTAAATGAGCTGGTGCTATAATTATGCCAGTCTCTAGTAATCCAAAATGGTTGTCACACAGCCTGTCATCCCACTGGCTGCATATTACCCATACTCTCACCAACCATGCCAGTGGTGTAGATGTGGAAGCTATCACCCAGGTGGCTCATCAATGTCCATCTCGTAGCACTAGTTGAGCTCGATATCTCAGCATCCTTAGGACCACCCTTGCCATGGTACCCTCTTCATCGACAACCCCTCTACCCCCATCACAATCATTGCCTAACCTCCCTTCCCCACACCTTTGGAGGAAGGCAAATTCCCCCCGCCACCACCACAAAGGAGAATGAAGAAATTAACCCACCCCTCAACCCCCTCAACTGGCATGACCCCCTAGATCGCATGGAGTTTGAGAAGGCCATCAACATCTTGCTCAGTCCAAGACAACTCCAATAATCCCCCATCAACAAGGTTACCGATGGCATGGACATCCATGTCCTTTGGCCCTATTTGGATGCCAAGCACAGCACATGGAAGTGCCAACACCCTCATTGGCAAACAAGGAGGTTTCTAGTGGCCCCCCTCCATTGCTTTACCCATCACCTTCAAACTTTTGGGTGAGCACTTGGTGCTGACCTTTTCTTCTCAAACCACACATCTAGGAGCAGTATATTGCAAGGCACCCCACCATCTAAGGATCGACCCTGCCTACTTGTCCATCTGCTAATGCTAGAGTTGGGACATCTTCAAAGGTGGAGCAAATGGCAAACTCCAAGCTCCAATACAACTTTCCATGGTTTGCCCCACCATGTCCCGAAGCCCCTGCACCAAGGCCACTATGCTCCACAAAGATCCATGACTTCATTTTGACAAATATGAGTAGGTTTCTGATCCAATGATTGTGGCCCACCATCCACTTCTTACACTCATTTATCACACTTTTGGAAGCCTTCTCAAATTGGAATCACTACTATAAGGGCAGCCAAGGCCTTGCCTTCGCGACCTCAACAAAGGCCCCACTTTGAAGCAATTATTCGACTACTATGAGCGCATATGGATGCCCACCTGGCACCAGTAGACCTTTGAAGATATGATGGAGACCACTTTTTGGACTAGCTACAAGGTCTTCTATCAATCCCCCCACATCCCAAGTCATGGTTTGACTTCATCCACACTTACTCCATCTACTACCACTAAGTATCCTTGCCATCTCTGAGGATGGATTTGAATTAGGGAAGAGGGTATGTTAATCACTCTGGTTAACATCATTTTCAAGCGTGTTTATGCTTCTTGTAACTCATTATTATGTAATTGTGCTAAGCGTTTCATGAAAAAGATATATGGGATGACCGATCTTATGACTTGTGCAAGGCCGATCACAGAGGAATGAGCCTAGGTGTACATAGAGCTAGGAAGTCAGTTTTGTGCCCCCAAATGTAAATGGGCAGCCAACCATTGTAAAAAGTGAGCTCATGTATATAAGTGATTTATGAAATATGAAAAGGGACAATCCCATTATCATAGTTTAGTTTTTCCTTCTCTCTCTCTCTCTCTCTCTCTCTCTCTCTCTCTCTCTCTCTCTCTCGTGGTGGCTATGGTGGTAGGCTTGTATTGGTTGATGCATGCTTGCTTGATTGTGGTGTGTGTACGTAGGTGATGATTCTTGTCTTGCCTTCTCTTCTCCCTCTTCTTGTCTTCTCTTTGAAATCACACTTGCATACCCAAAGGCTTAGAGTAGAGGTAGAGCTTTCCATAGCTCTCTTCCTCTTTGCTCTCTACCTAGTTTGTGGAAGCTCCATTTGAGTAACACAAGTGGAGGTGGAGTGAGCCCCTAGAGGCCTCACATAGGGAAGTTAACCCTCATTAGGGCTGGCTAAGTGCTAGTCTCCAAACCGACCCTTGCATGGTCTTCCTTCTCTTCTTCTCTCTCTCTCTCTTGTGCAAGGCAACATGTTGATTTGGTATATATCTCTTTAGATTTTAGGTTTTAATCAAACCACCATTTACGCCTGAGATTTTCTACTTTCATTCCATATAGAGAAATTACTGTAGTCTTATCAAGATTTTCCAAGTCAATCAGCCTCTCAACTAGAGCATTCTTCCTGGACATTCTTTCACATAGGCATCACTAAAGAGAATGTGGGGGAGAGGGAGAGCTTCAAACCTTATGTAAGATTCCTCCCTCCAACTTTTGAGGTGTAAAGGTGTAAGAACCTCCCCTTCTATTCTTGTAATCTCTGAAATAGAAGAAAGATCCTGTTTTGTCCTATTTTGGCCTAGAGAGAGGTAATCAAAAATTGAGATATTTTTTAATATAAAAATCCTCCTAGTGTCTAAAATGGTTTCCCCTGAAACAAAAATTCAAAAAGAACTTTCCAATGTGCATTTGGAATTAATTGAAAATGTGTATAAAGGACCTTAGCCTAAGGGTCAAGATTTTCTGAAAATTTTGGATTATGGTCCAATTAAGCCGGGTACTATGAGCTAGGAACTATTGAGAAGTGTTGAAATATACAAGTGAATAGGGTGTGTACGAGAACAAGCCCTTGGCAAGAGGCCGTAAAAGAGAATCTGTAAATGTGAGAGAACCTGTGAAAAGGTGAGAAGTATCTACTGGGAGAGAATAAAGGGTAGCATGAGGAGATTTAGGAGGTGTGGAGATATTCTGGGAAGAGGTGGAGAGAATCAAGCAAAAGAGGTGGAGTGAATCAAGGAGAAATCAGTGGGATTAGATACTTGGATGTAAACTCTATAAATTGAGGCATTGGCCTAATGAGAATTTGTTGGTTTTTTATTATCCATGCCTATATTAAGCTATCAATTAATTTCTCACTAATCACTCTTAATTATCATCTAATCTCTTTGTTAATGATGTTGATTCTAGCATTTGATCCACCATAGCTCATCACATTACTGTAAATTTAACATGGTATTAGAGCCTAGCCTAGAATCCATCAAATTTATGTGCCCATTATCTTACTAATTACCTAGCTAATCAAGATTAGTAGATAATCAAATTTTACCTCTTCTTTTCAAAGAGCTTCTGTACGCCTAGCTCTGGTGGAGGGGCTTGATCTCCCTCTAGGCTTAATAATAGCCTCCAAGCTCTTAGCCATACATAGTTATACTCCCAAGGCTTTAGCCCATTCAAATAAATCACCAAACCACCGTCTACATCTGTTGATTTTTGCTAATTTTCCAGTGTCGTTTTTCTAAGGAAAAAATGATATCTTGTCTGCTCCAAATGAAATGGCTCTAATTCCTCTTAGACCTAGGGGTTTTCAAGGGTGCTCTACAAGTTGGTGAAGACAAATTTTGATTTGATCAAGTCTACAGTGAGATCCAAGATCTTCATCAAATCTGTAGGTGACTTTGGTAAAATAGAGATTAAGCATTCAATGTTTGGTCAAATCTTGTGTTTCTTAACTTAATCCTCTACTAGACTAATTGCTATTGATGGCCTTGAAAGGATTCGAGCTCATTTGAACTCTAAGGCCTTAGATCTGGACTCCCCACATACTCTGTTTTTTGCACACAAAACAGAGAATTAATTTGCTAATCAGTGATTAATCAATACTAATCACTATATTTTGGTGAAATTGAGAGTTCAAATTAACCATTGGGTATCTGATATAGATCCCTATAACTTCAGATTGTAATTCGGAGATGGTTTGATACTCCAACCATTCCGTACAGATTTGTTACCCTTGGTTTAATGTAATTTCTGGTAAAATTATGCTGATAAATTTGTGGTAATCATCATCTTGCATTTAACCCACACATCAATTCAAGTTATTCACAGCTAGAATTGCATTTGGGAATGTCAAGCAACCAGGTAGTATTTGGCCTCCTCACATCAAAAAAAAAAACTACCCTGTTTCTCTGTATTGGCTACGCCGCCTACTGTAGGGGGTAATTGGAGTGTTTGTAGTGCTAATTGATGATGCAATTAGATGCCTAACACACCTAGGCAAGTGTGCAATCCATCAATGGTATGATTTTTGCCAAAAACTTGCTCCAATTTCATCAAAATTTGACCTCTTTTTCTCTGTTTTGTGAGAGCTCAAAAACCAGTAATTTTCACTCATTCAAATGCATCAAAATTGCTCCAAAATCAGTGTAGGGCTTGTACATGAGTTGCCAATACATTCATCCTTGTCACATACATGTTTCTTTGCCAGATTTACATCTATTTCACCATACATCACCGCTTCCAAGCTTCAATGGAAAGCTTCCAAAAAACCAAAATTTTCCTTTGCTTTGGGCAACCCTAATTTGCTTTGTTTTTGCTTGAATCACCTGCAATCCGCTCAAGGATGTTTAGAATACCTTACCCAATAGGCCAAGCTCTCAGATCTGATAGAAATCAGTGTGCTCCAAGATTCACAGCTTCAATGGTGGCAAGCTTCATAGCTTTTCTTCACAGCTTCTTCTCCCTCTTCTCTCACTCACTCATAAACCCTAATAGAGAGCACCAGGCTCTGATACCATGTTGAAAAATAGGTAGAGGGAGAGGAGACACACACACAGGAGCAAACCCTAACCATAGAGGGAAGCCATCTCCCTTCTCACACAATGCATAAAGCCATAATCCATAATACACAAGACACACTATGTGTTGTGTCCACACACTACTAGCCCTAGCTAATGTCCACACACTATGACCAGCTGGATACGGTCATTTATGTCTCACACATGCTACTACCTAACATGCTAGCACATAGCATAGCTGGCACACAATGACATCGAGCTTGAATCTCAACAAGAATAAGGCAAGAGGTAAGACCTCTCGCATAGATTTGGGTTTGCATTGCATAATGACACAAGATAAACATCAAAAGCCCAAAAGAACTATCAACAATCCATTAAAACATGTTGCTCACATGGAGCAAGAACTAATGGACAAGCTCGTGGCCCCAGCCCATGAAAGAAGAAGAACATCTCTTTCCAAGAGGAGGATCAACACCAAGAAGAAGAGCTAGAGGAAGCATTGAAGGAAGACGTGGACGCGTAAAGAGAAGCTGCCACAACAAGAAGACTAAAAGAAGAGGAAGACATGGACGCGTAAAGAGAAGCTGCCACAACAAGAAGACTAAAAGAAGAGGAAGACATGGACGCATGAAGAGAAGCTGCCACGACAAGAAGACTGAAGACAAGAGAAGATGTGAGGCTCCAAGAAGTGAGGAGCCATGTTAAAATCTCCGAGAGAGAGAGAGAGAGAGAGAGAGAGAGAGAGAGAGAGAGAGAACACAATGTAACATGCCCCAACAGAGTAAAACCATCTCTGAGCCATCGATGATGTAGGCCATGTGGTAGATGTATGTGTGAGCACTTTAGTCGAGGTCACGGGCACTTGTAGTAGCCCTGGACACATAGAGAGAGAGAGAGAGTGTCAAGGACTATGAGTTTAGGGACTTGAGGCACTGGTCGTGGACTATCAAGTAAGAAGGAAACTTGGTATAGGGTCCAGGTGTGCTAGGATTATTCACTTGAGGGGCGGTGTGCTAGGCACTGGTCGCAGACTATCAAGTAAAAGGGAAACTTGGTATAGGGTCCAAGTGTGCTAGGAGTATTCACTTGAGGGGGAGGTGTTGAAATATACAAGTGAATAGGGTGTGTGCAGGAACAAGCCCTTGGCAAGAGGCTGTAAAAGAGAATCTGTAAATGTGAAAGAACCTGTGAAAAGGTGAGAAGTATCTACTGGGAGAGAGTAAAGGGTAGCATGAGGATATTTAGGAGGTGTGGAGATATTCTGGGCAGAGGTGGAGAGAATCAAGCAAAAGAGGTGGAGTGGATCAAGGAGAAATCACTGGGATTAGATGCTTGGCTGTAAACTCTATAAATTGAGGCATTGGCCCAATGAGCATTTGCTGGTTTTTGATTATCCATGCCTACATTAAGCTATCAGTTAATTACTCACTAATCACATCTTAATTATCATATAATCTCTTTGTTAATGATGTTGATTCTAGCATTTGATCCACCATAGCTCATCACATTGCTGCAAATTTAACAAAAAGGCCCCTGAGTGAATAGGTGGTGAGCGTTCTGGTTACTAATGATGCCATAGCTACACCGATGAAGGAATGATTGGAAATTAGAATTCAATCGGATATTTTGGAGGATTATGATCAGTGATACTATGGTTTCATTAAAAGATTGTTTTAAAGACAGCTGAAACTATGAAAAAGGTAATTTCATATTGGGTGTAGAAGTGGTGTGTGTAAGATTCCTCCCTCCGACTTTTGAGGTGTGCAGGTGTAAGAACCTCCCCTTCTGATCTTATAATTATTCCCCTCTCTGAAATAAAAGAAAGATCTTGTTTTACCCTATTTTGGCCTAGAGAGAGAAAATGTCTAGAGGGAGGTAATTCAAAATTAAGATATTTTTAAATATAAAAATTCTCCTAGTGTCTAAAATGGTTTCCCCTGAAATAGATATTCAAAAAGAAATTTCCAATGTGCAATTGGAATAAATTGAAATTAGGTAAAAAGAACCTTAGCCTAGGGGTCCATATTTTCTGAAATTTTTGAATTAAGGTTCCTATGGACCAATTAGATTAATCCAAATGTAGGGAGGAGATAAATGGAAGAATAAAAGAAAATTATGAGAAGAAATGATGCATTTTTGACACCTCAGTGTGGGGAATTCCCCTCATGAAGGAGGCGCCTATTTCACATGTGTGGTTGAGTTTTAAACTCACAAATAATGAGATATTTTCATCTCTCCTCTCTCCTGCTTCAACTAGATCCAAAAAGTAAGCTAAACCAACCTAAAAATGGTCAAAAATTGACCGAACTAATCTGGAAAATTCTAGAATCGGTTTGCTTGGTTAGAGGCTCACTTTTTCCTATAAATGAAGCCTCCCCCTTTGTAAATGGTTAATAGTGTTTTATGAACTGTTACTCTACTCCTCTCCCCAGCGCCAAAAACAGTGAATTCATTGATAATTCATTTGTTTTTGACCATTTCCTCTTCTCAAAAGAATTGGTGGCCACTCTTGTTACAAACAAGAGTAGATCCCTCGAACCATCAAGCCAAAGGACAAAACTCCTAGTAAGTTAGAAATTCTACTTTTTCTTATTCTATTTTATGGTTTTCTGATTTTTGCTTTCTTTAAAATGAAATTGGATGTTATGCCTTGCTGGAAAGGCTTTCCCTCTTCTCTTCATTATTGAATTCAACCTTTCTTTATCCTAGATGTGTAATCAAATTGATGGAATTAAACTTTTCATATTGTTTACTCTTAATAAAGTGGAAATTGATTAGATTAGAATGATTTAAATCATCTTGGATATATTCTAGAAAATTTTAGAGTGAAAATTTTTAAAAATGGTCAGCCATACAAAGGAGGTTATGGCAAAATTTTCTTAAATTTGGTGAAGTAAGTTTTATCTTTTTATTATTCAAAAAGAGTAATCCCCACCGCTTGTGTATTCTAAAAGTGTTATTTTTATTCTATGCATAGAAAAATGCATATTATAAATATTTTTTATTACAAAAGTGTTATTTTCATTAGAATTAATTTCTATGCATAGAAAGATGCATATTGGGAATATTTTGATTATAAAAGTGTTACTTTCATCAAAATTGATTTTTATGCATAAATAGATGCATAAAAGAATTTTTAACTATAAAAGTGTTACTTTCATTAAAATTGAATTTATGCATAAATAGATGCATAAAAGAATTTTTTTTATTATAAAAGCGTTACTTTCATCAAATTTTAATTTTATGCATAGAAAGATGCATAAAGAAATTTATTTTTATTTCAAAAGAGTTATTCTCATTAATTTTAAATTTTTTTGCATAGAAAGATGCATAAAGAAATTCATTTTTATTTCAAAAGAGTTATTCTCAATTATTTTGATTTTTTTTGCATAGAAAGATGCATAAAGAAATTTTATTTTATTTCAAAAGAGTTACTCTCATTAATTTTGATTTTATGCATAGAAAGATGCATAAAGAAATTTATTTTTATTTCAAAAGATTTATTCTCATTAAAATTGAATTTATGCATAGAAAGATGCATGAAAGATTTATTTTTTTAGTTCGAAAGCGTTACTCTCCTTAAAATTGAATTTATGCATAAAAGGATTTTTATAAAAGTGTTATTTCTCACCACTGAAGTTGTTCTTATGCATAAATAGATGCATAAAGAATCTTTATATCAAAAATAAGAATTCTCTTACATTCTATAAATAGATGTGATAAGATGTGATATGAATTAGATAGATGAGAATGAATAGAGAATGGATGTGATGAGAATAGAAGTGATAAGAATGAGAGGTAAATAGATGTGATGATATGTGATGTAAATCAGATCGATGGGAATGAATGGATGGATGGATGCGATGAGAATAGAAGTGACGAGAATGTGAGGTAAATAGATGTGATGAGATGTAATGCTAATCAGATAGATGGGAATGGATGAATGGATGGATGGATGTGATAAGAATAGATGTGATGAGAATGAGAGGTAAATAGATGTGATGAGATGTGATGTGAATCAGATAAATGTGAATGAATAGATGAGATGTGATGTCATGTGAATCACGATGTGAATGAATGATATAGGATGTGAATGAATGTGTTAACATGTGAATCAAGATGTAAATGAATGATATAGGATGTGAATGAATGTGTTAACATGTGAATCGGGATGTGAATGAATGATATAAGATGTGAATAAATGTGATAGCATGTGAATCGAGATATGAATGAATGATATAGGATGTGAATGAATGTGCTAGCATGTGAATGAATGTGTTAGCATGTGAATGAATGTGTTAGCATGTGAATGAATGATATAGAATGTGAATGAATGTGTTAGCATGTGAATCAGGATGTGAATGAATGATATAGGATGTGAATGAATGTGATAGCATGTGAATTGGGATGTGAATGAATGATAAGGGATGTGAATGGATGTGATGTGATGTGAATCCGAATGTGAATTAACGATAAGGGACGTGAATGAATGTATTAGCATGTGAATCGAGATGTGAATGAATGAGATGTGATTTGAAATAGATGTGATAAGATGCGATGTAAACTGGATAGATGTTAATGTATGTGAAGTGATGAGATGTATGGGTAGATGCAAGTGGATTAGATCTGATGAGGATAAATGAGGAAATAAGTGATGAGATAGAAAAAGATGTGATTAGATGAGAATGAGAATACTTATGAAATGAATGTGGATTGACGTGAATGGATGTATGGATGATGTGGATTGATGTGTGGATAATGTGGATTGATGTGGATGGATGTATGGATGATGTGGAATGACGTGTGGATTGATGTGGATGGATGTATGGATGATGTGGATTGACGTGTGGATTGATGTGGATGGATGTATGGAAGATGTGGATGGATGTGTGAATGATGTGGATTGATGTGGATGGATGGATGTATGGATGATGTGTATTAATGTGTGGATGATGAGTATCCTCAGTATTCTCACCTTCATCCTCATTATCACCACCTTGAGTATTCTCACCCTCATTTTGATCACCTTTATTTTCCTCAATTGCCCCCACTACATTTTGTCCATCCTCCTCATTTCTTTCATCACTATGTAGATGCTGCCTATCCATATCCACCTCCAGGTTAGTGTCATCTATGATATGTACCGCATGCTCCATAGTAGGGTTTGAGGAGGCGGCTTGCTCCAAAGTGCTGGAAAAATCAGCTTGCCTCCTTGTGTGTCTCGATGAGCTCTCACCTGGGCCAACCTGCACACTCTTTTTCCGCTTAGCAAGAGGTAACTCATCCATTTTTGCACAACAAGAACCTTTCAAGCAAGATGCTTTAGTGAAATGACTCGAACTCATTTGAAAACCAGATAGCCATGCAAAAATACAAGAACAAATCTTCAAATAGTATTCTACTCGTATTGTATAATTAATTGATTATTTTAACAGCAAATTCAGTAATACGACACAAACTTAAAGAAAAGGTGGCACATTCACTAAAGAGATTAAATTCAGTACTGCAACACAATCATCAAACAAAGGTGGCACATTCACTATCCAACAAAACGGCCAACTCATTAACGAACAGAATATCTTTGAGATTATCATATGGAGTGCTTTGGCCCAAATTCCAAGGCATTCAAAGCCGTATTGAATATTTTAAAAAAATCTTCATTGGAAAATATTTACAGAGCCCTTTTCAGGTGTTCAATTCAAGGCATTAAAATTTATTGGAAAATATATAAAGATTCGGTAGCCCAAATCTGAAGGCATTCAATATTGAGTACTAATAAACTTTGAAGTGATATTTCGCAATCCAACACTTTTTTAAGGACAAACTTTTTTCTTTTTGTGCTATTGTTCTTTAGATGCACATGTTTGCTGGTCTCCTCTCTCTCGACTGTGTGAGCCGTTTCTCAACCAAGAAGACATCAAATGTGAGTTTTTTGAGCTTCTTGTATACTCAAAGTCTGCATAATATAGACAGTAGTAAGAGAGACAGTCTATGCAATGTGTTTGAGACAGCACCATATAGATAGCATGTTCTTACACTACTCTCTCCAAATTTCTGCCGTCGGCCCCCCTTGGCGGGGGAGTTCGGGGGCAGTGCCCCCGAAGCTTGAAACGAACTCAAAATCGTGATGATTTTTTCAATGCTGGGCAGCAAAACATCCTATTATTTTGTGCGCTGAGCGCACAAATTAATTCAAGAAAAATAGCAAGAAGTAACGCCGCACATCTCATACTGTGTGTGGAGTGTGGCGGCAGCAAAACATCCTATTATTTTGTGCGCTGAGCGCACAAATTCATTCAGGCAAAATAGCACAAATTCATGGATGATGATACCTTTCTGTGTCTCTTTGTTGGGGAGAAAGATTGGAGTGGGGAGAGGGCCCTGCGCATGAGATCAGCGTTTCTTTGCTGGGGAGACGTATGATGCTTCATGATCGCTTCTCTGCGTGTGTGTTCGAGGGAAGATGCTTCTGTGCGGAGGACGACTAAAAGCCTTAAGTAATTGCTTCATAAGAAGTAGCCGACTACTAAAAACCCTAAGTTAGGCACTGGACAAATTTTTTTATCCTAACACTAATGAATTTCAACACTAAAATTTAAGGGTTTGGTCAATATTTTTCCGATTTTTTTAAATCTATAGCATAGTTATGCTATGGCATCCAACTGGTAGAGTTTTTGAAATCTAACAGGAGATTATGAAAAAGTGCAAGAACTAACACAAAGCAAATATGTGTGTGTGTGTGTGTGTGTGCGTGTGTGTGTGTATACATACACACACACACACAAACATATATACATATATACATGTACCCTTTTTGATACCCTTCATTATGACTGTTTTTGCAATAAATATTTTTATTTGCTTCTACCCATAGTCTTAAAATGAGCCTGGTAAAATTGTATTATGGCTAGTATATGCTATTGATTAGAGCAAGAACATCTAGTATTAAAATATTTTTGGCTAATATTCAATGTAAATTCCTTAATTGTTGTTGTGATTGCATTATGCAGGGAGGCTCGTGTTTTCCTCCATTCTACAATGGGTGCATGCATCCGAGTTCCCTTCTTGAATGGCAAATGTCTTGTGTCAATCAACATGATCCGGGGGAAGCTTGGAACTATTGGTGGGATAAATGTGGAGGCCTTACTTGAAATTGGAGGAGAGTATGAGCCCATTTGTCCTTTACACTTGTATGCAGGGATTGGAGACGAGGCATATTTTATCCTGGAGCATTCATTGTCCTCTGTATATATTGCCAAGTCAGAGAATTATTTTGAGACCCCAGAACAAGGCCCCTCAACTATATTTCCTCCCGGTTCTCGAAAGAGTACTCCAATGTAAGTGGCATTAACTTTGACTTTAACATTTTTTGTTTTGCATTATGCATTGAATTAGAGAGCATTGTGCTTTGCAGTGACTTGGACACTGAAGAGATAGAAGAAATCAATGTCCAAGCACATGGGTCATTGCAAGAGGAGATAGAGGTCTCTCCTGTGGAAAAGTGCTTTCAACATTTGGAAGAGGAAGATGTTCAGTTTGATACTGCGGTCTCTTGCTTTCAAATAATCCGCATGTTACCTCCTACTGATGTCTTGCACACTTTAATCCATGATTGTGATTACAAAGGCAAGGTAAAAGAGCTTCCCAAGGTGTACCAGAGTTCAGTACAGATGAGCTTGAAGGTGGGAAAGGTATGGAAGGGATGGAGCAGAAATACGAGGGCAACATTTGGACAAAGCCACAAACGCAAACTAGGGCCAATAAAACTTTTGTTCTTAGGAAGAGCTTCTGCGGGGGAACCTTCCAGTGCATGAATGAGCACTGCTCCTTTAGGACACGTATGAATCAACCAAACAAACTCCATTGGAATGGGCAGCTGATAAAATCTCCAAAATATGGAAATTTAGCAATTGGGAGCTTCGGGAACCTTGAGTGTTTTTTCTGCAAGCATGTGCCAATGTGTCTTAAAGAATGTCCTGCTTGTGTCTATTATTTTATGCCAAAAGAATCAATGCACAGCAGACTATTTATTCATTATGGCAAACATACACACATGGTTTCCGAGGGAATGTGCCGAGCATCGATACGAAATATCAAGGCCTTTGTAGCACGTGCAGTGGGCATCGACCACAACGCTGGGCCCAGAAAGGTACAAATGATTGTAGCAAGGGAGGTGGTTCTAAGAGCATTCACTGATGATGACAAGGCACAGGGAGAATTCATGATAGAGAGGGAGCTACAGGAGATGTCGCAAGAGTTGCAAAGTTTGATAAATATCAAAAAGTACGTAGGAAGTGCAATTTAGCAAAGAATAGTATCCAATTATCATCTTTAATACACTAAGTATGCTTTATGAATGCAGGGTGAAGCAGATGGTAATGCAAACACGAAAAACAACACGGCCTCTGGGTGAAGGATATGAAGCCATTCTTAATCTAAAAAGAACATGCCATTTTGAGTTCTTCCATGGTTCTCGATTTCCATTGCAAGCCACCACTACTACTGAGCGTTGCTTTATCTTTAAGATGTCTACTACTGGACCTGGTTCTGGGATTGACATTGTTCGGCGAATGGACAAGGATGGTAATGGGGATCTTAATCAAGCATGGGTCTGCTTTGATCATGTGCATCGACATGATCAAATGGATGGCATACAATGGGAGCACATGTTTATGACCACATGTAAGTTCGGCGAATGGACAAGGATGGTAATGGGGATCTTAATCAAGCATGGGTCTGCTTTGATCATGTGCATGATGGCATACAATGGGAGCACATGTTTATGACCACATGTAAGTTACAAGCGGTAGAGAGCATTGCTTAATTTGTGTCTTTAATATAACTCTGTTTCCATTTGTGGCATGCAGGATTGGTGAGCTATTGACAATAGCAACTTGTGAATTTAGAGAAGAGGATGAGGATGCTCAAGTCATGTTTTGGGAAAATATGAGTTTGGTAATGGTGGAGCACACAGGGAAGGTAGCAAATTTTTTTGGGTTTATGGCAGATGAGGCTGGCGCTAACTGGAATGCAGTGAGACGTGTCTTCAACGACGGAAAGGAGATGATTGAAAGGGAAAGGTCATGTTTATGGCATTGGGAAGACAACCTTCGTGTCCACACGCAGAGGTACATCTATAGCCCACATCAAGAAAAGCACAGGGAGATGTGTGAGAAGTGGAGGACTGCCCCAAACAAAGAAAGTGCCCTTCAGCAATTTCGCAGGATACGAGCATGGTGGGCAACTGGGAAGGCAGCTGATAGAAACATCCCTAAGCTTCTTAGCTGGTTAAGTTGGTGGAACTATAGGGTTAGTCGATGGGGTCATTTCATTTTAAAGGTAATGTTTGTAAGAGATTATTCATTGTATTATTGTGTGCCTCCTACTTATGTGCACTGCATTGTTTTTAATCAATTTCTACCACTCTTGTAGGATGGAGAGCCTATTGTCAATGCTCTTGTCCCAAGGACAAATATGTCAGAGACCAAGCATGCAAGCTGGTTGGCAGGGGAGGGGTATAGGCAAAAGATTAGTCTTTATGATGCTTGTGTGACAGATCTAATCAATGCTTACTTCCAATGTGCCAGACAACTGGCTTTCTTGGAAGGAAAATACACAGGTTGTGGGCCTACATTGGAGCTTTTGGTTGAGAGAGCTCTTTCTCGACAGAAAGCAAGTCCATCCCCAATAGCTACCTCACGAGCAGTGGATGATGCAGTGGCGGGGACCCCTATGTTTTCAAATAGGGTAAAATTCAAGGGTGAGAATAAAACTATTCGAGCCAAAAGGCCACTACACGACTCGACAGAAGAAAACTTTGGCAACTCTAGCCATAGGCCTGAGTTTAACTATGTGACAAGAGAGAGGTTAGAGCCTGCAATAGAGGTCGATGAGCAATGCAAAGTTTTAGAGAGCCTTGAAAGTGATGTGCATGATACAAAGTGGGCCTTGCGGAGGATACCAACAGTGAATCGAGTTGAGTGCAACCACTGGGCATCGGGGAAAAAGTGTAGCTCAAGGTTGCGAGGGGGTGATGTCAGTCCTTGTTTTTGGAGTGATTGTCAACTATCCTCCTGGAAAAAGGAGAAGTATTGCTATTTTTGTAATACAGATGTTAGGCACACTTGGAAAATTACAAAGACAATATTACATCCACCAGAGGATGTCCCTTGTGTTTGGCCCATTGCTAAAGGTACCAAGTTACAAGTGAAAGAAGCCTGCAAGCTTATTAGAGCAGGATATGACATTGGTATTCCTCTTGAGTTTTTTTCTAGAAAAGGAGCTTGCAAAAGGCACTAGCGAGACAAACAAGGAGGTGAAACAATTTCCATATCGACGAGGAATTTCAAAGGCTGCATTTGGTCAAATCACTGCGGCCTTAGATATGCATGCAGAAGTTGTAGGCGGCCATATACATATAGAAGGGGTAAAGGAAACATTTAGTATTAATCCATAGACCAATGGGAGCCAAGACACACCTCTGATAGAGGTCACTATTCAGAAGAATCCAATGTGTTCATGTGTGGAGTTCAGAGATAGAGTGGCCAAGAAAAGACCATATCTTGCATGCAAGCACATATACTTTGTGTTCTTAATGATTCTTGGACAAGATGTGAACAACAATATGCATATTCATCAAGTTTGTATTTCTGAGAGAATTGTAAAAGACATGCTAACTAAGTCTATTAGAAGTCATCCTCAACAGCTTTAGGAACCTGCAACAACCCACTTTAGTTGAAATATGTATGGGGGTCATGTCATACCAGCTGAACCGTAGTACGAGTTTATTAGTTATTGTTTTGGAAATGTTTTGGTTATTTTATAAATTTTCCTGTCTATTGTCTTTTGTTTGCTAATGGCTCTCCAACATTGTGAATACTATAGATTCAACATCTTTTTAGCGAGCCAAGCAATATGGGTTTAATAGTGATTTTTTGTATCTGCACCATTGGTTCGAAAAAAAAATTATTGCAATGGTCATTTTAGAACATTTCATGTCTTCTTTGTTTGATTGCTACAGAATTGCACTGTGGTTCCACTCTTCTCTTTAACATTTCATGCTCGCTTAACATCATACCATGCCCCTACCTGCTCACTTTCACAAGAACATGAGCTCTACTCATTGCTATGTGCTAGCTGCTATTGGCTCGCTTTTTGACCATCCCCGGTTGTATCCTAATAATCCATCCAAAAAACTATAGGCTTCTATGCTCGCCACCTTTCCAAAACATGTTTCGTGTATGGTAATGGGTAATAATCTCTTCACGTTACCGTATTCATACTTCTTCAAGTTAACACACATGCGAATCTTTCTATTTTTCTAGGGTATAATCACAATTGGTGATACCCAATACATGTGCTCAATTTTTGTAAATGAAATCCGCAGCAATGAGTTTGTCAATTTTCTCCTTTATAATTTTTGAGTACTTTGGTTGGTAAGGATGTTGCTTGACTAGCCTTGAACCCTCCAAGAAAGGGATGGTGTGCTACACCACTTCTAGAAACACTCCCTTCATGCCTTTAGAGATCCAAGCAAAGAAGTCCTTGAACTCTTTTAAAAGAGATATCAATGCCGTTTCCTCTTGTGGGGTTAGATCCATGGCAATGAAGACTGGTTTGGGTCCTCACTAGGCTCTATAATATCTACGTCTTTTACCTCCGTAGGTCCATCATATTATGAGGTCCCTATTTATTCACCCTTTGTGCATTGTGCCGATAGGGTGAACTACTTTTCTTTCATTAAAATTGAAGGATTTGAAATGTCTTGGAAACTATTGTAAGTCTAGCTCCTTGTCATTCTCCTCCTTTCCTGCCAAGCTTCTTGTTCTACGTCAACCAAGGCTTTGTTTTGTTCCCTCCTTACCAACCTTGTGAGCTTAGGATAGTCTTGGCTCACTTTTGGCTCTTGTGGTGCTTGTAACATTACCTAGTTTAACTCTTCTCCCCAATTCTTAGAGACTTTCTTGTGAATTTTAGTGGCTTTGATGTATCTTAGCCATTGTGCATTCGTGGGTCCTCGTCTAATAGTCTCACTGAGCTGGTAACGTTTTCTTTTCAACCACTTTCATAATTTCAACCTTGTGGGGCAGATAAAAGCGAGGCTTCCTTCTCGTCTCATTAGATTTAGACTCTCTCTCTTCTAAAGTGCTTCCCCCTGACTGTTTCACCATGTGTATCGTGGTGGTGACTAATATCTCATCTTTCCCATCAGGTTCCACAAACTTCATTTTTCCCATGACATCTAATCATGGCTAATACATAGAAGCCTCCCCCTTTGTTGAAGCTTAATAGTGTTTTATGCACTGTTACTCTACTCCTCCCAAGAGCCAAGAACTATGAATTTCTTAATAATTCACTAGTTTTTGACCATTCCCTCTTCTAAAGAATTGGTGGCCACTCTTGTTGCAAACAAGAGTAGAACCCTCAAACCAACGAGCCAAAGAAAAGCTCCCAAAATTTCATGTAAGTAAGAAATCTTACTTTTTCTTATTCTTTTAATGGTTTTCTAAATTGTTTGTTATCTTAAAATGATAAACCGATGCTATGCCTTCTTGGAAAGGCTTTCCCCCTCTCTCATTCTTAAAAGTAGCCCTTCTTTATCCTAGTTAAGTGATCTAATTGTTGGAATTAAACTTTTCATATTGTTTCTCTCTTAAAAGTGAAAATTGATTAGTTTAGAATGCTTTAAACCAATTGGGGATAATTCCTAAGTAGATTAAGGTTAGAAAAATTAAAAAATGGTCAACCATGTAAAGGAGGTTATGGCGAAACTTATTTCATCTTTTATTAATCAAAAAGAGTAATCCCCATCGTTTGTGTATTCTAAAAGTGCCATTTTCATTCATGCATAGAAAGATACATATTGATTATTTTTTTAATAAAAGAGTGATTTTTAATAGAATTAAATTCTATGTATAGAAAGATGCATATTGATTATTTTTTTATTATAAAAGAGTAATTTTTAATAGAATTAAATTCTATGCATAGAAAGATGCATATTGATTATTATTTTTATTATAAAAGGGTGATTTTTAATAGAATTAAATTCTATGCATAGAAAGATGCATATTGATTATTTTTTATTATAAAAGAGTGATTTTTAATAGAATTAAATTCTATGCATAGAAAGATACATATTGATTATTTTTTATTATAAAAGAGTGATTTTTAATTAAATTAAATTCTATGCATAGAAAGATGTATATTGATTATTTTTTATTATAAAAGAGTGATTTTTAATAGAATTAAATTCTATGTATAGAAAGATGCATATTGATTATGTTTTTATTATAAAAGAGTGATTTTTAATAGAATTAAACTATATGCATAGAAAGATGCATATTGATTAGTTTTTATTATAAAAGAGTGATTTTTAATAGAATTAAATTCTATGCATAGAAAGATGCATATTGATTATTATTTTCATTACAAAAGTGTTAATTTCATTAAATTAGATTTTTGTGCATAGATAGATGCATAAAAGAATATTTTTATTATTATAAAAGTGTTACTTTCATCAAAATGGATTTTTATGCATAGATAGATGCATAAAAGAATATTTTTATTATAAAAGTGTTACTTTCATTAAAATGTATTTTTATGCATAAAATGATGCATAAAAGGAAAATTTTTAATTTTAAAAGTGTTACTTTCACTAATATTGATTTTTATGCATAAAATGATGCATTAAAGAATTTTTTATTACAAAAGTGTTGCTTTCACCAATATTAATTTTTATGCATAAAATGATGCATAAAAGAATTTTTTTTATCAAAATAAGAGTTCACTTTAATCCTATGTTTAAATCCCATGAATATTGGAAAAATGAATAAGTAATACTGAGAGTGAAGGAAAATTATACCGTTTTATATTCTCTAGGATGGTAATGAGAAAATTTAGAAAAACTATCGAAATCGAAATTTTAGATAAATGACTAATTTATTTCTCATAGGAATTCGTGTTTAGTTTTGAATTCAGTAAAGTAGTAATTGAAATATTACCTTCGAGAAAGATAGTTTAGGGAGAATCTTTCCAAACTCAAACTCTAATCAGACTATGACCAAGACGTAACTCCTTCGTCAGTTTCAAAAAATGACGATGTGACCAGTTCAGTAATCTACACTCAAATCACCCACCGAATCTAAAACTAAGTTGAGAGCTTTAATTTAGATGTGAGGATCAAGAATTCGGAATTCGAGGAATTGTGCTTGGGAATCTAGACCTGTGATCTAGAAGTCTTGGGATACGGAATTAAGATATACTTATCATATTCAAAAGAAAATCAAAACTAAAAACTTGCATAGAAACCCTATTTTCTTAAAGGACTGTCTTACGGAGGGAGCATTTGGTATATGTGTGTTCTAAGGGAAGTTCGGTTGTAACAGCTGGCAGGGAGTGTTCAAAGGACAGCTCACACAGCAAAGCCTGCCTAGGTCTCTTGACCAGCCTTGGTATGGTTTAAATGGTGTGCTTCCGGTACGATGGACGAGGGCCGATGAAGCGGTCCCTGAGTGAAGCGCCAAGACACCTAAGGAGGATCTTGGAGGGTTCTGACCAGGCGATGCACGAGCTCGCAGTGCTGAGGACACCCATGCCTATGTCGTGGAAGATATATATGTATGATGATGAGAAACTTATTGTAATCTATTACTGGATCTTGTTGTTGCTGACCTGCTGGTCTCAACGGAGAGTCCAGAGTGATACTGTTTTGTGAGAAAAAAGATTGAATGGAAATTTTGAGTTGTGACATCTGTACCCAGTAATTGTTTGTCAATGGATTTTTTTATAGATTAAAGTTTAAAGAGGAGTGTGTGAGTATTTGTATTCTAAAGCGAAAGTTAAGAAAGGCTTTCAATTATGGGTGGGTGAGTACTTGTTTGGTTCTACTATTCCAGTGGTTGGGCGGTGGCTAACCCATGGGCCGGATGGGGTTAGGCTGGAGTCAGTAGAATTTTATTAATAAAATTGATTAATAAGATTACGCTTAGAACTCAAATAGTTAAATATTAACCTGAAGACTTCTCAAATGAATAGATCAATGGTTGTGCCTAATTCAACTAGGGAAAAAGCGTTGATTCCTTCAAGTTAAGTCTGTTATAGTTTCCCTTCTATCTGGTTTATTCAGATGAAGGTTAGATCAATCTTGACTTTGTTAGAAAAATTCGTAAAGAAATTCAAAATGGTGGAATTGTCCCCGCTTTTCGGGCATGGAAAATTTTCTCGGTTTTGATTTTTAGAATGACCACTAGCTTAGTCTCGTGCTCGGACATTCGTGCTGGGCGAGTCCCCGAGTGAGAAACCCTGCCCCGCGCAAGAGGAAGCTACTTCCGCTGTGCTACCATCCGGGAATCCGGTGCGCAGAGGGGACACTGGGATCTCACAATTTGGTATTAGAGTGTTGTTATAATCTACCTAACAGCAATAGAAATTGCTTAAGAATTTTAAAGTAAATCTAGGCAATAATGTTTTCACTTGTTTATATTATGTTGAATGAACTTCAAAAATGGAAAACTCATAAATTGAATTGGAAATTTATAGATGGATACCCCGAATCTATCTGGCATTCTTGAACTCTCCTAGAGTCAGGATATGATAGCCTTTGCATTCGACCACCTCATCAACTCTGCTACGACCCAAGTAAGCAGAGTGAGACTCGCACGTCATTTTGAGAGTCTTTACTTTCTTGATCCTCTTGAGCGACATCGGTATATGTGGTTCCGTGGAGGATGATGTATTAATGTCAGTACCAGTCAGCGTCAGAGGCTCAGGCAGAATATATCCTTAGCCATTTGATTGATTCAGGCAGTACTCATTCTTTCATTTCCCCTAGATGCTTACGTAAGCTAGTCTTAGATGAGAAATCAGGGAGACCCATGCAAGTTGAATTGGCAAGTGGGAAGATTCTTTTCACTCACCTTGAGACAGATCGTATTCAGTTCAATTTAGATGGAAATTTAACTGACTATCAGTTCAGAGTTATAGCTTTGGGAGTTTTCGATGGGATCCTTGGAATGGATTGGCTCCACAAAAATCAAGCTGACATTCACTGTCATAATGGAACCATCTCCTTCCGTGACCTTCACGGAAACAAAGTTCAAGGAACCGGAATTTCAGGATCCCCCCCTAGTCTGTAGTTAGTAAAAACTTCTAAGTTACTGAAAGGACTTAGAAAGAAGTAGTGCATTTATCTTGTCAAAATGAATCTGGTAGACTCAAAGTTAAAAGCTAAAGAACGTGAATGGTTAAGTGAATATGATGATTTATTTCCAGCAGAGTTAACAGAGATGCTCCCAATTCGGGAAGCAGATCATGTGATAGAATTGACCCCCGTCGGAGCTCAGCCATTAGCCTTGTGCACATACAAAATGCCAGTTCTTGAAGCCGTCAAACTCAAGGAAAAGCTTAGACAACTGTTAGAACAAGGGTTTGTAATGGGGGAAAGTATAGAGGAAAATATCATGGGACCCTTTGCAAGGGTTATAATTTTGGACACCCCCATCCCCCCCTCCTCTCTCTAATCATATGTCGCTATTTGAAAGCATTTTAGCATTCCCTCTACACTTCTTTAATGATCTCTTTATTTCTAAGGCACAATGCCACCACAGATATTCAATTGATCACTAACCCCTCTTGTACTATCATACAATGTCATCCTTCATCAGAAGTCAATCATGATCCATTTGCTCTCCAGAGTCCAAATGTCATTCATGCATAGAAAGATGCATATTGATTATTTTTTTATTATAAAAGAGTGATTTTTAATAGAATTAAATTCTATGTATAGAAAGATGCATATTGATTATTTTTTTATTATAAAAGAGTGATTTTTAATAGAATTAAATTCTATGCATAGAAAGATGCATATTGATTATTTTTTAATTATAAAAGAGTGATTTTAATAGAATTAAATTCTATGCATAGAAAGATGCATATTGATTTTTTTTAAATTATAAAAGAGTGATTGTTAATAGAATTAAATTCTATGCATAGAAAGATGTATATTGATTATTTTTTTATTATAAAAGAGTGATTTTTAATAGAATTAAATTCTATGAATAAAAAGATGCATATTGATTATTTTTTATGATAAAAGAGTGATTTTTAATAGAATTAAATTCTATGCATAAAAAGATGCGTATTGATTTTTTTTAATTATAAAAGAGTGATTTTTAATAGAAATAAATTCTATGTATAGAAAGATGCATATTGATTATTTTTTTATTATAAAAGAGTGATTTTTAATAGAATTAAATTATATGCATAGAAAGATGCATATTGATTATTTTTTATTATAAAAGAATAATTTTTAATAGAATTAAATTCTATGCATAGAAAGATGCTTTAATAGAAATAAATTCTATGTATAGAAAGATGCATATCGATTTATTTTTTTATGATAAAAGAGTGATTTTTAATAGAATTAAATTCTATGCATAGAAAGATGCATATTGATTATTTTTTATTATAAAAGAGTGATTTTTAATAGAATTAAATTCTATGCATAGAAAGATGTATATTGATTATTTTTTATTATAAAAGAGTGATTTTTAATAGAATTAAATTCTATGTATAGAAAGATGCATATTGATTATTTTTTTATTATAAAAGAGTGATTTTTAATAGAATTAAACTATATGCATAGAAAGATGCATATTGATTAGTTTTTATTATAAAAGAGTGATTTTTAATAGAATTAAATTCTATGCATAGAAAGATGCATATTGATTATTATTTTCATTACAAAAGTGTTAATTTCATTAAATTAGATTTTTATGCATAGATAGATGCATAAAAGAATATTTTTATTATTATAAAAGTGTTACTTTCATCAAAATGGATTTTTATGCATAGATAGATGCATAAAAGAATATTTTTATTATTAAAGTGTTACTTTCATTAAAATGTATTTTTATGCATAAAATGGTGCATAAAAGGAAAATTTTTAATTGTAAAAGTGTTACTTTCGCTAATATTGATTTTTATGCATAAAATGATGCATTAAAGAATTTTTTATTACAAAAGTGTTGCTTTCACCAATATTAATTTTTATGCATAAAATGATGCATAAAAGAATTTTTTTTATCAAAATAAGAGTTCACTTTAATCCTATGTTTAAATCCCATGAATATTGGAAAAATGAATAAGTAATACTGAGAGTGAAGGAAAATTATACCGTTTTATATTCTCTAGGATGGTAATGAGAAAATTTAGAAAAACTATCGAAATCGAAATTTTAGATAAATGACTAATTTATTTCTCATAGGAATTCGTGTTTAGTTTTGAATTCAGTAAAGTAGTAATTGAAATATTACCTTCGAGAAAGATAGTTTAGGGAGAATCTTTCCAAACTCAAACTCTGAATCAGACTATGACCAAGACGTAACTCCTTCGTCAGTTTCAAAAAATGACGATGTGACCAGTTCAGTAATCTACACTCAAATCACCCACCGAATCTAAAACTAAGTTGAGAGCTTTGATTTTGATGTGAGGATCAAGAATTCGGAATTCGAGGAATTCTGCTTGGGAATCTAGACCTGTGATCTAGAAGTCTTGGGATACGGAATTAAGATATACTTATCATATTCAAAAGAAAATCAAAACTAAAAACTTGCATAGAAACCCTATTTTCTTAAAGGACTGTCTTACGGAGGGAGCATTTGGTATATGTGTGTTCTAAGGGAAGTTCGATTGTAACATCTGGCAAGGAGTGTCAAAGGACAGCTCACACAGCAAAGCCTGCCTAGGTCTCTTGACCAGCCTTGGTATGGTTTAAATGGTGTGCTTCCGGTACAATGGACGAGGGCCGACGAAGCGGTCCCTGAGTGAAGCGCCAGGACACCTAAGGAGGATCTTGGAGGGTTCTGACCAGGCGATGCACGAGCTCGCAGTGCTGAGGACACCCATGCGTATGTCGTGGAAGATATATATGTATGATGATGAGAAACTTATTGTAATCTATTACTGGATCTCGTTGTTGCTGACCTGCTAGTCTCAACGGAGAGTCCAGAGTGATACTGTTTTGTGAGAAAAAAGATTGAATGGAAATTTTGAGTTGTGACATCTGTACCCAGTAATTGTTTATCAATGGATTTTTTTATAGATTAAAGTTTAAAGAGGAGTGTGTGAGTATTTGTATTCTAAAGCAAAAGTTAAGAAAGGCTTTCAATTATGGGTGGGTGAGTACTTGTTTGGTTCTACTATTCTAGTGGTTGGGCGGTGGCTAACCCATGGGCCGGATGGGGTTAGGCTGGAGTCAGTAGAATTTTAATAATAAAATTGATTAATAAGATTACGCTTAGAACTCGAATAGTTAAATATTAACCTGAAGACTTCTCAAATGAATAGATCAATGGTTGTGCCTAATTCAACTAGGGAAAAAACGTTGATTCCTTCAAGTTAAGTCTATTATAGTTTCCCTTCTATCTGGTTTATTCAGATGAAGGTTAGATCAATCTTGACTTTGTTAGAAAAATTCGTAAAGAAATTCAAAATGGTGGAATTGTCCCCGCTTTTCGGACATGGAAAATTTTCTCGGTTTTGATTTTTAGAATGACCACTAGCTTAGTCTCGTGCTCGGACATTTGTGGGCGAGTCCCCGAGTGAGAAACCCTACCCCGCGCAAGAGGAAGCTATTTCCGCTGTGCTACCATCCGCGAATCCGGTGCGCAGAGGGGACAGTGGGATCTCACAGTTTGGTATCAGAGTGTTGTTATAATCTATGTAACAGCAATAGAAATTGCTTAAGAATTTTAAAGTAAATCTAGGTAATAATGTTTTCACTTGTTTATATTATGTTGAATGAACTTCAAAAATGGAAAACTCATAAATTGAATTGGAAATTTATAGATGGATACCCCGAATCTATCTGGCATTCTTGAACTCTCCTAGAGTCAGGATATGATAGCCTTTGCATTCGACCACCTCATCAACTCTGCTACGACCCAAGTAAGCAGAGTGAGACTCGCACGTCATTTTGAGAGTCTTTACTTTCTTGATCCTCTTGAGCGACGTCGGTATATGTGGTTCCGTGGAGGATGATGTATTAATGTCAGTACCAGTCAGCGTCAGAGGCTCAGGCAGAATATATCCTTAGCCATTTGATTGATTCAGGCAGTACTCATTCTTTCATTTCCCCTAGATGCTTACGTAAGCTAGTCTTAGATGAGAAATCAGGGAGACCCATGCAAGTTGAATTGGCAAGTGGGAAGATTCTTTTCACTCACCTTGAGATAGATCGTATTCAGTTCAATTTAGATGGAAATTTAACTGACTATCAGTTCAGAGTTATACCTTTGGGAGTTTTCGATGGGATCCTTGGAATGGATTGGCTCCACAAAAATCAAGCTGACATTCACTGTCATAATGGAACCATCTCCTTCCGTGACCTTCACGGAAACAAAGTTCAAGGAACCGGAATTTCAGGATCCCCCCCTAGTCTGTAGTTAGTAAAAGCTTCTAAGTTACTGAAAGGACTTAGAAAGAAGTAGTGCATTTATCTTGTCAAAATGAATCTGGTAGACTCAAAGTTAAAAGCTAAAGAACGTGAATGGTTAAGTGAATATGATGATTTATTTCCAGCAGAATTAACAAAGATGCTCCCAATTCGGGAAGTAGATCATGTGATAGAATTGACCCCCGCCGGAGCTCAGCCATTAGCCTTGTGCACATACAAAATGCCAGTTCTTGAAGCTGTCAAACTCAAGGAAAAGCTTAGACAACTGTTAGAACAAGGGTTTGTAATGGGGGGAAGTATAGAGGAAAATATCATGGGACCCTTTGCAAGGGTTATAATTTTGGACACCCCCATCCCCCCCTCCTCTCTCTAATCATGTCGCTATTTGAAAGCATTTTAGCATTCCCTCTACACTTCTTTAATGATCTCTTTATTTCTAAGGCACAATGCCACCACAGATATTCAATTGATCACTAACCCCTCTTGTACTATCATACAATGTCATCCTTCATCAGAAGTCAATCATGATCCATTTGCTCTCCAGAGTCCAAATGTCATTCATGCATAGAAAGATGCATATTGATTATTTTTTTATTATAAAAGAGTGATTTTTAATAGAATTAAATTCTATGCATAGAAAGATGCATATTGATTATTTTTTTATTATAAAAGAGTGATTTTTAATAGAATTAAATTCTATGCATAGAAAGATGCATATTGATTATTTTTTAATTATAAAAGAGTGATTTTTAATAGAATTAAATTCTATGCATAGAAAGATGCATATTGATTTTTTTTAAATTATAAAAGAGTGATTGTTAATAGAATTAAATTCTATGCATAGAAAGATGCATATTGATTATTGTTTTATTATAAAAGAGTGATTTTTAATAGAATTAAATTCTATGAATAAAAAGATGAATACTGATTATTTTTTATGATAAAAGAGTGATTTTTAATAGAATTAAATTCTATGCATAAAAAGATGCGTATTGATTTTTCTAATTATAAAAGAGTGATTTTTAATAGAAATAAATTCTATGTATAGAAAGATGCATATTGATTATTTTTTTATGATAAAAGAGTGATTTTTAATAGAATTAAATTATATGCATAGAAAGATGCATATTGATTATTTTTTATTATAAAAGAATAATTTTTAATAGAATTAAATTCTATGCATAGAAAGATGCTTTAATAGAAATAAATTCTATGTATAGAAAGATGCATATCGATTTATTTTTTTATTATAAAAGAGTGATTTTTAATAGAATTAAATTATATGCATAGAAAGATGCATATTGATTATTTTTTATTATAAAAGAATGATTTTTAATAGAATTAATTTCTATGCATAGAAAGATGCATATTGATTATTTTTCTTATAAAAGAGTGATTTTTAATAGAAATAAATTCTATGTATAGAAAGATGCATATTGATTATTTTTTTATTATAAAAGAGTGATTTTTAATAGAATTGAATTTTATGCATAGAAAGATGCATATTGATTATTTTTTTATTAAAAAAGAGTGATTTTCAATAGAATTAAATTCTATGTATAGAAAGATGCATATTGATTATTTTTTTCATTACAAAAGTCTTAATTTCATTAAATTGGATTTTTATGCATAGATAGATGCATAAAAGAATATTTTTTTAATTATAAAAGTGTTACTTTCATCAAAATGGATTTTTATGCATAAATAGAAGCATAAAAGAATATTTTTATTAAAAAAGTGTTACTTTCATTAATATTGATTTTTATGCATAAAAGAATTTTTTTTAATTGTAAAAGTGTTAGTTTCACTAATATTGATTTTTATGCATAAAATGATGCATAAAAGAATTTTTTATTACAAAAGTGTTGCTTTAAGTAATACTGAGTGAAGAAAAATTTTACCGTTTTATATTCTCTAGGATGGTAATGAGAAAATTCAGAAAAACTATCGAGGTCAGAATTTTAGATAAATGACTAATTTATTCCTCATAGGAATTCGTGTTTAGTTTTGAATTCAATAAAGTAGTAATTGAAATATTACCTTCGAGAAAGATAGTTCAGGGAGACCCTTTCGAGACTCAAACCTTGAATCACACTGTGACCAAGACGTAACTCCTTCATCAGTTTCAAGAAATGACGATGTGACCAGTTCAGTAATCTACACTCAAATCACCCACCCCACCAAATCTGAAACTAAGTTGAGACCTTTGATTTTGATCTGAGGATCAAGAATTCAGAATTCAAGGAATTCTGCTTGGGAATCTAGACCTGTGATCTAGAAGTCTTGGGATACGGAATTAAGATATACTCATTGTATTCAAAAGAAAATCAAAACTGAAAACTTGCATAGAAACCCTGTTTTCTTAAAGGACTGTCTTACGCCAGAATGCTGGAGGGAGCATTTGGTATATGTGTGTTCTAAGGGAAGTTCGGTTGCAACAGGTGGCGGGGAGTGTTCAAAGGATGGCTCACGTGGCAAAGCCTGCCTAGGTCTTGAGCAGTCTCGGTATAGTTAAAATGGTGCGCTTCCGGTACGATGGATGAGAGCCGACAAAGTGGTCCTTGAGTGAAGTGCCAGGACACCCAAGGAGGATCCTAGAGGGTTCTGACCAGGCAATGCACGAGCTCGCAGTGCCAAGGACACCCATGTGTATGTCGTCAAACAAACCTCCTCTTAGTAAAACATATGCCAAATGCTTCCTCCAGCATTCTGGTGTAAAACAGTCCTTTAAATGAAAAACAGAGGTTCCAATGCAAGTAAAATTCCCAGTTTGAGATTGGTTCACAAAAGCCTTTTCTCCGTAATTCTCAGTTTCATAATGAGGATCCTCAATCTCTCATGAGGGTAATCTGTCCATCATTTTGTCTGTCTGTCCAACTAGATTCTTAGTGAATTCAGTCAAAGAAAAAACTAGTTTAGTTCTAGTAGTCTATTCTTTGTATTTAGGAACTGGAATCTCAAATGATTGAATTCCAAATATGGTGGGAATTCCTCTTTCATCATTTAAATTTATCTATGCAAAAAGATAATTTAACTAAATTTTCTCTTAAAAATTAAATAAAAATCTCCAGTAATTCCTTTACACTAGAAATTCCACTTTTCTCATTTAAATGGTTGCATTCCAATTATAGTGGGAATTCCTCTTTCATCATTTAAATTTATCTATGCAAAAAGATAAATTTAACTAAATTTTCTCTTAAAAATTAAATAAAAATCTCCTTTGATTCCTTTACACTAGAAATTCCACTTTTCTCATTTGAATGGTTGAATTCCAATTATGATGGAAATTCCTCTTTCATCATTTAAATTTATCTATGCAAAAAGATAAATTTCACTAAAATTATTTTTTATTTTTTAAATAAAATATACATTATTTTAGTATTCCAATGTTTCTCTTACTTCATTGGAATACATGGATTTCCATTGTCATGGGAATTTCTCTTTTATCATAAAAATAAATTACTAGAAATTTCTCTATTTTCTAATTAACTAATTATGCATAAACGTAAAAATCAAATTTTCCATGGTTATGATGAGAATTATTCAATTAATCTAGGATGATTAATCCTAGAATATGGTAGGAAGTCCTCTTTTCATATTATGTACGAAAATGATTTATGTGTTAATTTTTTAAAAATTTTACCATAGCTCTGCTACTATTATTGATAATTTTCAATAATTTTGAAAACGTGAAGTTTTAATAATACAATATGATAGAATGACTATCATTAGGATCAATATCCAATTATGGACTTGATTCCTAAGTTTTTCATAAGTTAAGTAGCATAAAAGCATTAAAAAGTCACTTCTTTGGCCTCTAATTTGACAAACATAGAATTGCTTCATAAGAAGCATCATTTGAATATAGAATAGGTCATAGGAATGACCATTCTTTGGGTGAGAGAGAGATATGCTTAAAAAACATTTTAATTTAAGCATAAATGTAAAATTTATAAGATTTATCACTAAAATTCATTAAAGAGTTCCAATTGCATTAAAGAGCCATTCAATTGAATGCTTCTTAATCTTGAGAGGGGTTGAGAAGTGAGAAACATTTTGAGATTAAGAAAAAAGACCATAAACCACACTTTACCTCTTAATTTGCTTGATTATTTAGTCAATGGAGAGGCACACTTTACCTCTTAATTTGCTTGATTCTTTAGTCAATGGAGAGGCACCCAACCAATCAATTGGGTTGGTATGTTGATGAAGACTCCAAGGAAGGTTGAAGAGAGAGAGAAGCTCCAATCTCTTCAATTTGTAGAGGATTTTTAGAAGATAATAGAAAATAAGCTTATCTTAGAGTAATACCGGCATAGTTTAGTTCACAGATGAGAATACAAAAGAATGAGGGTCTATTTATAGGTGAGGGAGGCCAGTAACTGAGTCTAACTAAGTTCTAGAATTTTTCAGCTTCAGTTTGGCTGAATTTTGACAAGATTTGGACCAGTTTGGCTTCCTTTTTGATTTGGTTTGATCTAAGAGAGAGGAGAGATAAAAATATCCTATTATTTTTGAGTTTAAAACTCCTCCACACATGTGAAATAGGTGCCTCCTTGAAGGTCCCCCTTTTCCTTACCAAGGTGTCAAAAATGAATGATTACTCTAAAATATCTCATTTTTCTAGTAATATTTCATGATTTTTAACTAATAAATCTTGTACTCAGTCAACTCTTCATCTTATGTGGGCATTTACTCATTTTTGGGTATTTTCTTTTATTCATTGGATTTATCTCATCCCAACACTTGGATTAATCTTATTGGTCCATAGGAACCTTAATTGGACCATAATCCAAAATTTTCAGAAAATCTTGATCCTTAGGCTATCTTTTAAATCAATTTTAATTAATTCCAATTGCACCTTGGAAATTTTATTTTGATTTTTTGTTTTAGGGTAGAATTTATATATCCAAAAATATATCAATATTGATATACCACTCTCTAGAAATTTTTATCTCACTAGGCAAAACAAGGAAAAATAATATTTTCTTGTATTCGAAAAAAGGGAATGATTACAGGGTAATGAAGTAAAGGCTTATTCAATATTCAGGCTAAGGAGGAATCTTATATCCTCTCCCACTTGAAAAACGCGAGATGTCCTCATCTCGCAAAGTGGGGGTAATCCTTCGCCAACTCTTCTTCTTTCTTCCAGGTGGCATCTTCTAGAGGGAAGAACTTTCACTTTACTAAGAATTCTCTGAGGACTCTGCTCCTGAGAATCTTCTCCCGGAACATCAAGGATTTCTTCAAGTTGGAGTACCATCTGGCCTTGAGTCGGAGAGATTAATTGTTCGTCATCAAGCACATGACTCGAGTTGGGTACATACTTGTTAAGCAAATTGACATGGAATACATCATGTACCTTGAGATGGGGAGGCAGACAAAGTTTGTAGGCTAGATCGCCCAGTTTCTTTATGACAGCATATAGCCCACAGTATCTGGGAGAGAGCTTCTTATACTTCCCTAAGAATAAGGAACCTCTTTTTGGTCGTACACGAATGAAGACCATATCTGATGCATCAAACTCTCTCTCTGACCTCTTTTTATCTACATACTACTTTTGCTTGTCTTGGGATGCCTTTATATCTTTACGGATTGATTGCATCTGTTGGTCCATATCATTAAGCATTTGTCTGGACATTTTGACTCTGATCAATGTGTTAGACCAAGTCAATGGTGTAAGACAATCTTGTCCATACAAAGCTTTGAAAGGACTCATCCCAATGCTTCGATGATAAGAAGCGTTGTAAAGCAAATTCGACCAGATGCAAATGACTTAACCACTTCTTGGGTTCCCTGCCGCGCAACGAAGGCTATCTTCTATTACCTGGCTATCTTCTATTACCTGATTCACACTTTCAGTTTGGCCATCTGTTTCGGGGTGATAGGTTGTGCTGAGATCCAAGAAGGTTCCTATTGCTTCAAAGAACGCAGTCCAGAATTTCAATGTGAATTTGGGATCTCTATCACTTACTATCCTCCTGGGTAAACCATGCAATCTGAAGATCTCCTTAAGGAAAACTTTGGCAACATCCACTGCAGAGTATGTTTCTTTTACTGGAATCAGATGGGCTACTTTGGTTAGCCTGTCAACTACCACAGAAATGGAGTTGTAACCTGATTGCATTGAAGGTAATCCAGTGACAAAGTCCATACTGATACATTTCCACTTCATCTGAGGAATGTCTAGAGGCTACAGTTTCCCTAGCATCTTGATTCTCTCTCCCTTGACTCTTTGACACATTAAGTATTTTCGAACATGATCAAGTACATCCTTTTTGAGTCCTGGCCAGAAAAATCTTTTCTTCACAGACATATAGGTTTTTATAAACCCTGGATGTCCAGCTATCAAGCTATCATGGGCTTTTCTTAGAATTCTTCCCTTTATTCTCTCATCATTGGGAATTGTAAGATTCCTCCCTCTAGCTTTTGAGGTGTGTAGGTATAAGAACCTCCCCTTCTGATCTTATAATCATTCCCCTCTCTGAAATAAAAGAAAGATCCGGTTTTACCCTATTTTGGACTGGAGAGAGAAAATTGTCTAGAGGGAGGAAATTCAAAGTTGAGATATTTTTGGATATAAAAATCCTCCTAGTGTCTAAAATGGTTTCCCCTGAAATAGAAATTCAAAAAGAACTTTCCAATGTAGAATTGGAATTAATTGAAAATAGGTATAAAGGAACTTAGCCTAAGGGTCGAGATTTTTAAAAAAAATTAGATTATGGTCCAATTAAGGTTCCTATGGACCAATAAGATTAATCAAAATGTAGGGAGGAGATAAATTGAAGAATAAAAGAAAAAACCCCCAAAAATGAGTAAATGCTCACATAAGATGAAGAGTTGACTGAGTACAAGGTTTATTAGTTAAAAATTAAGAGATATTTAAAGGAAATGATGCATTTTTGACACCTCATTGTGGGGATCTCCCCTCATGAAGGAGGTGCCTATTTCACATGTGTGGAGGAGTTTTAAACTAAAAAATAATGAGATATTTTCATCTCTCCTCTCTCCTGTCTCAACTAGATCCAAAAAGTAAGCCAAAATAACCCAAAAATGGTCAAAAATTGACCAAATTGATCTCAAAAATTCTAGAATCAGTTTGCTTGTTAGAGGCTCACTTTTTCCTATAAATAGAAGCCTCCCTCTTTGTAAAAGCTTAATGGTGTTTATGCACTGTTACTCTGCTCCTGTCTTGAGCCATTTACATTGAATTTTTTAATAATTCAATTGTTTTTGAACTAATCCTCTCCAAAGTGAATTGATGGCCACTCTTGCTTCAAACAAGAGTAGAACCCGCATAGAGAGATGCATAAAGGAATTATTTTTATTTCAAAAGTGTTATTCTCATTAAAATTGATTTTTATGCATAGAGAGATGCATAAAGGAATTATTTTTTTTTCAAAAGTTTTATTCTCATTAAAATTGATTTTTATGCATAGAGAGATGCATAAAGGAATTATTTTTATTTCAAAAGTGTTATTCTCATTAAAATTAGATTTTATACATAGAGAGATGCATAAAGGAATTATTTTTATTTCAAAAGTGTTATTCTCATTAAAATTGGATTTTATGCATACAAAGATGCATAAAGAAATTATTTTTATTTCAATGTTATTCTCATTAAAATTGATTTTTATACATAGAGAGATGCATAAAGGAATTATTTTTATTTCAAAAGTGTTATTCTCGTTAAAATTGATTTTTATGCATAGAGGGATGCATAAAGGAATTTTTTTTATTTCAAAAGTGTTATTCTCATTAAAATTGATTTTTATGCAAAGAGAGATGCATAAAGGAATTATTTTTATTTCACAAGTGTTATTCTCATTAAAATTGATTTTATGCATAGAGATCTGCATAAAGGAATTATTTTTATTTCAGAAGTGTTATTCTCATTAAAATTGATTTTTATGCATAGAGAGATGCATAAAGGAATTATTTTTATTTCAGAAGTGTTATTCTCATTAAAATTGATTTTTATGCATAGAGAGATGCATAAAGGAATTATTTTTATTTCAGAAGTGTTATTCTCATTAAAATTGATTTTTATACATAGAGAGATGCATAAAGGAATTATTTTTATTTCAAAAGTGTTATTCCCATTAAAATTGATTTTTATGCATAAATAGATGCATAAAGAATTTTTATATCAAAATTAGAATTCTCTTAAATTCTATGTTTAAATTCTAGGAATAGCGGTGAATAGAAGTGATGTGATGTGAATAGATGTGATGAGAAGCGATGTGAATCAAATAGATGTGAATGAATGGATGGATGTGATGTGATGTGAATAGATGTGATGAGATGCGATGTGAATCAGATAGATGTGAATGAATGGATGGATGTAATGAGATGTGAATGAATGGATAAGATGTGATATCATGTGAATCAGGATGTGAGTGGATGATATGTGATGAAAATGGATGTGAATGTGTATGTGAAGAATGGATGTGAATGTGTATATGAGAGAATGGATGTGAATGTGTATATGAAAGAATGGATGTGAATGTGTATGTGATGGATGTGAATGTGTATGTGAAGAATGGATGTGAATGTGTATGTGAAGGATCGATGTGAATGTGTATGTGAAGAATGGCTGTGAATGAGTATGTGAAAAAATGGATGTGAATGTGTATATGAAGGATGGATATGGATGTGTATGTGAAGGATGGATGTGAATGTGTATGTGAAGGATGGATATGGATGTGTATGTGAAGAATGGTTGTGGATGTGTATGTAAAAGAATGAATGTGGATGTATGTGAAAGAATGGATGTGGATGTGTATGTGAAAGAATGAGATGTGTTGTAAAGAGATGTGATGGGACATGAATATATGTGGATGTGAAGTGATAGATATGAATGTATGGATAGATGTGAGTAGTCGTACATGTGAACGATTGGATGGATGTGGATGAATGAGATGAGATGTGTATGAATGAGATATGATGTGGATAGAAGTGATGTGATATGATGTGGATAGAATGTATGTGATGGATATGAATGAATGTGATGTGATGGATGTAAATGGATGTGATGAATGTGAATAGATGTGATGTGATGTGAATCGGGATGTGAGTGAATGAGATGTGATGTAAATTGGGATAGATGTGATATGTGATGTGAATGAATATGATGTGATGAGATGTGGATATGGGTAGATGTGAGTGATGAGAACTGATATGGATAAATGAGAAAAGATGTGAGAGATGGAAAATGATGTGATGTTAATGGGAATACATATGAAATAAATGAGGACTGATGTGGAAAGACGAGAGTTTGTTATAAAAACTATATTTATGACCTGTTTTTAAATGATTGTTTTATGTCAAAAATGCTGGGGAAGCATTTTAACCATCTTGTGAATGAGGTTGGGGAGACATATCTGATAAAGTTGCAACAGTTGGACAGAGAGTCAATGGAGGTCGTCTCGCATAGCAAGGTCGGCTGAGGTTTTGACCAACCTCGATTTAAATAGTGAGCTTCCGGTACGATGGATGAGGGACCAAGGAAGCGGCCTATGAGTGAAGCGCTAGGTGACCTGTGAAGGATCCTAGAGGGTGGTGACCATACGGTGCTCAGGCTCTGGGTCGCCGAAGATACCCACACGTGCATCATGGAAGATTTTGGAACAAGGAGTAAGAGTTGTTTTCTGAATTCGGGCATGGATCTGGTTGATTGACCTTGCTGGTCCTCAATAGATGAGTCCATGGCTCTTTTATGGATCTGTTGGTTGATCTTTTTGATCTTCAACGGAGATTCCATTTTCATTTTTATAAGTGAAAATATTGCCAGTTACTACTATGAGCTAGAAACTATCGAAAAGGCCCCTGAGTGGACAGGTGGTGAGCCTTCTGGGTTGCCAATGATGCCATAGGTACACCGATGAAGGAAAAATTAGAAATTAGGACTCAACCGGATATTTTCGAAGTTTATGATCAATGATACTATAGTTTCATTAAAAGATTGTTTTAAAGATAGATGAATCTGTGAAAAAGGCAATTTCATATTGGGTGTGTAAGTGGTGTGACTAGTTTCTAAGTTTGCATGAATATCCGGCTAGGGGGCCTGGGAAATCTTTTCTCGAGTACTCGGGACAAAACCTAACCAAATTCTTAATTGGATCCCATCACTACAATGGTTGGGCGGTTGGCTAACCCACGGGACTGTAGGCTGGACTGATGGATCCCTAAAATGAGACTCAATTCTGTTATGGTATGATAGATGAAGTAAATCCCGGATAAAAATTGTTCAATGGAAAAGAATCAACGGCTATGCCTCTCAATGAGGAAAAAAAGTGTTGGTCTCTATGATCCAAGTGCAATCTTTCCTTGATCTAACTATGGGACTTACAGGTTCGGTCAGATCAGTTCAATTAGTTAAGGCTATTGACTACGTTAGAGTAAAAATATCCTTGAGGAATCGCCCGTGCTTTCCGAGCGAGGGAATTTTTTCCAGGTTTGATTTTGGAAGAACCGAGGAATTAGTCTCTTGTCTGGATATCCGTGGGTGAGGCCCTGAGTGAGGGACCCTGCCCCACACAAGAAGTGCTATTCCGCTACTAGCACCCCTGAATTCCTTGCGCGGTGGGGATAGGGATCTTTCAGGAATCCATGGCCGATTATTATAATACATGCATCCTTCATCCAATTTGTATCCAAGAACTCGACTCATTTCCTGAGAAGTCTTGCTTTCCTGCATCAGAAGGGTAGCAATAGGGGCAAAGAATTTGTCCTGCATGATCTTCTCCTTTGCTTCACCAATCAATGGATTTGACGCCACTGTAATTGCAAGCAAGGAGGCTTTTCTGCTGAGCACATCTGCAACCACATTTTCTTTCCCTGGTCGATACTTAATTTCAAAATCAAATTCTTGTAGGGTCTACATCCACCATCTCCTTTGACTCATGTTGAGATCCCTTTGGGTGAAGATCCACTTTAGACTTTGATGATCTGTCTCATCAAGGTGAGCCTCTGTCCCAAAAGATAATGTCTCCACAACTTCAAAGCATACACTACTGAGAGTAACTCCAAGTCATGGATGGCAAAATTCCTCTCATGTGTTCTGAGTTTTTTGGATTCATAGGCCACTGCATGACCTTCTTGCATAAGAGCACCACCTAAGGCAAATCCACTGGCATCAATAAAACCACCTCGAAGGGTTTGGTAAAATCTGGCAATTTAAGGACAAGGTTGGTTAACTAAGGCTGTCTTTAGCTTGTCAAAGGCACTTTGACACATTGCAATCCACTAAAAAAGTGTACGCTTCTTTTGAGAAGGTTAGTTATAGGGGATGCCATCTGAGCATACCTAGGTATAAAGATCCTATACCATCCAGTTAACCCTAGAAATCCTCTGACTTCCTTTACTGACTTGGGTTCAGGCCATTCTATGACTGCTTGGATCTTTGCGTGGTCAGGAGAAATCCTATCCTTTGATACTATGAATCCCAAGTATTCCACCTAGTCAACAGAGAAAGAACACTTGCTCTTCTTTGCAAAGAGTTGGTGTTTCCTTAGGATTTCTAGGACCTTGCGCATATGATCTTCATGATCTGTAGGATTCTTTGAGTATGCTAAGATATCGTCAAAGAAGACAAGAACAAAATCATCCAGGTATTCTCTCAGAATATCTTGCATAAGACGATTGAATGTCGCCGGGGCATTAGTCAATCCAAACGGCATGACTGTGAACTCATGATGCCCATAGCGAGTATTGAATGCTGTCTTTGGGATGTCCTGCTCTTTGATTCTGATCTGGTAGTACCTGGATTTGAGATCTATCTTTGTGAACATTTGGGTCCCACTTAACCGATCTAAAAGTTCATCAATCCTAAGAATAGGATACTTATTTTTAATTGTTAATTGATTCAGTCCTCTGTACTCAATACAGAGTCTTAACGTTCCATCTTTCGTCTTTTGAAAGAGAACGGGCGCACCCCAAGGTGAGACACTGGGTCTGACAAATCCTTTCTCTAATAGTTGTCTTAATTGTTCCTTAAGTTCTATGGCTTCAGGGACTGGCATTTTGTATGCATGCTGAGCCACTGGCTGAGCTCCGGCGGTTAATTTGATCTCATGATCTACTTCACGAGATGGAGGCATCTCAGTCAACTCTTCAGGAAACACATCTACATACTCACTTAACCACTCTGGTTCTTTAGCCTTGCATTTTATGTCTACTGGATTCATTTTAACGACATACACAACTTGCCTCTTTCTAAGCCCTTTTAATAATTTGGAAGCCTTGACTAATTGCAGCACTGGGGATCTAGAAATTCCTATTCCCTGAACTTTGTTCCCGTGAAGGTCAAGGAAAGAGATGGTTCCTTTGTGACAATGAATGTCAGCCTGATTCTTTTGGAGCCAATCCATTCCAAGGATTCCATCATAGATTCCCAAGGGTAGGACTCTGAACTGGCACTCTGTTACGTTCCCATCTAGGCTAAACTGAATAAGGTCTGTCTCCTCAAGGTGTGTGAAAAGAATCTTTCCACTGGCCAATTCCACTTGCATAGGTTTCCTTGATTTTTTATTTAGGACTAATTTACGTAGACATGCTGGGGAAATAAAAGAATGAGTATTGCCTGAATCAATCAAAAGCTTGAATTGCTTACCTTGGTACTCTGCTAAAGTCTGGAGGACTGAGAATTGACAGTTATTCCCCTAATGCTCTATTGCTACATCGATTTGTCCTTTCTCTTCCTCCACTTCTTCAGCAATAGTGACGGCTCTGGCTACTGCAGTTTAAGGCGGAACTCTCTCTTCTTTGATTGTTCCAATTCTGGGAGGGAGTTCGGAGACTGCTTTGCATGGAGGCTGCAGGCTGAGCTGGCACTCTTCTAGGGTTACCCTGATTTTGGTGCGGGGACCCTGATTGGACTGATACGATGTCTTTGAATTTTGGATCTTTGGCTTCCTTGGCCCACAGAAAGAGATGGGCAATCCTTGAGCTAGTGCCCAAACCCCTGACATCCGAAGCATCTATTCTCACTTTGAAGCTCTTCCCTTTGCATTCTTGAGAGAGCCGGAGTTCCTAAGAATGTACTTCGAGGGAAAGGTCTTTCTTCATTCCTGACGCTTCCCATCTCCACATTCTGGTTAGGACCTTGGTGTCTCTTTGGAGGCGAAAAGTTGGAAGAACTTCCCGGTGTATGAAATCTCTTGAGAAAGGATGAGGGAGCTGGCTTTGGCGGGACTTTTACGATGAAAGCTTTGGCAAAATCCTTTGCCATCCTGACAGCTTCTACCATGGATACTGGCTTGGTTTTCTTCACTAGTGTGTCTAAGGGTTCGTTCATTCCCCGAATGAACCTGGCAATCAGTTGCTCTTCGTCTAGAGGTGGTGAATACTTGAGTAGAAGAGCGAATGCCTTGTGATATTCTTTGATGGTTTTTCTCCCTTGATTTAGTTCTAAAAATTTGTTCATTTTGGTTTCTAAAAACCCGGGGGGGACAAAATCTCTTCCTCAAAATCTCCATTGGGTCAGGAAAATATAGATCCTCGAAATGGTGTGCGAGTCTTTCTCGACTCGTTCGAGTTGTAGAGCGGAAGAGATGAGATGCTCGAAGGTGAACCCAGTCATGTCTTGTGACTGGGTGAGGTCAGGAACACCAAATAAATATGGAACTTCCATCTATAAAAACAATTTCTTTGATTAAAAATTCTTCATTAATGAAGCTTACAGAATGAAAATACAATATGAAAATGCTTTTTCTGAGTTTTTATTATCAATTACTGATAAGAGTTTGCTTATCCTTATTAGCTTTCAACAAATCTCTGAAACCAGATGTGAGACCCCTGGCCCCTCCGAGGCTCCTCCCGGCAGCGGAAGCAGCATCGGCCTCCCACGCGGGGCAGGGATCCACACTCGGTTACTCACACCCACGGATGTCTGGACAAGAGACTAGCCCGAGCGGTTCCTCCGAAGCCAGACCCGGAAAGACTCCCCTCGCCCGGAAGGCACGGGCGATTCCGCCATGGGAAAATCTTCTAACGGGGAATTATTCTAACCAGTCAAAGTCTTAACTAGTTAAATTGATTTGACCAAACCTGAAGTCACATGGTCAGATCAAGAAGAGACTTGCACTTGGTCCATGGAATTTTTCCCTATTTACGAGGCACAGTCGCTGATCCCCTCCCATAGAACAAGGTCTTCTCAGGATTTAATTTAATTAACATAACTAATCATATCTAGGTGTTTCACAGGAATCCTCCGATCCAGCCCATGGGTTAGCCAACCACCTGACCACTATATTGGTAGGATTCCTTTATAGAGATTTGGTTGTGTTTTTGCCCGGGTACCGAGGAAAAGAGTTCCCAGGCACCCTAGCCGGCGATTCATGCAAAAATTAAGGTAGGCATACCACGTACACACCTAATATGAAATTGCCATTGATAATAGATTCGACTTGAAAGATCCCTATCCCCTCTGTGCAATGAATTTAGGGTGCTAGTAGCAGAAGGAGCACTTCTTGCACGGGGCCAGGTCCCTCACTTGGGGCCTCGCCCACCACGGATATCCGGACAAGAGTCGAATCCATCAGTTCTTCCAAAACCGAACCCGAAAAAACTTCCCTTGCCCGAAAAGCACGGGCAATTTCTCCAGGATAAATCTACTCTAACGTAGTCAAGAGTCTTAATTAAGTAAACTGATCTGACCAAACCCATAAGTCCCATAGTCAGATCAAGGAAGAGACTTGCACTTGGATCATAGAGACCAATGCTTTTTTCCTCATTGGGAGGCACAGCCGTTGACTCTTTTCCATAGAATAATTTTTATCTGGGATTAACTTCATCTATCATACCATAATAGAATTGAGTCTCATTTTAGGGATCCATCAGTCCAGCCTAACCCTATCCAGTCCCATGGGTTAGCCAACTGCCCAACCACTGAAGTGATGGGATCCATTTAAGAATTTGGTTAGGTTTTGTCTCGGGTACCAGGAAAAAAAGGTTCCCATGCCCCCTAGCCGGATATTCATACAAATTTAAAACTAGCCACACCACTTACACACCCAATATAAAATTGCCTTTTTCATAGATTCAGCTGTCTTTAAAACTAGTCACACCACTTACACACCCAATATGAAATTGCCTTTTTCATAGATTCAGCTGTCTTTAAAACAATCATTTAATGAAACTATAGTATCACACCACTTACACACCCAATATGAAATTTTCTTTTTCATAGATTCAGCTGTCCTTAAAACAATCATTTAATGAAACTATAGTATCACTGACTATAATCCTCCAAAATATCCGGTTAAATCCTAATTTCTAATTTTTCCTTCATCGGTGTATCTATGGCATCATTGGCAACCAGAACGCTCACCACCTGTCCACTCAGGGGCCTTTTCGATAGTTCCTAGCTCATAGTACCCGGTAATATATTCACTTATAAAAATCAAAATGGAATCTCCATTGAAGATCAGCAAGATCAACCAACAGATCCATATAAAAGAGCCATGGACTCATCCATTGAGGACCAGCAAGGTCGATCAACCAGATCCATGCCCGAGTTTAGAAAACAACTATTACTCCTTGTTCCAATATCTTCCACGATGCACATGTGGGTATCTTTGGTGACCCAAACCCAAGCACCGTATGGTCAGCACCCTCTAGGATCCTTCGCAGGTCACCTAGCACTTCACTCATAGGTCGCTTCCTTAGTCCCTCATCCACCGTACTGGAAGCTCACCATTTAAATCGAAACCGAGGCTGGTCAAGACCTCGGCCGACCTTGCTACGCGAGATGTCCTCCATTGACTCTCCGTTAGCTATTGCAACTTTATCAGATAGGTTTCCACGACCTCATTCACAAGATGATCAAAATTCTTTCCCAGCATTTTTGACATAAAACAGTCATTTAAAAACAGGTCATACATATAGTTTCTATAACAAACTCTCGTCTTTCCACATTGTTCCACATCAATCCTCATTTATTTCATATGTATTCCCATTCTGATCACATCTTTCCTCATTTATCCACATCAGATCTCATCCATTCGCATCCACCCATATCCACATCTCATTCACATCATATTCATCCACCCATATCCGCATCAGATCTCATCCACTCGCATCCACCCATATCCACATCTCATCACATCATATTCATTCGCATCACATATTACATCTATCCCAATTTACATCACATCTCATTCACTCACATCCCGATTCACATGACATGACATCTCATTCATTCACATATTACATCTATCCCAATTTACATCACATCTCATTCACTCACATCCCGATTCACATGACATCACATCTCATTCATTTACATATTACATCTATCCCAATTTACATCACATCTCATTCACTCACATCCCGATTCACATGACATCACATCTCATTCATTCACATCCCAATTCACATCACATCACATCTATTCACGTCCACCACATTCATTTACATCACATCCATTTACATCCATCACATCACATTCATTCATTCATATCCACCACATTCATTCTCATAACCATCCCATCACATACATTCTATTCACATTATATCACATCACTTCTATCCACATCATATCTTATTCATACACATCTCACGTTCACATGTACGACTACTCAAATCTATCCATACATTCATTTCTATCACTTCACATCCACATATATTCATGTCACATCACATCACATTCTTTCACATACACATCCACATCCACATCCATTCTTTCACATACATCCACATCCATTCTTTCACATACTCATTCACATCCATTCTTCACATACACTTTTACATCCATTCTTCACATACACATCCACATCCATTCTTCACATACACATTCACATCCATTCTTCACATACACATTCACATCCATTTTCATCACATACACATTCACATCCATTTTCATCACATACACATCCACATCCATTCTTCACATACATATTCACATCCATTTTCACATACACATTCACATCCATTTTTACATGTATTTGATTCACATGTCATCACATCTCATTCATTCACATCACATTACATCTCATCCATTCATTCACATCGCATCTCATTTCTATGCAAGTTTTGAGTTTGATTTTCTTTTGAATACAAGCAGTATTTCTTGAATCAGTATCCCCAAAACTTCTTGATCAGAATTTTGAATTTCATACCAGAATTTCTCGAATTCTATAACCTTGATCCACATATCAATTCTAAGGGTCTCAAACTTAGTTTCAGATTTGGTAGGAGTTTTGAGTGTATTTTTCTATACTGGTCACACCTTCTTTCCTCGAAACTGACGAAAGAGTTTAGTCTTGGTCATAGTCTGATTCAAGGTTCGAGTCGGATAAGATTTTTCCTTATCTATCTTTCTTAAAAAGGTTTGATAATTCAGTTACTATTTTACTGAATTTCTTTCTTTGAATATTCACTTAACTAATTTCTAAATTAGTTACGAATTCCAATGAGGAATAGATTAATCATTTATCTGAATATATCGATCTGGATAGATTTCGTGGTTCTCTTTTTACAATCCATGTGAATATAAAACGATAGAAATTTCTCTCTTAGAGTATTTACTTATTCATTTATCAAATACTCATAGAATTTAAACATAGAATTTAAGAGAATTCTAATTTTGATATAAAAATTCTTTATGCATAAAAATCAACTTCAGTGGAAATAACACTTTTAAAAAAATCCTTTTATGTATCTATTTATGCATAAAAATCAACTTCAGTGGGAATAACACTTTTAAAAAAATCCTTTTATGCATCTATTTATGCATAAAATCAAACTTAATAGGAATAACACTTTTAAAATAAAAAGAATTTCTTTATGCATCTATTTATGCATAAAAATCAATTTTTATAAGAACAATGCTTTTATAATAAAAAAATTTCTTTATGCATCTTTCTATGCATAAAAATCAAATTTAATAAGAATAACACTTTTGTAATAAAAAAATTCCTTTATGCATCTTTCTATGCATAAAAATCAAATTTAATAAGAATAACACTTTTGTAATTAAAAAAATTTCCTTTATGCATCTTTCTATGCATAAAAATCAAATTTAATAAGAATAACACTTTCGTAATTAAAAAAATTCCTTTATGCATCATTCTATGCATAGAAATCAAATTTAATAAGAATAACACTTTTGTAATAAAAAAACTTCCTTTATGCATCTTTCTATGCATAGAAATCAAATTTAATAAGAATAACACTTTTATAATTTAAAAAAATCCATTAGGCATCTTTCTATGCATAGAAATCAAATTTAATAAGAATAACACTTTTGTAATTAAAAAAATTAGTTTATGCATCTTTTTATGCATAGAAATCAAATTTAATAAGAATAACATTTTTGTAATAAAAAAATATTTCTATGCATAGAAATCAATTTTAATAAGAATAACACTTTTGTATTTAAAAAATTCCTTTATGCATCTTTCTATGCATAAAAATCAAATTTAATAAGAATAACACTTTTGTAATAAAAAAAATTTCTTTATACATCTTTCTATGCATAGAAATCAAATTTAATAAGAATAACATTTTTATAATAAAAAAATTTCTTTATGCATCTTTCTATACATAGAAATCAAATTTAATAAGAATAACACTTTTATAATTAAAAAAATTCCATTATCAATTTTAATAAGAATAACACTTTTGTAATAAAAAAATTTTCTTTATGCATCTTTCTATGCATAGAAATCAATTTGAATAAGAATAACACATTTTCTAATAAAAAAATTTCCTTTATGCATCTTTCTATGCATAGAAATCAATTTTAATAATTAATATTAGTGATATCCATGCTGCATATTCATAGGTAATTATGTACATGGAGTAATTAGAATATTTCTTTTAGATGCAAAAATGGTGGGAATTACTCTTTTGGAATAACATAAAAATAAACTTTCTTTTCCATAAAATTGTGAAAAATTTTACCATAATCTCCTTTGTATGGCTGACCATTTCTCATTTTTATCATTCTTTATCTAACTTGAATTAACCCAAATTAGATTTACAGAACTCTAATCTACACAATTTTCTAAATTCAAGAGAGTAAACAATAAGAAGAGTTTAATTAATCCTTTAGTTGATCTTTCTAGGATTGAGAAAGGTTGGAATGTAAAGAAGAGAAGGGGGTGGCCTTTTTATCAAAGGCATAGTATTTGAATTTTATTCAACATTTGCAAAACATAAAAAAATCAAGAAAACCATAGACTTTTCATTAAAATTTGTAAATAAAGTAAGAAAATTAGCTTACATGGAGCTTGTACGCTCTCCTTTGGCTTGAGGGATTGAGGGTTCTACTCTTGTTTGAAGCAAGAGTGGCCACCAATTCACTTTGGAGAGGATTAGGCCAAAAATAATTGAATTATTAAAAATTTCAATGTAGGGATAGGAGTAGAGTAATAGTGCATAAACACCATTAAGATTTTAAAAAGGGGGAGGTCTCTATTTATAGGAAAATGTGAGCCTCTAACCAAGCAAATGGATTCTAGAATTTTCCAAATCAGTTTGGTCAATTTTTGACCATTTTTGGGTCAGTTCAGCTTACTTTTTGGATCTAGTTTTGAAACAGGAGAGAGGGATAAAAATATCTCATTTTATTGATTAAAAATTAGGGGTAATGATGAGGAAAAGGTGCCTACTTCATGAGGGGAGATCCCCACACTCGGGTGTCAAAATTTAGTTTTTTAATTCTTTTCTTTGGTCCTTAGTCCCACTCTTCATCTTATGTGAGCATTTACTCATTTTTGGGGGTTTTTCTTTTATTCTTTAATTTATCTCCTCGCTACATTTGGATTAATCTTATTGGTCTGTAGGAACCTTAATTGGACCATAATCCAAAAATTTATGAAAATCTGGACCCTTAGGCTAAGGTCCTTTATACCTATTTTCAATTAATTCCAATTGCACATTGGAAAGTTCTTTTTGAATTTTTGTTTCAAGGGAGACCATTTTAGACACTAGGAGGATTTTTATATCCAAAAATATCTCAATTTTGAATTACCTCCCTCTAGACATTTTCTCTCTCCAAGCCAAAACAAGGTAAACAGGATCTTTCTTTTATGTCAGAGAGGGATAATAATTATAAGATCAGAAGGGGAGGTTCTTACACTTGCACACCGTAAAAGCTGGAGGGAGGAATCTTACACGAATGGCTTTAAAACAATCCTTCAATAGAAATCATAATATTTTTATCATCACTTTCCAAAATTTCGAGTCCATTGTATTACAAAATGTGTCCTCTGGACTCTCTGTTGAAGACCAGCTGGCCAACCAATGAGATCCAGTATCAAAATTTGGTTACCAAAAATCTTTCCTTTTAGTCCATCCGAAATCTTCCTCCACGTACACATGGGTGTCTTGATTCCACTTTTCTCATTTAAATGGTTGAATTCCAATTATGTTGGAAATTCCTCTTTCATGTTTTAAATTTATCTATGCAAAAAGATAAATTTAACTAAAATCCTTCTTTAATTTTTAAATAAAATATACATTATTTTAGTATTCCAATTTTTCTCTTACTTCATTGGAATACATGGATTTCCAGTCATGGGAATTTCTCTTTTATCATAAAAATAAATTACTAGAAATTTCTCTTTTTTCTAATTAACTAATTATGCATAAACATAAAAATCAATTTTTCCATGATTATGATGAGAATTATTCAATTAATCTAGGATGATTAATCCTAGAATATGGTGGGAAGTCCTCTTTTCATATTATGTACGAAAATGATTTATGTGTTAATTTTTCAAAAAATTTACTATAGCTCCGCTGCTAATATTGATAATCTTCAATAATTTTGAAAGTATAAATTTTTATAATACAATATGATAGAATGACTATCATTAGGATCAATATCCAATTATGGACTTGATTCCTAAGTTTTTCATAAGTTAAGTAGCATAAAAGCATTAAAAAGTCACTTTTTGGCCTCTAATTTGACAAACATAGAAATTACTTTTAGATTTGAGAATTGCTTCATAAGAAGCATCATTTGAATATAGAATAGGTCATAGGAATGACCATTCTTTGGGAGAGAGAGAGAGATATGCTTAAAAAGTATTTTAATTTAAGCATAAATGTAAAATTTATAAGATTTATCACTAAAATTCATTAGAGAGTTCCAATTGCATTAAAGAGCCATTCAATTGAATGCTTCTCAAGCTTGAGAGGGGTTGAGAAGTGAGAAACATTATGAGATTAAGAGAAAAAAGACCATAAACCACACTTTACCTCTTAATTTGCTTGATTCTTTAGTCAATGGAGAGGCCCCCAACCAATCAATTGGTTTGGTATGTTGATGAAGACTCCAAGGAAGGTTGAAGAGAGAGATAAGCTCCAATCTCTTCAATTTGTAGAGGATTTTTAGAGGAGAATAGAAAATAAGCTTATCTTAGAGTAATACCGGCATAGTTTAGTTCACAGATGACAATACAAAAGAATGAGGGTCTATTTATAGGTGAGGGAGGCCACTAACTGAGCCCAACTAAGTTCTAGAATTTTCTAGCTTCAGTTTGGCTGAATTTGGACAAGATTTGGACCAGTTTGACTCCCTTTTTATTTGGTTTGATCCAAGAGAGAGGAGAGATAAAAATATCCTATTATTTTTTACTTTAAAACTTCTCCACACATGTGAAATAGGCGCCTCCTTGAAGGTCCCCCTTTTCCTTACCAAGGTGTCAAAAATGAATGATTACTCCAAAATATCTCATTTTTTTAGTAATATTTCATAATTTTTAACTAATAAATCTTGTACTCAGTCAACTCTTCCTCTTATGTGGGCATTTACTCATTTTTGGGTATTTTCTTTTATTCATTGGATTTATCTCATCCCAACACTTGGATTAATCTTATTGTCCATAGGAACCTTAATTGGACCATAATCCAAAATTTTCAAAAAATCTTGACTCTTAGGCTAAGGTCTTTTAAATCAAATTAATTAATTCCAATTGCACCTTGGAAATTTTATTTTGATTTTCTGTTTCAAGGAAACATATTTTTGATATTTGTGAAATTTATATATCCAAAAATATCTCAATATTGATATACCACTCTCTAGAAATTTTTATCTCACTAGGCAAAACAAGGAAAAATAATATTTTCTTGTATTCGAAAAAAGGGAATGATTACAGGGTAATGAAGTAAAGGCTTATTCAATATTCAGGCTAAGGAGGAATCTTACATAACTCTTCTTCTATGCATAGAGGGTTTAGCTAACACTTCTCCCTTGACTTTTGGGGTCTTTATGTTCTTGCACATGAGTTACAACATTCAGTGGAATTGCCACACCACCCTTGATTGCACCCCAAACATTCGGAGTCTCATTGTTTGTTGGTGGTTGTCGAAGACTCTCTAGTACCTCTATAAGGACAATCCTTGATTAGGTGGTCATTTCTGCATTTTACACAACTCAATCATGGGTGTGTGTTGACTTGAGTATTTTGCTTTTTGGGTTTGTCAAGTTGATCTTATGGGGACACTCAGCCACACGGTGAGGTCCTTGTGATAGTGTGATAGCATTGCAAAGTGGGGCTCTCCTTGTTGTGGCATTAATCTCCATGCCCTTCCATTGCAAGAAGGCAGCTTGAAACAGAGTGGCACTGGCATGTTCCCTTGCACTAGAAAATACTCCAAGGTTACCTCCCAATTGTAATCAATTTCTCCCATGGTTGGCCAAGGCAGCTTCCATACATATTCTCCTTCCTCTAGCATCTCTTTAATGATCATTTGATTAACTATCATTATGCGAGGTGGTAGTGATTCTAGTGGTAGGATAGGCAACGATATAGGTACTTTGGGTACTCTATACATTATCCTCGTCTGGTTTTGCATGTTTGATAAATTTTCCCCTAATATAAGCCCTTGCCTAGGTGGTGTAGGTAAAGCTAGTTGTTATCAACTAAGGCATTTGAGGTATTATGTCTAATGTGGATATCTACACATACTCGTATCATGGTTCCCGAGTCGCATACAATGCATGCAATATTCATCAACAAGCAAGGCCTCAACTTTTGAGGACACTCACTGCTTGTGTGACTTTGCCAACATATCGAGGGTATAAATGTTGGTTTGTGGGTACATCCCCTACCTCTTTTACCTTTATCTTATCTAGAAGCACAATGCTTGGCTCATCTAGAGTCATATCCTTTATTCGTCTCTCCCAAGTGCTTACACCGCAATGTCTACTTTTCTCATGTAGGGGGCCTTACAAAATAGAGCACATATGTCACCTATACTAATAACACGAGGGTGGAGCATGATTTTCCAATAGGTGATTTCTCCATTACTCTCAACAAAGAAATAATAACTTCATAGTAGGGAGAGAACTGGAGAGAAATACATTTCCCTAAGTTAAAGACATGAGAACTAGCCGACATAATAATAAATCCGTAGTATAGAGAGAACACTGGTAGAGGAAGAACCTTTGTAAGGTCCCCCAACCTAAAAAGGGGGAACCTTAAGATAGTTTACTAAGTCTAACAAAAGAAAAACTTCCCACTCATTAACACCTCGACCATGTAAAAATGCGAGGATATGACTAATATGTAAGATCTAGTTCTATCCTACAAGGGGAGAGTGGTCTCCTAAATGACTCTTAAAATCAAATCACCCATATCTACCAGGGAGTAATCTATGATGAAAATCCTGTACCATCCTATGGCTCCGAAAAATCCACAAACTTCGCGGACTGAATTAGGGGGTGGCCATTTTAGTATATCCTTGACCTTGGGAAGATCTATTGAGATACCATCTTGGGAGATAATGAATCCAAGATACTCAATCTAGTGAGTAAAGAAGGTACATTTACTTTTCTTAGCTTAGAGTTTATGTCTACACAGTAATTGTAGAACTCTACACACATGCTCCTCATTCTCTTCCACAGACTTAGAGTAGACTAAAATGTCATCAAAAAGACAAGAAAAAATTCATCCAAGTAGGGACAAAATATATCTTGCATTAGGAGGTTGAAAGTTGCAGAGAAGCATTGGTTAGCCCGAATGACATTACAGTAAACTAATAGTGGCCATAACGGGTATTGAAAGCTGTCTTGGGTATATCTTCTTCCTTCACTTTGATCTAGTAGTAGCCAGACCTCAAGTCTATTTTTGAGACAACCTTGGTCCCATGAAGTTTGTCAAGAATCTCGTCGATGCGAGGGATATGATACTTTACTTTGACAATGACTTGATTTAGCCCCCCGACAATGAATGTAGAGATGAAGAGTGACGTCCTTCTTCTTTTGGAAAATAATGGGTGCTCCCCAAGGAGAGTTGCAACTGCCGGGGCATACAAATCGTTGCTCGTCTCAATGAGTTGGGAAAGTTTCTCCTTGAGCTCAATGACTTCAAGGAGAGACATCTTATAGGGTGTTTTTAGGGGTCGACAGCCTCCTCTACCCCCCTACACCTAGATAGGTATGCACCTTATAGTGTAGGTGTTCCCAGCAAGTGGCCTGCCATGTATACTTATTTTTGCAAATCACCAGCAATAATTTGGTTCTAAGCCTGCTTAGAGAATCAAAGAGAATACTGACCTTAAGGCAAAGTTGGAATAGGCTAAGAAGCAACTCCAGAAGGAGGCTACCCACAACCATGAGCTCACAGCCCTTCATGCCCATCAAGATTTAGAAGAACTACTTCCTTTGGTTGGAGAGGATACATTGTGGGCTAATGTGGCGCGGCACACCAAATTAGCCAATCCCCAATTGGCGGACTTGCTGGAGATCAGAATTGTCACTTTCATGATCAATTATTGCTTTCGCAGGTGGAGAAGCTCACCCACCAGTACACACAGGAGGCGGCTATGCCACTATTATCATAGATGACGCACATCCCAAATTAGAAGATTTTAGAATACAATTGGACTGGAGGAAAGAATACTTAATAATTCCATAATACAGACAAGTCTGTATGTGCGTGCCACCAACTCAATGAGTTAACCCATTATACATGCCACTAAAGAGAAGATGGACTCCACTAGAGTTTTAGGAGGCCAAGCAGCGCGACTCCCATGTCTGTTACAATTTCCTAGTCTTCATGCAACAACCTTTACAGACATACGGGATCAAAGGAAACAGATGCTCACTTGGATACAGGCATGGCGCCATATCCTGGACCCAGTAATCATGGCCAGTGTTTGATTTTTAAAATTTCTCGTGGTCCTAATTGATCAACCCAAAGAGCCCTATGATGGATATGAAGCTGAACAACTATAATTTGACATGAATCAAGGCCCATCTAAAAGGGGTATGATGATGTATTACCATCGTCTATGGTGGCTTCCAGCATACATGCATGTCACGTTCAAAGACATGGTGGACACACGGTTCTCACATTCACACTCAGCATTCAGAAGAACCCTCAAAAACCATGCCAAAACTTCTACCATCATGAGTTCGATGACCAGGTCTTTAGACCTCGGTAAACAGGTTCTAAGGACAGAACCTACATCAGGTAGGGGGGGACAGAACCTACATCAGAGGTATGGTAATCCCATTTTGGCCCAAGGCCTAGTTAAGTAAGTTTTAGGTGCCCAAGTGTGAATAAGGGCCAAATGTAGCATTTTCTCATAATAAAAATACACAATCCCAAGGCCTAGTTAAGTAAGTTTTAGGCGCCCAAGTGTGAATAAGGGCAAAATGTAGCATTTTCTCATATAATGAAAATACACAATCCCCGTTTGTGCTATTGAGAGCTCTTCCTTGTGTCTTGAGAGAGATTGAGAGTGAGCATTCTAGCATTTGTGCCTCTTCTATGCTTGTATGATTCATGCTTGTGTGGGAGAGTGAGAGAGAGCAATTGCCTTATGCGACGGTGTGAGCGACTCTACGGTGATAGCATGGAGGTAGATCTTGGAGGTTTGGAGCTTAACAAGTGAGCTTGGAGGCCTCAAGGGACTCAAGTTCGAAGCATTGGTAAGTGACCTACGATAGTTGTGTTCTATTGCTCTTCCTTTAGGTGAATGCATTGAGTTCCCTCTTGCTTAACAAGTGAGCTTGGAGGCCTCAAGGGACTCAAGTTCGAAGCATTGGTAAGTGACCTACGATAGTTGTGTTCTATAGCTCTTCCTTTAGGTGAATGCATTGAGTTCCCTCTTGGAGTTGTGGTAGCTCATAACATCCTTTCCGTACATGATGGCTCATTTTCCCTCCTTTTTTGCCTTAATGCTTTTCTTGGGGAGTTAAGATCATTAGATTGTTAATGCATAGAAGCAAAATTTGCCCATTGCTCTACTGGTACCTAACCACCAAAGCCATTAGCCATGGCTCAAAAAGGTTGGTATGATCAACCTAGCTTGATTATATTGGAAGAACCTACAAGATAATCTAGAATCATAGCAACAATAGGTGGAGCTAGTGAAAAACAACAAAGTGCATACTGCTAGAAGAAAAGTGGTGCCTTTAATTTAAAGAGACAATATGAGGGCATAACCAATACAGATTCATCAGAGGAAAATATTTCCTAAGAGCTGAAGGTAGGCATGGAGTAATATATCTCCATGGTAAAAATCCAAACTTGCCAAAAATAGATGAGGTTCTACTTAGATATGTTATGTCTACTAGTAAAAAATGCCAACATCAAAAAATTAAATTATAACTTGCTAAAGGAAATAGAAATGGGGTTGAAGGTTAACTAGGAAGTAATTGTCTTAAGGAACATGGTGAATCAAGCCTCAAAGAATAGCCTCCATAGGATGACACTCTAACATGGTGGACATCTGAAGGCAGTTGCATAGCTCAGAAGCCCAAAGAAGTCGGATGAAGAGGAAGAAGAGGACATAACGTAGCCTGGAAGAGAAAGAGGAGGAGTCTAAGAGACAAAGGCAACAAAAGTTGTCACAGAAGCCCACCATCCACTCCTCAGATGGTGAAGATATAATAGGCCTCTCCAAATCCCAATCCCTCTACTCGAAAAATATTACTTGACTAGATGTAGAATATTGTTACATAAAAACCAAAGAGAACCAAGTTGTAAAAGGAGAATGGTTACAGACATTGGACTCGGTGTTTCTTTTTGTTAGCTTCTAGTAGGTCTACCTTCATCTTTATCTGACTACTCTCTAACTTTATTACCCTTGTTCAAAGTTTCTGTGTTTCAGTATATGCATGTGATTTGATGTTTCTCAGTAGCAGTTATTGTTTTGTTGGACTTCTTTTCTTCTTCTTCTTTAGTGCCTATTGCATTCGTACAAGTTCTTTGTGGGATGCTTTTGGGGAAACTACCTTAGCTTGTTTTAAGGTTTTCTAAATCTATAAATAGCCTAACAACATCCTTGCCTTTGCCCTCCACATCTTGCTGCACCTTTTTCAACTCTATAGTATTGCTCTTCTTTCATGTTTGAAGTTCTTGCAACTTATGGGCTATGATTATGTCTTTGTTTTTCCCTGTTCTATTGCCAAACTACTTTTTTCTCCTTTTGCTTGAGTCCGCTATGAGCAATTTTGCACCTTATAGCTCCTCCACTTTGTTAGGTAGCTGAATATTGTTGGCAATTAGCTTATCCACTTGTTTGAATGTTTTTAATGTTCTTCTTGGGGGCTCTCATATTCGTATTTGAGGTCTCCATATTCTTCTTGATGTGTGACATTTTTTGTTCCCTGTGACTTATAGCTACTATGCTACTCTACTACTCTTGAATTATTCTATCATCACAGATCACCTTACCAAGTAACATACCTAAAAGAATAGCTATTGAATAAAAAGTAGGTGGAATTTACTCTTAGACACCATGTCCTAACATTATGGGGCCCAAAATTGGATGTGGGGATAATTGCGATGAAATTTCTAGTTCATCTTTATAGGCCAAATCTACACCGTGGACAGTGGCACACGATCAGCTACCCTGTGTATATAAGGCTATATAGATACACGACAAGCCCCTACTCCCTAGCTTATACTAGTATAGAAGCTCCATCTCAGTGTTGAGATTACAAGCTTGATGACAGCTAGAGCTAGGCACACGATATGTGGTGGCATGGTAGATAGCAGCATGTGTGTGATAATAAATGGCCGCGTCCAGCTGGCCACAGTGTGTGGACATTAGATAGGTTTATTTGGTGTGTGAACACAGCACATTTAGTGTGTGGTGTGTAGTTCTCTTCTATTATGCATTGTGTGAGAGTGGATATGGCTTCTCTCTTTGGTTAGGGTTACACTAATGTATTAGGGTTTGCTCTCTTGTGTGTGTGTGCTCTCTCTTTATCACTCTTTTATCATGGTATCAGAGCCTGGTGCTCTCTATTAGGGTTTTGTGAGTGAGTAAAGAAGAGGGAAAAATTCTGTTTTTGAGCTATCCATTGGAGCTTGGAGCTTGGAGCAAAGAGAAGCTGGGAGCACACCCCCTACTCAACAAATCTGAAATCTAAGGACTACAGGTTAGAAAAGCTGAACACCCTTGAGCGGATAGCAGGTGATTTGACACAAGCAAAGCAGGATTTGAGTTGCCCAAAGCAACTGAAAATTTTGGTTTTTTGCAAGCTTTAATGGAAAGCTTGAGAGCTTGATTGGAAGAGGCAAATGCATATATTAGATGAAGGACACATGTATGTGGCATTGTGATATGTACTAGCAACTTGGAGCAAGCACAACCATCAATTTGAAGCCATTTGATGCATTGCAAAAGAGGGTAAATCACTGTTTTGGAAGCCACTCCATGGTCTATCAACTGAACCACTAGATGAGGACTCTCCTGGTCCACTCAAAGATTGTGATTGCTGACTTGCATTTTGTGCAACCACATTTCCACTCACATCAGCCCCAAAACAGCTGCTTTTTCACAGCAGCATACCAGCTGCTCATCTCATTAAAAACAATATCCCTACTTACCCTCAACTCACGTGTAGCAGGGTTATAACACCTGTATCCCTTTTGCTCAAGGGAATACCCAATAAACACACATTTTTCAGCTTTTGGATCCAGCTTAGTTCTCAGCTCATCTGGCACATGCACATATGCAATGCATCCAAAGACTTTCAGATGAGACAAATGTGTGTTTATTGGGAATACCCAATAAACACACATTTTTCAGCTTTTGGATCCAGCTTAGTTCTCAGCTCATCTGGCACATGCACATATGCAATGCATCCAAAGACTTTCAGATGAGACAAATCAGGTTTTTTGCCAATAAACCTCTCCTCTGGAGTTACATCATGTATGGCTGCAAACTGGAGTCCTGTTCATGATGTAAACTGTTGTAGAAACAGCCTCAGCCCAATAGCTATGCGGCATATTCTTCTCTCCCATCAATGCTCATGCAATCTCAGCAATGTGCCTGTTTTTTCGCTCACAGCAACTCCATTTTGCTGCGGAGTGTATCTGCATGTAAACTGTCTTTGAATACCATTCTTCTGTAAAAATTTAGAGAACTCATTGGAGAAGTACTCTCCCCCTCCATTTGACCTTAGGCACTTTACATATTTTCCTGTTTGCTTTTCAACCATAACTCTGAAATTCTAAAAATGAGTGAACACCTCACTCTTCTCCTTCATGAAGTATACCCACACTTTCCTTGTGTGGTCATCAATAGATGTCACATAATATCTACAGCCTCCCATAGACATGGTCTTCATAGGACCCCATATATCTGAATGCACAACATCTAGTGCATTTCTACTCACATTTCTATTACGTGGAAATACATGCTTTGTTTGCTTTCCAAATTGGCATGCTTCACATATTTTTTGCATGCCTTCAACTTTAAACTTTGGTGGCAGCCCTGTCATAATTCCTTTAGTTTACATAGACTTCATTCTCTGCACATTCACATGTCCAATTCTTTTATGCCAAATGTCTGTGTCTGCACATTCACATGTCCAATTCTTTTATGCCAAATGTCTGTGTCTGCAACAATTCCTGAACCATTTGCAAACATCATAGCAGTCACTTCAGGCATGTTTACACTCAATGTAAACATTCTGCCCACTTTGTTGCTTTTTGCAACCAACCTGCATTTGTCTTTAAAGTCTTCAACATAACAACCATCAGGGTTAAACCGAACCTGCAAACCCTACTCAATCATTTGGCTAACTGAAACCAGATTCTTTGTTATGTTCGGAACATGAAGTACATCTGCAAGGTACCTCACTTTGCCATCCTGCATAGACAATGGCACATCTCCAACATGGGCGATTGGATGAGTAGTCATCTCCTGTTTCCACAAAACCTGGTCTTTCAAGGTTTTTAATCTCCTCGAACCACTCCCCTAGACTTGTCATGTGGTTCGAAGCACCTGAATCAATGTACCATACATCATCTTTATGTGCTGCTTCAACATTTTCAGACATGGCATTAACAACATGCTGCATAATAAACAACCTTTCATTATCCTGCTCGAGGATGCATAGTTGTTTTGCTGCAATTTCCCATTTTGCATGTCAGCCTGCTTCTTATAACAATCTGCCTGCACATGTCCAGGATTACCATAATAAAAGCATCCACGTGTATCATTATACTGCCTTTTCCAATTTCCACGACCTCTTTGACTCCCCTTGCCTCTGAATTGGCCTCTTCCACCTGCTTGTTGTTGTTATTATGAATTCTGGGACTGTTGTTGTTGTTGCTGCTGGCCATCATTCTGATTACCTGTTCGACCACCGCCTTGGCCGCGTCCACGGCCTCCTCTACCTCATCCTCTTCTTGAACTTGTGTAGAAGGCCTGTTGCTCTGAACTGTTTTTGTTTTGTGACGACTGTTGGTCTTCACCCAAGCTCTTCTCTTCTATAATCAACATAGACACCAAATCTGTGAAATTGGGAATGTTTTCCCGAGTCTTAATAGACGTCTTGAACGCCTTGTATTGTGGCTCGAGACCACGTAGACAGACTTCCACCTTATCATCATCATCTACTGAAACACCAATAGATGCAAGGGATTCCACAATACCCTTGATCTTCAATGCATAGTCATTCACAGACATACTCTTCCACGTAGACAGACTTCTACCTTATCATCATCATCTACTAAAACACCAATAGATGCAAGGGATTCCACAATACCCTTGATCTTCAATGCATAGTCATTCACAGACATACTCTTCCACATAGACAGACTTCTACCTTATCATCATCATCTACTAAAACAGCAATAGATGCAAGGGATTCCACAATACCCTTGATCTTCAATGCATAGTCATTCACAGACATACTCTTTTTCTCCACAGTATGAAGTTCATTCTTCAACTGTATCTTTCGTGCCTTGGTATTCATTTCATAGAGTTTTACCAAGGTGTCCCATGCCTCCTTGGTGGACTTGGCATCCTGTATGTGCCCAATCATGGTGTCCTATATACTGATAGTAGAGAGCCAATACATAACTTTTCTGGCTCCTTGGTTCCAATCCTTGAACTCTTTCACATCTGTAGCAGTCGGATTGATCTCCGGTATCTCCGGTGCCTCTTCATGCTCACCTTTTATATAGTCCCAGTAACCCTTTTCCATCAAAAAATTTGTCAGCCTAAACCTCCAAGCATGGAAGTTGTTCTTATCAAGCTTCTCAGCAACAATCTGGTTTATGCCATCATTTGACATCTTGCCAAATACACAAATTTACCAAAACAGCACTCTGGTTTGTCCTGCACAAACTGCTGTATTTTCTGCAGCGGTACTGTACTACACTCAAATGTCACAACCAGTGACCTCAATGTGCATACATACACCCAATGGAAAATGTTAACCTCCTTGCTGAACACACAATGTCTGAATAACCAATCTGTCTTCCTGCAGCTCTTCAAATAGAATTCTACAGAGAATCGATGACTTACCTGCGCAGTGCTTGAAATCGCGTGCTTTCCGAAAAACGGAGGTCCTAACACACCTGAAACGCATTTTCGGACCAAAAAATGTAGTCCAATAGGACAGAATAGTTGCCCTATAGCTTTACTCCCGCGAAGAAAGCTCCTCAATCAGAGATCGTTTGCCGGTGCCTCCCGTAGAGCTCCCAACAAGGGTGTAGTCGCCAACACAAATAGGGAAGAGTAGATGAAGCTCTGTCCCTTGTACCGCTTCCTATGTTTCTCTTGCTTGCAGCTCAGCCCTTAGCATGAACCAGGCTCTGATACCATGAAAAGATGCAAGGGAGAAGAGAGCTTGAGCTCTTGCAAGCACACACACACTCACAAAACCCTAAAAGAGAACACACAAGGTGAGAGGCTGAAAATCTTCTTCTTCTTCACACAACACTCAATCCCAAGGCTCTCTATATGCGGAGCCGTGAGTATAGGGCTCTGCACTCGTCATCATACCATCTATTCTGGGGCATAGTCCCAGGTCTCGCAGGCTCTCCTGAGTATACACGATGTGGGAAGCTCTGTAATGCAGCCATGTGTAGGAGTGATGCCAGCTGGGCTATAATGGTATCCATAGGTGCCAGGGGATCCATGAGTAGGAGCCCATCCTCTACTCTGCCAGTGTATATGTCTGCCATGTCATGTGTGAAGTAGATGGTAGTGTGTGGCGTCGGTATGTGGGGGGCTAGTGATATTGGTGATCCGGCTAGTGAAAATGCCAAGTATGTATGATCTGTCCCAATAGGACGAGGTGGAATGGAGAATGAGGTGACAAGATGTGATGCCTCCAAAGACCCCATAACGTAGTCTACCACCGTGCCTCCGGTCCGTGTATGACCCCCATGTGGGAAGCATGTTAGCCCTCCTGATCCCGGCCACTATAGCATCCCGTTATAAATAACGAGATGATGCCTGGCTCCCAACTCTAGTAAGTGGTCCCCATAATGTCCTCTGTCTGGTCCAGTGTCCTCTGATGCCCGACTAGCCCCTATCTCCTCTGGATCCACAGGGTGGAGGATCTCCATGTCATCATAGTCATACACCTCACACTGTCTGCTCTGTGTGTGGGCATTGAAGTCGCCCGTAAGAAATACTTCCCCTAGTGTAGAATAACGCATAATCTCCTCTGATAGACAAGTGTATGGCGAGGCTCCTGTCTCCTCCTCCTGTGGCATGTCCTCTGTAATGACATAGGAGGATCCTGATGGAGAAAAGTAACATAGAGCTATGTATATAACCCTGTCCTGTGAGAGCTGTAAGCTGATCCACATGTATCTGGCCTCTGGATCCTGTGCTACCACTCTCAGTCTCCCCTGTAGCTCCCGTCTGAATAGGACTGCTACTCCCCCCGACCCTCTCGAGGTACCCTGGCGTGTGGTCCTCCTGTATGCTGACTCCCACTGGAATCCCTCTACTCGAGGTAGCCCTCTCTCTGGGCTATGATGTGTCTCTGTCAGAAGTATGATGTCTCTCCCCACCATAACATGCTCCAGTCGTCCAGGCTGCACCCATAGTGAACTCGGGGGGGTCACTATATGTAAAATATCCCTATCACGTGCGTTCAAGGCCTATATTTTAAATCCCTTATTTGTGAATTTTTTAATCTATATAATATCCCCTTTTCTTTACGAATCTGTAAATTTTTTTAAAAAAAATTTAAATCATACCCTTATGTAAATATATTTCTGTAAGTTTCATAAATTAAAATTATGCTTCTGTTGAACGCACGTGATATTCACATTTTTTTGTAAGTGACCCCCCCGAGATAGTGAACCATTACTCTCTGGGCTATGATGTGTCTCTGTCAGAAGTATGATGTCTCTCCCCACCATAACATGCTCCAGTCGTCCAGGCTGCACCCATAGTGAACCATTACAGTTCCATACTGCTATGTGTATCTCTGTCAGTGGCTTGGTCTGTGTCCCATAGGCCCCAAACCGCTAATCCATGGGCCGGCCATCAATGATGACCCGACCATCTCGATAGAAGGCCTTCTTGCCTTCTCTCCTCGCGTGTAAGACTCGTGGCATGCAAGTTCTCCTATGCTCAAGCTGCATCCTCGTGAGATCATCATCCAAGAAAATAGGAGCTCCCTCTAAACCCCTTAGTATGACCCTCTTCCTCATGAAGGTGACCCTCTCCGTCTCTCCTGCAAACTGTAGGATGAGGGCTCGCTTGCGTGTTGAGTCTTTCCCAGCTCTCCATGCTTTGGTGAAGGGGAGAGGGTGCTCTTCCTTATAGCCGAGCTTCATGCATAGAAACTGTCCATCTTTCTCGGGAGTGGAGTCGGGTGTCTCGGCTATACCTGTGACTCGAATGTTGAGGCGGCGGGCATGCCTCATCTTCTCCTCCTCAATGGTGGTGTGAATGATTTGGTGTTCTTCCCTTTGAGTCTCCTCCCTCACTTCTTTACGGATGTTCTTCTTCACCACCTCGACCCATCCTGACTGCTTGGCTTCGAGCTTTCCCTCCATCTCCTTTGTGATCTCCTTGGAATTAATCTCCCCTTCTTCCTTCTCAGTATTCTTGATGGCTACCATTTCCACTTTCAATGCACTCACCTCCTCCTTGAGTGCCGTGTTCTCTTGTTCGAGGTTCGTGACCCGTGCTTCGAGAGTTATGATATGCCGGTGTAGTTTGTTTTCCACCTCATTGAGGTTGGAGTCGGATGTCTTCTTGTTCTCCTTGATGAGTTCCTTCATTGCCATCTCGAGGGCCTCGAGTTTCTCTTGGAGACTCCGGGCCATTCCTCCAGATCACTCTGCAGTCCTTCCCACAGGCAGGGAGGAGAAAGAGAGAGAGAGAGAGTTATGTTGCTGCCTTGGGGGCCTGAGCAAGGGTGGGTGGGGAAAGGGGGCATAGGCAAAATGTGAACAGTGCTGAAGCGAGGGATAGAGGCAAAATGGGCAGGCGAAATGAGAACAGTGTTGAAGCGGGGGACAGTAGGCAAAATGTGAACAGTGCTGAAGCGGGGGACAGAGGCGAAATGGGCAGGCAAAATGTGAACAGTGCTGAAGCGGGGGACAGAGGCGAAATGGGCAGGCGAAATGAGAACAGTGTTGAAGCGGGGGACAGTAGGCAAAATGTGAACAGTGCTGAAGCGGGGGACAGAGGCGAAATGGGTAGGCAAAATGTGAATAGTGCTGAAGCGGGGGACAGAGGCGAAATGGGCAGGCGAAATGAGAACAGTGTTGAAGCAGGGGACAATAGGCAAAATGTGAACAGTGCTAAAGCGGGGGACAGAGGCGAAATGGGCAGGCAAAATGTGAACAGCGCTGAAGCGGGGGACAGAGGCGAAATGGGCAGGCAAAATGTGAACAGTGCTGAAGCGGGGGACAGAGGCGAAATGAGAGAGAGAGAGAGAGAGAGAGAGAGAGAGAGAGAGAGCCTGAGATCAGAGTGTGAGCAATAAGTTTCAAGAGTAGTGCAACTTACTGGTCATAGTTTATTATGTGGGAAAATCCATTAATGCTTAATCAAAGTAATTAATTTTCACAGGTTTATGTTCAATGGCTAGACCAGAAACATTGAAAAAGATAGTTAATGACATGCTATTGTTGGTCACACACCAAGACAATCAAAATGCTTACCACGCTATACTTCACAAGAAGCATCATGTCACAGATCTTTTTCGTGGCACACTAGTGTGTGGTAGGTGCACTCAAGATGACATCAATATAAAGCACAAGAGAAGACTTCAGAAGAAATCATTGTGAGTGGAGGCAGAATCGACTTATCGATTCCACACAAGAAACAACATATATCGTGCTGATCTCATCCTCGATATAGTGCAGTGAGCTCAACAAAATGTAGTCTAGGAACTATAGGGTTTAAAGTACTCTTTTATAATGTACTATTTCTAAAGTTTAGGAACTATAGGGTTTAAAGTACTCTTTTATAATGTACTATTTCTAAAGTTTAAAACTATTGGATTTATATCCCTGCTAATAGCCTGATAATAATGTTGTTGGTGTTGCCGTTGGTGGTATTTAGAGGTATATTATGTTGTTGGTGTTGCCGTTGGTGGTATTTAGAGGTATATTATGTTGTTGGTGTTGCCGTTGGTGGTATTTAGAGGTATATTATGTTGTTGTTGTTGTTACCATTTGGTGGCATTTAAAGATACATTATGTCAGTATAATTTCTATAATTTGTCTCTTTTAAGTTATCATTTGTTTAAAGATTGCTATAATAGTTATATTTGGTCAATTGTATAGGACAAAGAGGAGAGGTACATAGGGGCATGGTTATGTCACCCAGGACTCTCAGCAAAGACGTTGTCGACATAGGTATGAAGTATTTTTTATATGTTATACTGTTCTTTCAATGTCGAATAACTATTTGTTTTAATTCCCTTATAGGAGTGATTAGTGGAGTATCACAGAATTGCCTAAGCAGCCAGACCCACTATCATTGGTGCCACGATCTTGTATAGGAGACATGGGTGTAGAGTGCTCCATTGATGAGCATGGACACATTGTGGACGGAGGCAAGATTTTCCGTCATGACCTCGTGGACTTCTATATGCTCGAGGGCCACAAGCTATAGGGCTAAGAGATCTTTAATAGTAATATGAGATGGTTGTAAGTTGTAATTAAACTAATTAATAAACATAGAGTTTTCTTTGAAATATAGGGACCAGGACAAGGTCAGCAACAAATTTGTCATTGCACAATCAGAGTGGGAGTTTAGGTTGGCTGGAGCCACAAGGGTGTTCTACAAGAGTGCGTGATATTACTCAGGGACCGGAGAGATAACGCACAGTAATAATACGTAACTTTGTTTGAAAGACTAAGCGGGATAAATGTATTTGTGGTGCATCAGGGGAAATTTGGACTCAAACTGGGCCCTTTAAGGATTGCTACACATTCTCTCTCTGCAAAATGGGCTCATGGTGGTGAAATTTTTGCAAATCAATTTAGAAGTGAGCGGAGTTTGGAGATTTGAAATCTACTCTTCAAGACCTTTCCAATTATATATAGCATGATGGGTAATTTTGCATATTCAAGAAGTCCCCAAATTTTATGATGATATGACATATTACATCATCCCCTAATTATCTCACCAATCTCACCATAAAGTTAGTCCTACATCAAGGGAACCACCTACCATGCCTACACCTATATACCATGGTAATAATAGACCAAATGACCTTAGGATGTCTATTCATAAGGTGTACACAATATCTATCCACTAAGGACTAATGCTAATGGATGATAGATCACATAAATCTCAACACCAGCATCCATACCATGCAGGGTGTGCTTGGATCAAATCTATCACTAAGGAAAACAATGCACTAAGATATCAGTAAGATAAAAATGCCTCACAGGCTATAAAATGCCATACAATCGTAATGTCACCAACAAATGTAGCATGCTGCCACTCATGCTTATTTGAAGAAGTCCATAAATGTCTTGAACCTCCATGAGCATGTTGCCACCCATGCCATCTTCAAGAAGAAACTATCACAAAGAGGTCACCAAGTCGATGTAGGCACCACCAAGGTAGTCATCATGAATGAAGTCCCATCTAGCACATAGGAATGGAACCACCACCAAGATTTTATCTCCATCAAGAAGTCGATGAAGTTCACCACCACAAATGATCCTGATCTCACATAGAGACCATGAATTAGTATCACCAAGGATGTCAACAAAAGAGATGTGCACAATAAATGTGCTCACATAGTGAATGTACCATATAGGTACCGTAGAAATAACCACGAAGTAGAACTCACAAGGTATGCAAGTGACCTCCATCTCACACATGGAGAGTATCACATGCATTATCACAACGGTTGATCCAAGTCCTTTATAACATGAGGACATTAAAAAATGTTGTTCAAGGAGTTCACATGATGATGATAAAACCACTTCCTTCACACAAGAAGTGTCTAGAGTCATCAAAATACACACAAAGTAGATGAGGAGATGACCATGTTGCTTCCATCTCACACATGGAAAAGATAAGGTCACCGTGTCTTTCACAAAGGTAAGATCCACCAAGGAGTATGTGTTCCCATTCCTCACACATGGGATGTATATGATGTATCATATGTGTTTCTCACACTAGAGCTCACAATATCACAAGGATCTCCAAAATATTTTAATGACCCTTATACGCACCAACACTTTACACCACCTCAAGGTTGTCAAGGACTATTAAGGGTAAAAGAAATACCCAAAAAAAAAAACACCAACCACTAAGGTTGAAAAACCTTATAAAATGACACGTACTTTTGCGCCAGAAATCGAGGAGAGGATTCGTAACTTCTATCGGGATTCTCAGGAATGTAATGTATGGCAAGAAAAACGCCTTCAATTGTGCGCCAATAGGTAAACCAACGAATAGAATGAATTAACCACTTAATCCACGTTGATTAAGCTCACAAATGAGCCCTCTGTACTGTTGTAGTCGATAGCTCTAAACCTGCATAATGTCCATGAACCAGGCTCGATTGCGATAAGATGGGGTTGATGGATGCCGATTCCAGGAGCGAAGCAATGAATGCTCTCTGGTAGTGCACTAGGTAACTGACACAATCACTATGAAATCTACTGATTTTTTGTAAACCAGTCGCTTAAGAGGCTGTCTATTGTTGGTACTAATTACTGACTTTTTAATAGCAATTACATGGAGCTATAGTGCTCAGCCCTAATGTCTGAAGCCCTAAGGAGATGCAGGATATTGTTGACAGAATACTCGCAAATTTACCAATCAATCATGAGAATGAAATAAATGCCTATGCACCACATAAGAAGATTCACAAAGCTTTGATAATAATCCTCACTACAATGGATGTAGGTTAACTCACTAAGAGTGTAATTAGAGCTAGATTAATGATGGATTTAGTCTTGCACAAAGAAATGACCACTATTCAAAGATTGCTTTACTCTTTTCTACTCAAGCATGTAAGTTAATGAAACAACAAATGTTGTAATGGAGCAACTAATGCCAAGAACGGGTTTGTACTTTGCAATTAATGCAATCAACACATGATATGTTGAGATCCTCACCACTTTCCCTTACAATGGCAAGAGACCGACAATGTAGAAGACCCACAACACAAAGATGTGCCTCTCAACACATGAAAGAGCACACTCCCATAGAAAGGAGCTCTGATACCATGTTAAGAAATAGGGATGAGAGTGGAATGTAACAATGACTAATCACAAAGAGAATGATGCATAACCAAACTCATCAACGCACATAAGCAATAATATATGCACTTATCATGTGATGGGTCAACAAATGAAAAGACCATGAACTATTTGATAAACATGAATACCACAAAGATTACCTTAATGTAATGAGGAGATAAGCTCATGCCCACAAAGGATTCACCAAGTTATATTACCAACATATGGTAGCTTGCACAAAGCACTTACAAGAGCTTCTCTCTACTCATCCAAGGAGTGTTAGGACCTTGTATATATAGAGAACAAAGGGAAAAACATGGGAGCATCCTAGATTAGCTCCACCATCCCCTAATTCTCTCACCAGTCTCACCATAAAGTGACTCCTACATCAAGGAAACCACCTACCATGTTGGAATTAGGGTTGTAGGAAAGCACACAAAGCTTGGAGAAGAAGAAGCAAGAATGCACACAACACATAGTGTATTAGATTGTGTCAATGTACAAAGATGAGTTAGCCTTAGAATAATGGGCGTATATACAAGCCAGGGAAAAAAACCTCCTAAAGAGGGAAAAAGTGCCCCGGCGGTCCTAAGTGTGTTTACACACATCACTGCCTATATATATATATATGGCAACAAATCCCCCTTGGGAGTGATGGTGTGAACGAGAGCTGGCACTCATGTATAGGGAAGTGCCATGCCCGAAGTAGATCAGTCCACAAAGGGGAGCAAGCCCAAAGCTTTGCGGAAAGCTTCAAACTTCTCATGAGGAAGTGCCTTTGTGAAAAGATCGGCGAGGTTGTCCTGTGTTGGCACATATGCCAAGCTGATCTCTCCTACTGAGAGTCTCTCCCTGACATAGTGATAATGCACCTCAATATGCTTTGTGCGAGCATGAAAAACTGGGTTTCTCGCAACAACTTCCAATGCGCTCTGACTGGGTTTCTCGCAACAACTTCCAATACGCTCTGACTGTCAGTGTAGATAGAGGTGGCAGACTCTTGTCCAACACCCAAGTCAGCCATAAGCCGTCTGAGCCACATACACTCAACCGTAGCTATGAAAGCTACCCTGTACTTAGCTTCACAACTAGAAGTGGCCACAGTAGGTTGCTTCTTGCTCAACCAAGATATACATGAGCTACTAAGCATGAAACAAAAACCACTTGTGGACACTCTTGTCTCATAGCAACCAACCCAATTTGAGTCCAAAAAAGCATGTAAATCTGGTGGCAACAATCCCCCTTGGGATAAAATAGCGCAAGATGTATGGTGCCACTCAAGTAGCGAAAGATACGTTTGACTACCTTCTAATGCTGAGACCCTAGGCTATGCATAAACCTGCTCACCTGTGAGACTGCAAACTGAATGTTCGGCCTCGTAATGCATACATAAATGAGGCAACCAACAGTTGTCTGATAGAGTGTGACATCAAAGTGATCTCCAGCATCATGAAGACTCAACTTCAAACCTTATCTCCATTGGAGTAGCAATAGGCTTGCAGTCTTCAAGGCCAAATCTCCGCAACAATGTCTCAATATACTTTGTCTAACACAAGGCAATACCTCCATCGCACTGCTTAAATTGTATCCCCAAATAATGATGCAAATGCCCCAAATCTGACATCTCAAAAGAGGCATTGAAATCAGCCTTAAAATCAGCAATATGACTCTCATTTGGTCCTGTGAGCAGCATGTCATCGACATAGAAAGCAATGATTAGATGTACATCATCCACACGTTTAACATACAAAGTGCTTTTTGTTGGACTATTCTGAAAACCATGTGCAGTCAAATATGCATGTATCTTTTCATACCAAGCTCGTGGAGCTTGCTTTAAACCATACAAAGCCTTTTTCAACCTGCACACTTTGTTTTCCTGCCCTCTTTGAACAAAACCACGAGGCTACGATACATACCTCCTCATGCAAATCTCCATTCAAGAACGCAGTCTTTATGTCCAACTGATGTACATTCCATCCATTATGAGCTGCCAATGCACAAATGCTACGAATGGTAGTCATACGACAAGTGGGAGCAAAGGTCTCATCAAAATCAATGCCCTTTTCTTGAGCATAACCCTTTGCAACAAGTCTAGTCTTATAGCGATCAACACTGCTATCTGGCTTTCGTTTCAACTTAAAAACCCACTTACATCCAATGACCTTTTTACCAATAGGCAAATCACACAAAGACCATGTACCATTCTTCATTATAGCATCATATTCACTTTGCATTGCAGCCAACCAATTTTCTGATGTTTGTGCCTCATCAAATGAAAGAGGTTCTTCCTCTTCACACACAGCCACCAAAGCATAACAATCTGATGCATAAGAGGCATGTTGAAAACCTGAACAAGTACGACTAGAAATAGGTGCATCAATTTTACTATCACGCAAGGTTTGCACCAGCCATTTAGGCATACCTCTAGCCTGCTCATTTTCAGCCCTATCTTCATAAATTACATCCCGTAAATCTGCATCAGAAATAGGCTGATCTATGATGTCGTTTGAAATCTGCATAGGCTGAATATTTACCTCATTAGGACTTACATTTGAATTCCCACTTGGCAACAACGTATCAAATACATCTCGTGAGCTCACACCTGTCTCTTTGGTACATGATAACAAAGGCTGCACAGCATCTTCCACAAAAACAACATCTCGACTAATCAAGATATGCTTTGACTGTGGATGATACAATCTGTAACCCTTGCTCTTAGCACTGTAACCAACAAAAATGCATTTGACAGCCTTATCATCCAATTTTCTACGTTGTTGCACAGGCACTAAAGCATAGGCCAAGCAACCAAAGACACGCAAGTGACCAATAGAAGGCTTCTTGCCATGCCAAGCTTCGTATGGAGTAACAGACTGCAAGGCCTTAGTGGGACACCTGTTGAGTACATATGCAGCACACATGATAGCATCAAGCCAAAACGTATGTGGCAAAGCTTGGCTCTTGACCATACATCGTGCCATCTCCATAGGTGACATACTTTTCCTCTCAGCAATACCATTTTACTGAGGGGTATACGGCACTGTACATTGGTGTTTTATCCCACGACTAGCCAGAAATGCATCAAACTCTTTAGACATGTACTCCCCCCCCTCGATCAAAACAGAGGGTGCCCATAGTACAATTGGATACATTTTCAGCCACCATAAGCAAAAATTGTTTAAAGCACAAAACCACTTTGGACTTTGCCTTCAATGAATTTACCCATGCATGCCTTGAGTAATCATCAATGAAAGTCACGAAGTACAAGTGTTTACCAAATGACGGAGTTTGCATAGGCCCACATACATCACTATGTACAAGTTGTAATTTGCGAGTGGCCCGCATAGAATCATCCTTTGGAAACGCAGAACGCTGCATTTTGTCCAAAATACAGCCTTCACAAACATGTTTCAATGGTGCCTCAAGAGGGGGCAATGAAGCAACCATATCAAATTTTTACAAACGCAGCAAATTAGCAAAGTTCAGATGACCAAAACGAGCATGCCATAGTTTTGCATTTGAAACTACCTTTTTATCAGAAACTACATTTGCTGAATCTTCCACACACTTGTCATAAGAATTGAGCCTATATAGCCCATGAAACAAGGTGCCAGATGCAATAATCGTATCAGTGACACCAGAAGTAAATCATGAACAGTACATCTGTCATCCACAAATTTGACTACAAGTCCAAGTCTAGCAAGCGTAGAGACAGACAATAGATTCTTCTTTATCCCCCCTGGCACATACAAAGCATCTAAAAGTGTGAAAGCACTACCATTTACAGCAGTAAGCATAATTTTACCAATGCCCTTCACTGGGTAAGAACCATTATTGGCACATATGACAGTATTCCCATTAGAGATAGCCTCAAGACAAGTAAACATATCACGATGCGAGGTAATGTGCTTTGTAGCACCACTGTCAAAATACCATACATCAAAGTCAACAGAAACTGCCAAACATGCATCATGTACAGATGGCTCATACTGGCAATACATGCTAACACCCATTCTGTATCCTACACAACATTTGCAGAATCTGCATTTGTAGAAGCATCCGCTATTGTGGCTGCATTTGACTCTTTCTTCTTTGCCTCTTTAGCCTTTAGCTCAGGTCAATTCTTAATGACATGATCAGTTGCCTTACAATAGTTACACCTGATCTTTTTCTTGCCTTTATCATCAAGAGCCTTCTCAGACCTATTGTTGCTACCTGTAGAAGGAGAAGTTGCAGACCTACTAATAGGAGAAGAAACAGTGGAAGGGGCTGCCTTACCACTTCTTCTCTGCTGCTGGTGGGCAGCAACAAATGCCTGATCAACTCCATGCTGCCTAGCCCTATTTTGCCTGGACTGCGCTTCTTGCAAGAGCTTGTTGACTAAAGTATCATACTTGACAACATCAGGTCTGTCCTCAGTAACAAGTCTCCACGTGGAAGCAAAAGTCTGATATGACTCAGGTAAAGCATTAAGAACAGTCTGCACAAGAGAATGATCAGGAATAATCTCACCTGCAGAAATCAACTGTTCCTTGAGATCTTTAATCTCAGCAAGAAAAACATTCATGTCATCATCTTCCTGCATGATCTTCGATTCTAGCTCTTTACGCAGGTAAGAGATTTTTGCCTCGTTATTTACGACCTGCATACAAACCAGCTAGAACATCCCAAGCCTGTTTTGCTATTTTAGCTGAATGAATATATGGAGTGATGTTATGTTTGATAGAAAGTGCAATCAAGGCATGAGCCTGCGCATCTTTATCATCCTAAACAAGCTTGTTCAGCAGTGGGTAAAACAGCAGCAACAGTAGAGCTGCTAGAACCTGCAACATCCTCAACAGATCCTGCATCCACAGAACTTGGACGTACATCCATACCCTGCACAATGTTCCACACTCCTTTTGCAACCAAAACATGCTGCATCATGTGTGCCCAAAGTGGGTAGTTGCTGTCTCCATCCAATTTGTCATCAGCAGACAACATGCGAAATACATCATTGCTGTTATCAGCCATGGCCACTGAGTGAAACTGATACAAAAGCTATGTGTAATCAAGCAAATACTAAACAGAAACAACTCGTGCTATGTAGCACGGTCCGCAATAGAATACGTATGCCTGTTTGCAGAAAATTGCACTGTCGAAATTTTTGCACAAAATGACGAAAAAAACTGTACAGAACTTGTAATGCAAAAATGGAGCCCAAAACGACCTCAGATGTAATTTCTGAGACCTGCAAGCGCTCGTGAAAGCTCACCTCAATTGGAGAACGTGAGTCGGAGGGTGCTAGTGGCGTAGCCCTGGGAGCCGATGCCTGCTCTGATACCAATTGTTGGATTTAGGGTTGCAAGAAAGCACACAAAGCTTGGAGAAGAAGAAGCAAGAATGCACACAACACACAGTGTATTAGATTGTGTCAATATACAAAGATAAGTTACCCCTAAAATAATGGGCGTATATACAAGACGGGGGAGAAAACCTCCTAAAGAGGGAAAAAGTACCTTGGCGGTCCTAAGTGTGTTCACACACATCACTGCCTATATATATAAGGCAACATACCATGCCTACACCTGTAAACCATGGTAATAATAGACCAAATGACCTTAGGATTTCTATTCCTAAGGTGAAAAAAATATCTATCCACTAAGTACTAATGCTAATGGATGCTAGATCACACAAATCTCAATGGTTTGATGACTTGCAGGTGGCGTTCCCGATGGAGTTTACACCTGAGGAAGCTACGAAGGCGAATGCCTTTTTTAGATCGTATGGCCCCGAATACTTTGATGAGACGAAGATAACAGCCACGATGGAGGAGACGATGCCGAAAGAGCCCAACCCCCTTAGCCTCCGCCATCAACCTCCACCCCCCCCCCCCCCCAAACCCTCTCATGTGAGTACTAGCACACAGCCACCCCCACTTGGCACCTCAACCCTCACCCTCTTCCCCTCCCACTCATCTACACCACTCTGTTTTCCCATCGCACCTCCCTCACCAACTCCACCCTCACCTCCATCCTTGACATTAAATTTAGGCATGCACACCGCCCTATAAGATTTAGCTTCAACTTCAACAAAAACTCCCCCCATGCTGCATGCCAGCCTTACCATGGAACCCTCGTCATCACCAACCCCTCCAACCTTGTCACCACCGCCAACCAATATCCCATCCCCCCACCCTTGGAAGAAGGTAAAATTTCACTGCCGCCACCACCACTCGAGCATGCGGAAATCAACCCTCCGCTCAACTGGTAGGACCCCCTTGATAGAACAAAGTTCGAATAGGCAATACGAATCCTACTTGGTCAACAAGTCTAGGTGGCGCACCAATCACATGCATCACAGATCGTATGGACATCCATGTCCTGCGCCCATACATCAACACGAAGCATCACAACTGGCAGGGCGAGAGCATCCCCTTGTCGTTGCCTGCCCCATAATGTTTGATCTCATGGGCGAGCAATTGTCTTGGAGGTGCCCATTTTTACTCAAACCCTCCATTTGGGAGAACCACTACAAGGCATCGCGCTCCCTTCACATCAAACCAAAGTACCTGCCCATTTGACAAAGGTGGGCTTGGAACCTCTTCCACGAGGAGTATCAAAAGAACCCCAAGATGCAGTTCAACTTCCCGTGGTTCACTCCTTCGATGCCCCAGCACCCTTGCATAGAGGAGAGCATAATCAAGCATTTCCACGAATTCATGAGAAGAGATATGATCAGGTCCGCGACCCAACCGTGATTGTAACAATCAGGTTCTTCAACTTAATCATTACACTGCTAGATGCTTTCCCTGACTGGGACCACTACCATGAAGGCATGTAGGGATTGGCATTCAACATCAATAGGATTAATAGCTTCATAAAAACCTTGAAGGTATTTATGAGGCAACGGGCAAGGCTAGAAGGAAGCATGGCAGAGGGATGGTTGGTGTGAGAATCCCTTGTATACATGTCTGAATATCTTAAACAAATTGATCCATCTATGCTTATATTCATGCATAACGATGAGGTTGAACGAATGGTGTCACATGTGCCACATGGAAAAGGATGCATTCAAAACATTGATGAGTCCATGCACAAAAAGGTCATTACATTTTGTCTTCTTAACAGTTCTGTGATGGAAAAGTGGATTGAGAAATATGAAGATGCAAGAAAGTTAAGGATAGAAAAGAGAATAGAAAATTAAGAGATCAACACAAAGGCACATGGCATACTCACCCAACCTAAAGGCTCTTCCAAAGGGTTACAATATTGAATGGCTTAGAGATACCCTATAGCATGCCAAAAGAACGGGAGAGGAGATTACAAGAGAAGAATGGGAGTATGCGAGGGGATGCGACTACCATGTAAGTAAAGATGTTTTAATATTTAACTAACATATATTGTATTTTGCTAAGATATTTTTTGCCCTCAACGTGTGGACTCCAAGAGAATCTCACATATGATTGTGGTGCAATGGCAAGTTTTGACCAAGATAGTTGAGCTCGTAGAAGAGATAATAATATTATAGGCGGAGAAACTTGAATATTGTGAAACAATTCAAGACATCTTGGAGATTAGATTTAGATCTTTCAAAGTGTTTATCTTTGATGTTAAGTGGTACATAGTGGTACATAGAGTTACTCAAGAAATCGTTAAGAAGCATCCAAGCGGATTTTTTACAATTGACTCTACTAAATTACGGCAAGGTTCAAGAGACATAGACGTTCTACCACAACAGTGTGAACAGGTTTACACTTGATTTTTAATTTTAATGAATCTATAAATAAAAGGAAGGCATTGTATATATTTTCTTGTATATATTTTGTGGTTCTTCTTTTTAGTTTGTGTTTCATTCGAACCAAAGAGAGCCTAATTGGTGGTAAGTAATACAAGTTGCTCCTTGATCTAAATGTATATTTCAAGATCAAGATGTAGAAATGCATGGTGGACAATCAATGGAGCAATCAATATGAACGACCATGGGGACCATGATGATAATACCTCTACATCTTCTTCAAGTAGTGGAATAGGACTTTGTATATTGATATAGGAGCCATCGAAATGATGGATTTAGAGATAGACCAATTAGCATGTATGGATTTATTGCAAGATGCATTTTATGATGTTACTAATTAAATATATCTCATCATAACATATGTACACATTGATTGGTTTGTATAGCGATTTGTTGATTTTGTTGTTTTATTTCAAAAATATTTGGATGTTTATCAAGCTTTTTGGATTTTATTTTAAGTTTTTATTTCCACTCCATTTCAACATTCTGTTTTTTTCCCCAGCGTTCGTCACATTGAGCAGCGCTTATAGCGATGTTTTTACAGCGCCGTTGTGTGGTGCATATAGCAGGTTTATTGAGCGACGCTAGTAATGATGCTAATAGCGACATTTATCCGCAAAGCTAATAACAATGCTTATAGCAGCGTGACGTAAAGCTAATAACAATGCTTATAGTAGCGTGACGTAAAACGCCGCGAAATAAGCGCCGCTAATGATGCCCTCTCTTGTAGTGGCACTCTCTCTCTCTTTCACACACACGCACACACACTCTCCTCCCCCCACATACACTCCTTTACATATAGAAACTCTCTCTCTCTCTCTCTCTCTCACACACACACACCCTCTCTCTCTCTCTCTCTCTCTCACACACACACACACACACACATACACTCTCTCTCTCTCTCACACACACACACACACACACACACACACACAAACATATATAATTTTAATTAAATAATTATAATTTAGATTAATTAATTTTAATTTCAATTTCAATTTTAAATTTCATACACATATAATTTTAATAATTAGATTTTAATTTAGACTAAACTTTAATGGGTAGGGATATGTGGTGAGGTGTGCTTGCTCTTAAATAAGTCCATCTTACATATAATATCCATCTTACTCTTAAATAAGTCCATCTTACATATAATATCTTTGCATTTTCTTTACAATGAGAGAGGTGAGGTGTGCTTAGTCTTAAATAAGTACACTATTACATATATTATCTTTGCCTTTTCTTTACAATGAGAGAGAGAGAGAGAGAGGTATGAATGTCGGTAGAATGCAACACGATGAGAGAGAGAGAGAGAGAGAGAGAGAGAGAGAGGTATGAACGTCGGTAGAATGCAACACGAGAGAGAGAGAGAGAGGTATGAATGTGGGTAAGAAACGACAATCATTAGGTAAGAAGAAGGGACAGCTCTCCTTTCGAAAATTGAAATGAGAAGAGATGAGAAAGTTCAAATTTGAAAAAGGGGCAACATGAATCTCTCTCCTTTCTCCCTTGGCCCTCTCCCTCCTCTCCTTTGGCCACATGGAAAGAAAGGGAATAGCTTTTAGAGGAGATGCACGAGAAAGTGACATGTGGAGGAGACAAAAACCTCTGCTTAATAGAATCAGTGTGTCAGAAATAAACTTTTTTTCTAAACAGTGAAAAATAACCTTCAAGACCAACCGATTTTTATTTAAGAAAATACAAAGCTTAATCGGTTTTATAACTAAAACTTCAAAAATTGGAATCTTTAAATTCAAGGCTAGGTGAAATCACAATCGGCCATGAAAATTGGGTGGCTCGTGGTCTTCTAGATGCTCGTGAGTGCAGGAGCTTTCTTGCAAAAAGGGGTCATGATAATGAGATGAGGAAACTCAGCTTCCAAGTTCTAGAAGAACCATGGGCGATTGCATTCAAGGTTGGAAGTTGGGTGAATATATATAAATATATGTATATATATATATATATATAGAACTTTCCATGAGATATATATAGAACTTCTTCTTTCCATGAGATATATATAGAACTTCTTCTTTCCATGAGAGCAGGGACCTCAAAAAGTTCCTGTTTTTTTCAAGTGCCGTGTGCTGTACGCCTCCCCCGCCCTTATTATATATTATATTCATGCAAAGGCGGCTGCATTCAGGCTCCCTTGAATTAAAATGTCCTCCTAAACTCCCAACAATTGATCTCCTATCTTTAGTTGTTTATTGATCCTATTAAGATCTTCACCTCTTTTTTAATCTCACCAAATGACGAGCTCCTACATTAACTCCGTCACTGCAGACAGCAGCCATCACTGGTATCAGCACCGTTCATGGAGCTCCGTCATAACGTCCGCCGCCGCCTCTGATCCAAGCTCACTACCCCCCTCTGTGTCGACGGCCCCCGCCGCCGCTCCTTCAGCTATCCCCTCTCTTCTCCAACGACTGAATATCCGGCCACCCAACTTGCCTTTCCCGAACTGCAACACAGCGCCAAGTTTAGTGCGCAATTAGCAGCTAATCCAGACAAGGGTACACCATCATCATCGAAAGCAGCTGCAGTTTCCCTCCACGAAAGCTCAGCCAAGGGGCCGCAATGCCTCCTCGACTGATCTCAGCTCCTCAGACTGGGACTTCGAGTTTGATTCTTGCAGTTTATCGAATTATATTAAGGATGATCCACCTGTTTCTCCTAAGCTAATCTGCCCCTCAACAACCGCTTATAATTCTTGGTGGGGGCTCCATAGTAATGGGACTGCATCAGATGTGATTATGCAGCAAAGTAACCATCTCCCTCCTAATTCTCCTCATTCTCCTGCCATTCATGCTAGGCAGCAGCCTTCAGCTTCAGCTCCTTCTAATTCGTCCTCTGCGGGGCACCTCGGTCCTAAAGAATTGAGTGGTAATCACAAAGGTAATTATGATTTTGATTGCTACTCACCAATATCGTCAGCTCCTCAGGCGCCCAATTTGCAGAGGAAGCAAAAGGGCCAGTTGGTTAAGCAACACCTAATTAGCCAGGATAATTCATCATTAAGGAGTTCAAAAATTAATGATCTGACAAGGAGCAAGAGTGCTGTGTTGGATAGGCGAGCTTTAATGGAGCTCCCCCCAGTTATGATGCAGCATCATCAGAAGGTGTACTTAGCAGGCAGATTAGAGCATAATTTGCACTTATCATCTAATGGATCGTGTGGAGTGCATCCAGTGGATATAAATGGAGAGTTTGATGAGCACAAGAATACCAGTATGGATCAGGCAGCTACAAGGAAGAGCATTGAGAAGCACAGTAGTGACAGCAATAAGAAGTGGGCATTCAAGGATCTTCTGCGGAGGACTGTTCCGAGCTCAAGAGCGGATTTTCATCATATTAATCAGTCCATTGAGTACGCAAGCTCGAAATTGGAATCGCCAAGGCAATCTACGTCTAGTGTAATTAACACTTCTGCTATTAAGCCGTTTTACTTGCTCTCTGGATTGAGCAGAAGTGCCCACGGGGTCAGTCCTGCAGCATCATCAGTGAAGGATGCCCCCACACTAGCTGGCCACCCATCGGCCACGAGATCTTCGGGGAGGCCGCGAATGTCTCCCCACGCGCTTCACTACAAGCAGCAGAAGGCCCGCTCAGACGAGCTGAGGAGAAAAACCTTCTTGCCCTACCGCCAAACTCTCCTTAATTGGGCACTGTGTCCCATTCAGCTTCACACGGTCCGCCCACAGCAGCCTGCTGGCTTGGCCGCCCAAATTCATTAAAGGAGACCCAATGAGAGAACTAACACATCACAAGTTTGGGGCTCTCTCTCTCTCTCTCTCTCTCTCACATTCTCACACACACACACATAACATGGCTGCCCCTGTATTCATGGGTATTTTTATCCCTTTAATTTCAATTCAAAAGCCTTTAACTCACAAAATATACTTCTTCTTCTTCTTTTTGGGGGTGGTGTTAAATGAGTGTATTTCGCCACTTCAATGTATTTCATATGTACATCGTAATAGCAATGATAAAGTTTTTCTTCTTTTTTCTAGTGCCATTAAATTTCTCTTTGAAAATATGCCAGTATTATGCTGCAACAAAAGCAAGCTATTTTTTTTTCGACACACACGCCCAGCCTCCGTGAGGTGGTGGCGGCCCTCGTCAGGTACCTACCCTTGATGGGTTGATTATAAGCATGTACGATGGGTTCGCCAGCCCTCATCCCAAAAGCAAGTTATGGCTTACATAAAACAAATGTCTTGTTTTCTGGAATTCCTGGTCAACACCATTTTTTCTCAAACATTGTTATGAAAATATGTATAATTGAAAGCTTCTTACTATGCCATGCTCTTGTCTCCACATGGTATCAACATATCGCACACACTTGTGTGTTTATTGGCAGGGAGTTGTGAGGGTTAAGGGAAAAAGAAAAAAGGGGGGCGAGTGTTTATATGTATGACTCAGAAATTTGATGTGGTCTCACTTACAAGCCCCATGATTTTTGTAACATAAGTTATAATTTCATTATTAATTGCGATGGTAGAACCCACCATCGTTGCACTTCCAATGATTAGTGGAGTGGAACCCACCATCGTTGCACTTCCAATGACTAGTGGCGTGGCTATTAGGATGTGAGAGGTCTTAACACGTGCTGAATTGAGAGCAAATGACCAATGCCTAACTCACAACGATGAATGTCCTTTGAATCATAAGAAAATAAAATTAATTAGTGGAGATTTTCCCTTTCTTCTTAATTCGATAACTCCTATTTGTTTTTGAAACACTTTATGAATGTCTTTTGAAGCACAAGAAAATAAAATTAATTAATGGGGTTTTTCTCTTTCCTCTTAATGTGATAACTCCTATTTTATTTGAACACTTTCTTGTGTTTGAATAAAAGAACCCCTCTATAAATTACATGAATAAATAACATTATACTCTCCCTAAAACACCGTATTTCCAATAGTGGTAGCACCCTACAATTTATGGCACAATGGAATACCATTACAAACTCTAAAGGATAAGTTGTAATCATCATCTTTGCTGAATGATTGCAAAATAAAAATACTATTCTTTATAAGCATTAGGAAAAATATGGACTCACAAAAGGGCCCTCTAAGAAAATATTTAAAAAAGAATGGGCTAGCCAATGAGAGAGTGGGGATTCCAGATCCATGTAACATGGATCTTTTTGAATCTTCTGCCACTAAATCTTACAAGATCAAGCTACTGGAATATAATATTGGGACCAAATATCAAAAAACTAAAGAAATGTTAGACATGCCTTGTGGTCCTCATCACAATAAAATATTATAGTGTCAGAGTAGTGAATGTTCCTTCTCAATTACCAATTTCTTTCCCTCTTTCACTTTTCATGCTTTGATTTCCCCCCTTTTCACTTTCCCTTTTTTTCTTTGCAGAATTCAATTTTATCATATTTCACGCTTCCTTGCTTTGTTTCTCATAAAAGCATCCTCTCTAATATGTCTATCTTATGGTAAACTTTTATCTCATTTAGATATAATCTCTTTGAGATACTGTTGATTTCTCATTACATTCTTCAAGGTAGTCTTTCTTCTCTATTCTTTTAGGAAAACATTTACAGATAGGTTTCTCTTTAGTATGTTCATATTCTGGTAAATTTTTTTCTCCTTTGAATAGAAGTTCAATGAGATAATTCTATTTTCTCATGGTATTCATAAAGTTAGTCCTTCTTCTCTAGTTTTTTTGGGCCCCTCTGTCCCCTTTGCGCACCGGATTCCCGGTTGCTAGCAGCGGAAGTCGTTTCCTCTTGCGTGGCATAGGGTTTCCGACTCGGGGCCTCGCCCTCGAATGTCCGGACACGAGACTAATCTATCATTCCGAATCCGAAATCGAGAAAATTTTCCTTGCTCAAAAAACAGGAACGATTCCACCTTTTTGATTTTCTTAATGAATTTCCTAACGGGGTCAAGAGACTAAACTATCCTTTACTTGATTAAACCAGATAGAAGGAAAACTATCACTGAGACTAAACTATCCTTCACTTGACTAAACCAGATAGAAGGAAAACTATCACTGACTTAATTTGAAGAATTTAACACTTTTTTCTTAACCAAAATCAGACAAAGTCGTTGATCTAATCATTTGAGAAAATCAATGCTTTTTTCCTAACCGAAGTCAGACATAGCCATTGATCTACTCATTTGAGAAATTCTTCAGGTTTTTAATTAACTACTCGAATTCTAAGCGTATTCCTATTATTTTAATTTAGTTATTAAAACTCCACTGATTCCCAGTCTAACCCTATCCGGTTAGCCACCACCCAACCACTGGAATCGGTAGAACCAGACAATTACTCACCCACCCATAATTGAATGCCTTTCTTAACTTTTGCTTTCGAATACAGATACGCACACACTCTTCTTTAAAACTTTAACATATAAAATAATCCATTGACAAACAGTTATTGGTTATAAATGTCATAACTCAAAGATTCCATCCAGTCCCTTGTTTCTCAAAAAACAGTATCACTCTCTCGGGGGGGTCACTATATGTAAATCCTCTATATCACGTGCGTTCAAGGCCTATTTAAAAAGTCCCTTATCTGTGAATTTTTTAGTGAATATAATGTATCCTTTCCTATTCAAATCTGTAAATTTTTTTTTAAATACAATAAATAAATCCCCTCTGTAAATATATTTCTGTAAGTTTTAAATATTTAAAATGTCCTTCTGTTGAATCCACGTGATACTTACATATTTATATGAGTGACCCCCCCGAGATCACTCTGGACTCTTCATTTGAGACCAACTGGTCAGCAACAACGAGATCCAGTAATAGATTACAATAATTATTTCGTCCATCATACATATCTTCCACGACATATGCATGGGTGTCATAGGCATCGCGAGCCCATAATTGAATGCCTTTCTTAACTTTTGCTTTCGAATACAGATACACACACACTCCTCTTTAAAACTTTAACATATAAAATAATCCATTGACAAACAATTATTGGTTATAAATGTCATAACTCAAAAATTCCATCCAGTCTCTTGTTTCTCAAAAAACATTATCACTCTGGACTCTCCATTGAGACCAAATGGTTAGCATCAACGAGATCCACTAACAGATTATAATAATCATTTCATCCATCATACATATCTTCCACAACATATGCATGGGTGTCATAGTAGGCACCGCGAGCCCGTGTATCGCCTGGTCAGAACCCTCTAAGATCCTCCTTAGGTGTCCTAGCACTTCACTCAGGGACCGCTTCGTTGGCTCTCGCCCATCGTACCACCATTTTTCAACCATACCGAGATTGGTCAAGGCTTTGCCGCATGAGCCGTTGTCGTGCCACAGCACGTCTATGGTGTGAAACCATGCATGTGAGGCCATTAAATGCAAATCCAGATGCATGGATTAAGTGCCTGTGTACATATGGGATGTATGGCGTGTGGAGGGTTTTGCTTTTGAGGGCGTCGCCAGGTGTACAGGTGAAATGGTTTGGTGTTGAGCTTGTTACAGGCCTGTCTGGAGTAAGGTTCACTGCTGGAAGAGTATCAGCTACTCGATGGCTCTGGAAATGTATACGCGTCCCCAAGGATACAATGGGCAATTAAAGGTTGCATTTGAAGAAGGTGTGGAAGGCATGGGCAATTTAAAGGTTAAAGGATAGTGTTGCCTTGGAGAATAGGTGTAAAAAGCATGTTATGGTGGCCATTTTTCAAAACAAATAAATAAATAAAATAAGGATTAATATGGCCAATAATGGGAAAAGCCACATGGCTGTTGATGCTACCGCCAGCGAAAGAGTCCAGAATATACTAAAATGTGGAGCTGGCGGGTGACAGGGGCGGGTGACAGAGAAGGTGAGCGAAGGGCTGCCTGGGTCGACTTGGTGACGGGCTGCAACTGGATATATGGAGCGCAGCCGTGTGAAGGAGGCTGGGGGCTTTGAAGAAGAAGGCCGGGCTGATAATACTGGGGGGGGGGGTTGATGAGCAGAAAAAGAAGCGGGGGGGGGGGGGGGGGGGGGGTTGTCTAGAAGCACAGAGTGCAAAGGCGCTGGAGAGTGGAGAGAAGCTCGTGCTGCTAGCGAGCTGAACCAGGATACTGGGAAGGGACCGCCTTGGGAAGAGACCTGGTGAGGGTGATGGGGTGGTTAGCAGACGCCTCGTAGAGCAGAGTAGCGGGGGAGCAAGTAAAAAAAAAGAGAAGCGAACCGCCTGGGGAGGAAGGCCGTGCACAGTTGCAGATATAAAGGAAAGACCAGGCTGGTGAGAAGCGGGGGGGGGGGGGAATTGACAACCAGAGGCGCGAAGGAAAGGCGTTTTATTTATATATATATACAGCTACCTGGCAGAAGACCGTGTGTGAAGGGCTCTGACGGAACTGCAGGGAAAGAAGCGTCTAAAGAGCGCAGTAGCTGTAGAAGGGGAATCCACTTCCACTTCCATTTCCACTTCTGCGTCCGCATCTTTCTTTACCGAGTTCGAGCTCTCGGAGGTGCCTGCGGAGAGCCTAGCTCATCATTTTTGGGTCTTATCCAACACATTTTGCAGGTTGTCTTTGTGAAGGGTTAAAGAGAGCTCCCAGACAGGTTTGAAGGGAAGGGGAAGCGCTGAGGGGTCACTAGTGAACTGCCTGCGTCAGCCTGTTGGCCGCCTTGTACGTGAATGGCTGGGAGTTTGTTAGAGAGCAGAGGGATGGGAAGGGGTACTTGTTGAGTACACGAGGCGCAGCTGGTGTGGGAAGAACCGGGCTAGGGATTTTGTGTGTGTTGGGGGGGGAACCGCACTGGGAAAGGGCTGCTGGGAAACAAGAGGCGCAAGGCTGGTCAGGTTCAGAAGGCTTTGGAGATGCTTGCAGATCTGCATATGTTTGATGAAGCAAAAGCCTTAGCAGAGAGAACATATGTTGTAGACAGTAGGTCTCAAGCTAAAGTGCAAGAGATCATTCAGAAACAAGCAGAATGGACTGAGGAAAAGAATGATTATGCAGCTGCTGCTGATCATGGGGTCACAATGTTATGGTTTTTCTTGGGTTTTGGAACCATAAGATGGTTGGTTTGGTCATGTATATGAGGTGTCTATGTTGGCTTTGATTTTATAGTTTTGTTGGATGTTGAGCCTCTGATGCTCCATGATGGCCATGTGTATCTTTCATGTGAATACCATGAGGTGATTTTCTGGAGTGCAAAGCCATATGAGATAAAACCATGCTATACCTTGTTCTATGACAAGCTGAGAAGACATTTAATGCTTGGGATTTGAAGCTACTCTCACAGCCAGAAGTCTCGCACTTTCCCAGCAACACCGCCCACGTCACGACAGCTTTGGTGAACCCGACGTGAAATCGCTGGGGTGAGAGTACGTAGAGATGGCTAGCAAAATGGAGCATTTATATGCAGAGATGAAAGAGCGTGAAGAGCAGTTCAGGAAGATTGAAGAAGAAAAGAGAATTCAGGAAGCGGTGGAAATTGCGGTGCAATTGGTATATGACAGGGTCAATATATTTGATGGTTTCGATCTAGAAAGCTATCTAAGGTGTTACGAGATAGAGATGAAGAATCAAGGGGTTCCAGAAAACATGATGATTGCATCTTTTGCACACCTTATAAGTCCTGATTTAAAAGATGAAGTGCTGGAACTAGCAGAGTATCACTCCAAACGATGGAGTGATTTTGTAGATGCACTTATTTATGTGAGTTCCATGAACCTAAAGCAGGAGCAACTTACTTGGGAAAAGAAAAAGCAAAAAGGTGATGAAATGAGGTATAATGTGAGCTGTGATAGTGTTCCAGCAACAATCCGGGCCAATTTAGAAGCAGTCGTGGAATTATGTCATATGGAGGATAATCAATTGCTATTCAAGACTGATGCAGAGATCATTGAGGCTGTCTATGCTAAATTGGAACTGCAAGTAGCCATTAGTGAACAGCAAGACATTCACAGTGCTAAAAGGGATGCTTTGCTGCAACCTAGAAAGGATACAGTGGGTGAACTCTCATGTAAGCTTTCTAAACTCGAGGATTCTCATGACAAAAGCACCCATTCAAAGGGTATTCCTCAGGTAACATATCGTATGTGCGAAGAGCTACAAGAACCAATGTTTTTTGCTAAAAGCATGATTGCAGAGTTTGAAGATCTAGGACAAGAAGAAGATGCTATCATTACTGCATTCTTATCTGGTTATGATGCTTATAAGCAGGATGATGTGAGTGGCTTTTGTGATGAAGGTCTGGATCAAGATTTTGAACTTGAACACGAGGGACCAACTACTTTGCTAATTGAAGAGCAGGTTTTAATAGGGGGTATACATGAATATGCATGTGAGGAAAATAAAATATTACAAGATGGGCCACAAGTATGTGTGATTGATTTAGAGGGGGTGAGTGATATGGGTGATTCCAACAGTGATGTTGCTTCTGAAGCTGGTTTTCTAGAAGCACAGAGTGCAGAGGCACTGGAGAGTGGAGAGAAGCTCGTGCTGCTGGCGAGCTGAACCACGATACTGGGAAGGGACTGCCTTGGGAAGAGAGCTGGTGAGGGTGATGGGGTGGTTAGCAGACGCCTCGTAGAGCAGAGTAGCGGGGGAGCAAGTAAAAAAAAAGAGAAGCGAACCGCCTGGGGAGGAAGGCCGTGCACAGCTACAGATATAAAGGAAAGGCCGGGCTGGTGAGAAGAGGGGGGGGGGAATTGACAACCAGAGGCGCGAAGGAAAGGCGTTTTATTTATATATATATACAGCTGCCTGGCAGAGGACCGTGTGTGAAGGGCTCTGACGGAATTGCAGGGAAAGAAGCGTCTAAAGAGCGCAGCAGCTGCTGACAGAAGGGGAATCCACTTCCACTTCCATTTCCACTTCCGCGTCCGCATCTTTCTTTACCGGGTTCGAGCTCTCGGAGGTGCCTGCGGAGAGAAGCTCATCATTTTTGGGTCTTATCCAACACATTTTGCAGGTTGTCTTTGTGAAGGGTTAAAGAGAGCTCCCAGACAGGTTTGAAGGGAAGGGGAAGCGCTGAGGGGTCACTAGTGAACTGCTTGTGTCAGCCTGTTGGCCGCCTTGTACGTGAATGGCTGGGAGTTTGTTAGAGAGCAGAGGGATGGGAAGGGGTTCTTGTTGAGTACACGAGGCGCAGCTGGTGTGGGAAGAACCGGGCTTGGGATTCTGTGTGTGTTGGGGGGGGAACCGCACTGGGAAAGGGCTGCTGGGAAACCAGAGGCGCAAGGCTGGTCAGGTTTAGAAGGCTTTGGAGATGCTTGCAGATCTGCATATGTTTGATGAAGCAAAAGCCTTAGCAGAGAGAACATATGTTGTAGACAGTAGGTCTCAAGCTAAAGTGCAAGAGATCATTCAGAAACAAGCAGAATGGACTGAGGAAAAGAATGATTATGCAGCTGCTGCTGATCATGGGGTCACAATGTTATGGTTTTTCTTGGGTTTTGGAACCATAAGATGGTTGGTTTGGTCATGTATATGAGGTGTCTATGCTGGCTTTGATTTTATAGTTTTGTTGGATGTTGAGCCTCTGATGCTCCATGATGGCCATGTGTATCTTTCATGTGAATACCATGAGGTGATTTTCTGGAGTGCAAAGCCATATGAGATAAAACCATGCTATACCTTGTTCTATGACAAGCTGAGAAGACATTTAATGCTTGGGATTTGAAGCTACTCTCACAGCCAGAAGTCTCGCACTTTCCCAGCGACACCGCCCACGTCACGACACCGTCCTTAGAACTCTCCCCGCTACCGCGAGCTGCTGCTGCAACCGAACTTCCCTTAGAAAAACATATATCAAATGCTCTCTCCGGTATTTTAGCGTAAGACAGTCCTTTAAGAAAACAGGATTTCTATGCAAGTTTTTAGTTTGATTTTCTTTTGAATACAAGGAGTATTTCTTGAATTACTACTTCTTGATCGAAATTCTGAATTTCATACAAGAATTCCTCGAATTCTATAACCTTGATCCACAGATCAATTCGAAGGGTCTCAAACTTAGTTTCAGATTTGGCGAGAGTTTTGAGTGTATTTTTCTAAATTGTTCACACTTTCTTTCCTCGTCGTCGAAACTGACGAAAGAGTTTGGTCTTGGTCATAGCCTGATTCAAGATTCGATTCGAATAAGGTTTTTTCTGAACTATCTTTCTCGAAAAGGTTTGATAATTTAGTTACTATTTTACTAAATTTCTTTCTTTGAATATTCACTTAACTGATTTCTAAATTAGTTACGAATTCCAATGAGGAATAAATTAATCATTTATTTGAATATTTCGATCTCGATAGATTTCTTGAATTTTCTTTTTACAATCCGTGTGAATATAAAACGATAGAAATTTCTCTCTTAGAGTATTTAATTATTCATTTATCAAATACTCATAGAATTTAAACATAGAATTTAAGAGAATTCTAATTTTGATATAAAATTCTTTATGCATCTATTTATGCATAAAAATCAACTTCAATGGGAATAACACTTTTATTAAAAAAAACTTTATGCGTCTATTTATAAAATAAAATCAAATTTAATAGGAATAACACTTTTAAAATATAAAAAATTTCTTTATGCATCTATTTATGCATAAAAATCAACTTTTATAAGAATAACGTTTTTATAATAAAAAAATTCCTTTATGCATCTTTCTATGCAACAAAATCAAATTTAATAAGAATAACTCTTTTGTAATAAATTTTTTTTCCTTTATGCATATTTCTATGCATAAAAATCAAATTTAATAAGAATAACACTTTTGTAATTAAAAAAATTCCTTTATGCATCTTTCTATGCATAGAAATCAAATTTAGTAAGAATAACACTTTTATAATTTAAAAATAAATTCCTTTATGCATCTTTCTATGTATAGAAATCAAATCTAATAAGAATAACACTTTTATAATTTAAAAAAATTCCATTATGCATCTTTCTATGTATAAAAATCGAATTTATTAAGAATAACACTTTTATAATTAAAAAAAATCCTTTGTGCATCTTTCTATGCATAGAAATCAAATTTAATAAGAATAACATTTTTATAATAAAACAATTTCCTTTATGCATGTTTCTATGCATAGAAATCAAATTTAATAAGAATAACACTTTTATAATTAAAAAAATTCCTTTATGCATCTTTCTATGCATAGAAATCAAGTTTAATAAGAATAACACTTTTATAATAAGAAATTTTCCTTTATGCATCTTTCTATGCACAGAAATCAAATTTAATAAGAATAACACTTTTATAATTTAAAAAAAATTCCTTTATGCATCTTTCTATGCATAGAAATAAAATTTAATAAGAATAACACTTTTATAATAAAAAAATTTCCTTTATGCATGTTTCTATGCATAGAAATCAAATTTATTAAGAATAACACTTTTATAATTAAAAAAATTCCATTATGTATCTTTCTATGCATAGGAATCAAATTTAATAAGAATAACACTTTTATAATTAAAAAATTTCCTTTATGTATCTTTCTATGCATGGAAATCAAATTTAATAAGAAGAACACTTATATGATAAAAAAAATCCTTTATGCATCTTTCTATGCATAGAAATAAATTTTAATAAGAATAACATTTTTATAATAAAAAATTTTTCTTTATGCATCTTTCTATGCATAGAATTCAAATTTAATAAGAATAACACTTTTATAATAAAAAAAATTTCTTTCTGCATCTTTCTATGCATGGAAATCAAATTTAATAAGAATAACACTTTTATGATAAATAAAAAAATTTCTTTATGCATCTTTCTATACATAGAAATCAAATTTAATAAGAATAACACTTTTATAATTAAAAAATTCCTTTATGCATCTTTCTATGCATAGAAATCAAATTTAATAAGAATAACACTTTTATAATTAAAAAATCCCTTTATGCATCTTTCTATGCATAGAAATCAAATTTAATAGCAATAACACTTTTATAATTTAAAAAAATTTCTTTTTGCATCTTTCTATGCATAGAAATCAAATTTAATAAGAATAACACTTTTATAATTAAAGAAATTTCTTTATGCATCTTTCTATGCATTGAAATCAAATTTAATAAGAATAATACTTCTATAATTAAAAAAATTTCATTATGCATCTTTCTATGCATAGAAATGAAATTTAATAAGAATAACACTTTTATAATAATAAAAATTTCTTTATGCATTTTTCTATGCATAGAAATCAAATTTAATAAGAATAACACTTTTATAATAAAAAAAATCCATTATGCATCTTTTTATGCATAGAAATCAAATTTAATAATTAATATCAGTGATATCCATGCATATTCATAGGTGAATATGTACATGGAGTCATTAGAATATTTCTTTTAGATGCAGAAAATTGTGGGAATTACTCTTTTGGAATAACATAAAAACAAACTTTCTTTTTCACAAGATTCTGGAGAACTTTGCCATAACCTCCTTTGTATGACTGACCATTTCTGATTTTTATCTTTCTTCACTTTACTTAATTAACCCAATTTAGAATTATAGAACTCTAATCTACATAATTTTCTAAATTAAAGAGAGTAAACAATAAGAAGAGTTTAGTTAATCACTTAGGTAATCTCTCTAGGATTAAGCGGTTGGAATGTAAAGAAGAGAAGGGGGTGGCCTTTTCATCAAAGGCATAGCATTTGAATTTAATACAAAAATCAAGAAAACCATAGATTTTTCATTAAAATTCATAAACAAAGTAGGAAAATTAGCTTACATGGAGCTTGTAAGCTCTCCTTTGGCTTGAGGGATTGAGTGTTCTACTCTTGTTTGAAGCAATAGTGGCCACCAATTCACTTTGGGGAGGATTAGGCCAAAAACAATTGAATTATTAAAAAAATTCTTTATGCAGATGGCTCAGTACTACAGGAGTAGAGTAATAGTGCATAAACACCATTAAGCTTTTACAAAGAGAGAGGCTTCTATTTATAGGAAAAAGTGAGCCTCTAACCAAGCAAACTGATTCTAGAATTTTCCAGATCAGTTTGGTCAATTTTTGACCAATTTTGGTTCAGTTCAGCTTACTATCTAGATCTAGATTCGAAACAGGAGAGAGGAGAGATGAAAATATCTCATTTTATTGATTAAAAATTGGGGATAATGATGAGAAAAAGGCGCCTACTTCATGAGGGGAGATCCCCACACTGAGGTGTCAAAATTCAGTTTTTTAATTCTTTTCTTTGGTCCTACTCTTCATCTAATTCCAATGAGGAATAAATTAATCATTTATCTCAATATTTCGATCTTGATAGATTTCCTGAATTTTCTTTTTACAATCCGTGTGAATATAAAATGATAGAAATTTCTCTTAGAGTATTTAATTATTCATTTATCCAATACTCATAGAATTTAAGAGAATTCTAATTTTGATATAAAAATTCTTTATGCATAAAAATCAACTTCAATGGGAATAACACTTTTATATAAAAAAATCCTTTTATGTATATAATCAAATTTAATAGGAATACCACTTTCAAAATAAAAAAATTTTCTTTATGCATCTATTTATGCATAAAAATCAACTTTTATAAGAATAATGCTTTCATAATAAAAAGAATTTCTTTATGCATCTATTTATGCATAAAAATCAACTTTTATAAGAATAATGCTTTCATAATTAAAAAATTCCTTTATGCATCTTTCTATACATAAAAATAAAATTTAATAAGAATAACTCTTTTATAATAAAAAATTTTTCTTTATGCATCTTTCTATGCATAAAAATCAAATTGAATAAGAATAACACTTTGTAATAAAAAAATTCCTTCATGCATCTTTCTATGCATAGAAATCAAATTTATTAAGAATAACACTTTTATAGTAAAAATCTTTCCTTTATGTATCTTTCTATGCATAGAAATCAAATTTTATAAGAATATCACTTTTATAACAAACAAAATTTTTTTATGCATCTTTCTATGCATAGAAATCAAATTTAATAAGAATAACACTTTCATTTAAAAAAATCCCTTATGCATAAAAATCAAATTTAATAAGAATATTACTTTTATAATAAACAAAATTCCTTTATGCATCTTTCTATCCATAGAAATCAAATTTAATAAGAATAACACTTTTATACTAAAAAAATTTCTTTATGCATCTTTCCATGCATAGAAATCAAATTTAATAATAATAACACTTTTATAATAAAAAAATTTCCTTTATGCATCTTTCTATGTATAGAAATCAAATTTAATAAGAATAACACTTTTATAATAAAACAATTCCTTTATGCATCTTTCTATGCATAGAAATCAAATTTAATAAGAATAACACTTTTATAATAAAAATTTTTTCTTTATGCATCTTTCTATGCATAGAAATCAAATTTAATAAGAATAACACTTTTATTATTTATAAAAAATTCCTTAATGCATCTTTCTATGCATAGAAATCAAATTTATTAATAATAACACTTTTATAATTAAAAACTTTTCTTTATGCATCTTTCTTTGCATAGAAAAAAAAATTTAATAAGAATAATACTTTTGTTATAAAAAAATTTCCATTATGCATCTTTCTATGCATAGAAATTAAATTTAATAACAATAACACTTTTAGAATAAAAAAATCCTTTATGCATTTTTCTATGCATAGAAATCAAAGTTAATAGGAATAACACTTTTATAATAAAAAAAATTCCTTTTTGCATCTTTCTATGCATAGAAATCAAATTTAATAAGAATAACACTTTTGTAATAAAACAAATTCCATTATGCATCTTTCTTTGCATAGAAATCAAATTTAATAAGAATAACACTTTTATAATTAAAACATTTCCTTTGTGCATCTTTCTATGCATAGAAATCAAATTTAATAAGAATAACACTTTTATAATAAAAATTCCTTTATGCATCTTTCTATGCATAGAAATCAAATTTAATAAGAATAACACTTTTATAATAAAAAATTTTCCTTTATGCATCTTTCTATGCATAGAAATCAAATTTAATAAGAATAACACTTTTATAATAAAAGAAATTCTATTATCCCTCTTTCTATGCATAAAAATTAAATTTAATAAGAATAACACTTTTATAATAAAAAAATTTCCTTTATGCATCTTTCTATGCATAGAAATCAAATTTAATAAAAATAACACTATTATAATTAAAAAAATTCCTTTATGCATCTTTCTATGTATAGAAATCAATTTTAATAAGAATAACACTTTTATAATAAAAAAAAATTCTTTATGCATATTTCTATGCATAGAAATAAAATTTAATAAGAATAACACTTTTACAATAAAGAATTTTTCTTTATGCATCTTTCTATGCATAGGAATCAAATTTATTAAGAATAACACTTTTATAATAAAAAAACATTTTCCTTTATACATCTTTTTATGCATAGAAATCAAATTTATTAAGAATAACACTTTTATATTTTCATTATGCATATTTCTATGCATAGAAATCAAATTTAATAAGAATAACACTTTTATAATAAAAAAAATTCCTTTATGCATATTTCTATTTATAGAAATCAAATTTAATAAGAATAACACTTTTATAATAAAAAAACATTCCTTTATGCATCTTTCTATGCATAGAAATCAAATTTAATAAGAATAACACTTTTATAATCAAAAAATTTACTTTATGCATCGTTCTATGCATAGAAATCAAATTTAATCAGAATAACACTTTTATAATAAAAAAATTCCATTATGCATAGAAATCAATTGTAATAAGAATCAAATTTAATAAGAATAACACTTTTATAATTCAAAAAATTTCTTTTTGCATCTTTCTATGCATAGAAATCAAATTTAATAAGAATAACACTTTTATAATAAAAATTTCCTTTATGCATCTTTCTATGCATAGAAATCAAATTTAATAAGAATAACACTTTTATAATAAAAAAATTTCCTTTATGCATCTTTCTATGCATAGAAATCAAAGTTAATAAGAATAACACTTTTATAAATAAAAAAAATTCCTTTATGCATCTTTCTATTCATAGAAATCAAATATAATAAGAATAACACTTTTATTTCCTTTATGCATCTTTCTTTGCATAGAAATCAAATTTAATAAGAATAACACTTTTATAATAATAAAAAATCCCATTATGCATCTTTATATGCATAGAAATCAAATTTAATAAGAATAACACTTTTATAATAATAAAAATTTCTTTATGCATCTTTGTATGCATAGAAATAAAATTTAATAAGAATAACACTTTTATAATAAAAAAAATTTCTTTATGCATCTTTCTATGCATAGAAATCAAATTTAATAAGAATAACACTTTTATAATTAGAAAATCCCATTATGCATCTTTCTATGCATAGAAATCAAATCTAATAATTAATATCAATGATATTCATGCATATTCATAGGTGAATATGTACATGGAGTAATTAGATTATTTCTTTTAGATACAAAAAATGGTGGAAATTACTCTTTTGGAATAACATAAAAACAAACTTTCTTTTTCACAAAATTTTGGAATTTTTTACCATAACCTCCTTTGTATGGCTGACCATTTCTCATTTTTATCTTTCTTCACTTAACTTAATTAACCTAATTTAGAATTATAGAACTCTAATCTACATAATTTTCTAAATTCAAGAGTGTAAACAATAAGAAGAGTTTAATTAATCACTTAGTTAATCTTTCTATGATTAAGAAAGGTTTGAATGTAAAGAAGAGAAGAGTTTAATTAATCACTTAGTTAATCTTTCTATGATTAAGAAAGGTTTGAATGTAAAGAAGAGAAGAGGGTGGCCTTTTCATCAAAGGCATAGCATTTGAATTTAATTCAATCATTTACAAAACATAAAAATCAAGAAAATCATAGATTTTTCATTAAAATTCGTAAACAAAGTAAGAAAATTAGCTTACATGGAGCTTGTAAGCTCTCCTTTGGCTTGAGGGATTGAGGGTTCTACTCTTGTTTGCAGCAATCTAATCTCTAGTGCTTTCTGAAGGAGGTTTGAAATTGATTTCATACATGCCTATTCGCTCAAGTTACAAAAATTAGTTATTTTTTTAAAGTGATTTTTAAGGTTTTTTGAACCCCTTTTGTTATAGGACTAGCGTCTTTAGGTTCACACTTGTAGACTCATCTCTCTTGGCTCACATATATAGGCTCACACCTCTAGAATCATATCTCTAGACTTACATCTATAGGATCACTCCCTTTTTTGAATTAAATAGGCTTACATAGTTTCGGTTAGCCAAACTCACGTCATGCCTTGTGAGCTCAAACCTGTGGGCTCACGTCTCTAGGTGCATGTGTGCCCCCTCCGCGCACCGGATTCCTGATTGCTGGTAGCGGAAGTAGCTCCTGCTTGCGCGGGGCAGGGTTTCCCACTCGAATGTTCGCTCTCAAATGTTCGGGCGCACGAGACTAAGCTGGTGGTCATTCCGAAACTGAAACTGGGAAAATTTTCCATGCCCGGTAAACGGGGACGATTCTACCATTTTGAATTTCTTAAATGAGTTTTTCTAACGAGGTCAAGATACTGAACTAACTTTCATCTGAATAAACCAGATAGAAGGGAAACTATTACAGACTTAACTTGAAGGAATAAACGCTAATTGAATCAAGCACAACCGTTGATCTATTCAATTAAGTCTTCAGGTTATTATTTAACTATTCGAGTTCTAAGCGTATTCCTACTGATCAATTTTATTATTAAAACTCTACTGATTTGAGCCCATGGATTAGCCACCACTCCCACAAGCCCGTGCATTGCTTGGTCAGAACCCTCCAAGATTCTCCTTAGGTGTCCTGGCACTTCACTCAGGGACCGTTTCGTCGGCCCTCGCCCATCGTACCGGAAGCACACCATTTTACACCATACCCAGGCTAGTTAAGACCTGGGTAAGTTTTGGCTGTGTGAGCCATCCTTTGAACACTCCCTGCCGGCTGTTTGCAACCGAACTTCCCTTAGAAAAACACATATACCAAATGGTCCCTCCAGCATTCTGGCGTAAGATAGTCCTTTAAGAAAACAGGGTTTCTATGCAAGTTTTCAGTTTTGATTTTCTTTTGAATACAATGAGTATATCTTAATTCCATATCCCAAGACTTCTAGATCATAGGTTTTGATTCCCAAGCGGAAATCCTCGAATTCTGTAATCTTGATCCTCAGATCAAAATCAAAGGTCTCAATTTAATTTCAGATTTGGTGAGTGATTTGAGTGTAGATTACTGAATTGGTCACATCGTCTTTTCTTGAAACTGACGAAGGAGTTACGTCTTGGTCATAGTCTGATTCAGGGTTTGAGTCTGGAAAGGTTCTACTAGAACTATCTTTCTTGAAGGATAATATTTCAATTACTACTTTACTGAATTTCATTCATTGAGTATTTTGCTTAACTGAAATCAAAACTAATCACGAATTCCTATGAGGAATAAATTAATCATTTATCTAAAATTTCGACTTCGATATATCTTCTGAATTTTCTCATTACTATTCTAGAGAATATGAAACAATAGAATTTTCCTTCACAGAGTATTTACTTATTCATTTACCAATATTCATGGGATTTAGACAATGATTAAAGAGAACTCTTATTTTGATATAAAAAAATTCTGTATGCATCTTTTTATGCATAAAATCCAACTTCTATGGAAATAACACTTTTATATAAAAGAAAATCCTTTTATGCATCCTTTTATGCATAAAAATCAATTTTGATGAAACTAACACTTTTATAACAAAAAAATTCTTTTATGCATCTATTTATGCATAAAAATCCATTTTGATGAAAGTAACACTTTTATAATTAAAAAAATTCTTGTATGCATCTATTTATGCATAAAAATCAATAATGATGAAAGGAACATTTTTATAATAATAAAAAAAATCTTTTATGCATCTATTTATGCATAAAAATCAATATTGATGAAAGTAACCCTTTTATAATAAAAAAATCTTTTATGCATAAAAATCAATAATGATGAAAGTAACACTTTTATAATAAAAAAAATTCTTTTATGCATAAAAATCATTATTGATGAAAGTAATACTTTTATAATTAAAAAATTTATTTTATGCATAAAAATCAATAATGATGAAAGTAACACTTTTATAATCAAAAAAATTCTTTTATGCATAAAAAACATTATTGATGAAAGTAAAACTTTTATAATAAAAAATTATCCTGCATCTTTCTATGCATAGAATTTAAATCTAATGAAAATCACTCTTTTATAATTAAAAAAAAACCAATATGCATCCTTCTATGCATAGAATTTAAATCTAATGAAAATCACTCTTTTATAATAAAAATTAACCAATATGTATCCTTCTATGCATAGAATTTAAATCTAATAGAAATAAAAATATTTCTATTATGCATTTTTCTATGCATAGAATGAAAATAACACTTTTAGAATACACAAACGATGGGGATTACTCTTTTTGAATAATAAGAGGTAATACTTATTTCAAAAAATTTAAGAAAATTTTACCATATCCTCCTTTGTATGGCTGACCATTTTTTATTTTTTCCTATTCTTAATTTACTTAAAAATTATCCCCAATTGGTTTCAAGCATCCTAAGCTAATTAAATTCCACTTTTAAAAGAGAAACAATATGAAAAGTTTAATTCAAACAATTTGATTACTTAACTAGGATAAAGAAGGGCTGAATTTAAGAATGAGAGAGGGGGGAAAGCCTTTCCAGCAAGGCATAGCATCAGATTATCATTTTAAAGATAACAAAAATTAGAAAAGCATTAAAAGAATAAGAAAAAGTAGGATTTCTAACTTACATGAAATTCTAGGAGCTTTCCTTTGGCTTGATGGTTTGAGGGATCTACTCTTGTTTGCAACAAGAGTGGCCACCAATTCTTTAGAAGAGGAAAAGGTCAAAAACTAATGAATTATTAAGAAATTCACAGTTTTTGGCTCTAAGGAGGAGTAGAGTAATACTGCATAAAACACTATTAAGCTTCAACAAAGGGGGAGGCTTCTATTTATAGGAAAAAGTGAGCTTCTAACCAAGCAAACTGATTCTAGAATTTTCCAGATCAGTTTGGTCAATCTTTAGGTCTGTTTAGCTTACTTTTTGGAACTAGACTTGAATTAGGAGAGAGGAGAGATAAAATATCTCAATTTTTGGGAATTTAAAACTCCACCACACATGTGAAATAGGCGCCTCCTTCATGAGGGGGAATCCCCACATCTAAGGTGTCAAAAGTTTATTTTTTTAGTATTTCCTTTGGTCCTTAGTCCACTCTTCATCTTATGTGAGTATTTACTCATTTTTGGGGGGATTTTCTTTATTTCTTATATTTATCTCTTCCACACATTTGGATGAATCTGATTGGCCCCTCAAAACCTTAATTTAGAAATTTCAGAAAATCTGGACCCCTAGGATAAGGCTTTTTGAACAAATTATAATTGATTTCTAATGCACCTTCTAAAAATCTTTTTGAACTTCTGTTTTGGGAGAATTTATTTTAATAAGAAGATCTATTTTTCCATCCAAAAATATCTAAAATTTGAATAATCTCTCTCTAGAATATTTTCTCTCTCTAAGCCCCAAAATAGGTAGAAACAAGATCTTTTATATATCTGAAGAGGGATTTGATTACAGGGGAAGATACTGGACATCTTGAGGGGCTGGGGAGGAATCTTACATTCTCTCCCACCACTTGAAAAATGCGAGATGTCCTCATCTTGCAAACTGGGGGTAATCCCACAACAGTTCGGCTTCTTTCTCCCAGGTGGCATCTTCAAAAGGATAGAACTTTTATTTAACCAATAATTCTCTCAGAATTCTATTCCTAAGAACCTTTTCTCGAACATCAAGGATTTCTTCAGGTTGGAGTTCCATCTGCCCTTGGGTTGAAGAAGTTAAGATTTCATTCTCATCAAGCACATGATTTGGGCTTGGTATATACTTTTTAAGAAGGTTGACATGAAATACATTATGTACTTTGAGATGAGGAGGCAGAAGAAGCTCATAGGCTAACTCACCTGATATGGTCCACAATATCTCGGGGATAACTTCTTGTACTTCCCAAGAGATAGAGAACTTCTTGCAAAGAGCTTCCAATTTCTAGAGATGTTGACTTGGTTGATTCTTCTCCTCCTTTATTAGCAAGAACACCACATGCTTGAGGAGAAAATACAAACATTAGATGGTCTAACATTGCTTCTTCTCTATGCATTTGCCTAAACGATTGCATTGCCTTGCTTGCTAGGCCTTTATCAATATATGCCCCAAGCGTAGCATTTCATACTATAGCCTTGTGTTTTAGGTGTGTTTCACATGCATGTAAGGGTATTATCATGCTGTTCCAGGGGGTAATGGAGTGAGTGTGGTCACAATGTCATCCATGAAACAATGTCCCTATTGAATACCTTACAAAATAAATTTTTTGCTTCAATGATGACTCCTCACTTGTCGTGTATTGTAATGTGTGTTGCATACCAAAACATCCCTTAAAAAATTCAAGTTGTGGGCAATAGTGCTTTATTGAGTTTTAGTGACACTACATTGCATATTGCATGCTGACAACACACTGGAGAACACATTTTCTACACCTTTGTTACTCCCACACTTTCTATACATGCGCACAAGCATTGTTAACATAAGCATACTTGTAGCCTCATGCATATATATGGAAGGTGCATGTCCACAGCAAGCAGATCATACATGAAAATATGTTAGTATAAATGTGTTGGACTGATTCTGGTTGTGCTATGGAATGTTGCAGGGAAAATCACGTTGGTACCCTCCATATGTCTAGTTTGAAAGAAAGTCAGTTTTCTGTATGACCAAAGCCCAAGCACATAAAGTCTACGGTCTTTCAAATTCTGGAGTGGATGCGCGAACATTGGGTGAGGCTAATTTTATAGATGCAGATTGGCTATCATGTTTTGATGAGGTGCCAAGAAGGGGCAGTAAAGTAAAATGCAGGACTTTGAAGCTAGAGTTGTGGCCTAGGTTCTACACCCTTTTTACTTTGGTATATTAGGAACCTCCCATCAACTATGGGATGGAGGTGACGAAGGCATTTGCAAGAGGTTTTCTGCATGAGTGTACAAAAGGGCCAGTCGATTGGGCTTTATTTTCTGAGAGCATGATAGCAGCTATGGATGCAAAGAAGCTACAAGCAAAGAAGCACTGATGGTCTATTTTCCATGCTTCCTTAGGATAAAGAAGGGCTGAATTTAAGAATGAGAGAGGGGGAAAGCCTTTCCAGCAAGGCATAGCTTCAGATTATCATTTTAAAGATAACAAAAATTAGAAAACCATTAAAAGAATAAAGAAAAGGTAAGATTTCTAACTTACATAAATTTGTGAGAGATTTCCTTTGGCTTGATGGTTTGAGGGATGATTCTACTCTTATTTGCAACAAGAGTGGCCACCAATTCTTTAGAAGAGGGAAAGGTCAAAAACTAATGAATTATTAAGAAATTCATAGTTCTTGGCTCTGGGGTGGAGCAGAGTAATAGTGCATAAAACACTATTAAGTTTTAACAAAGGGGGAGGCTTCTATTTATAGGAAAAAGTGAGCCTCTAACCAAGCAAACTGATTCTAAATTTTCCAGATCAGTTTGGTCAATTTTTGACCATTTTTAGGTCAATTTAGCTCATTTTTTGGATCTAGTTGAAGCAGGAGAGAGGAGAGATGAAAATATCTCATTATTTGTGAGTTTAAAACTCAACCACACATGTGAAATAGGTGCCTCCTTCATGAGGGCAATTCCCCCACACTGAGGTGTCAAAAATGCATCATTTCACTAAATATCTCTTCTTTTTTAACTAATATCCTTGTCCTTTGTCAACTCTCCATCTTATGTGAGTATTTACTCATTTTTAGGGGGATTTTCTTTATTTCTTCATTTATCTCCTCCATACATTTGGATGAATCTAATTGGCCCCTCAGAACCTTAATTTAATTTTTTTTAAAAATTTGTTCCTCCAGGTTTGAATAGGTGAAGCCTCTTGAGCAATCGGAGACAGTACAAAATATGCATGTGGACTCAGAGGCAATTGCTGTGCTAGACGAAATAATTGAGGTGCTTGAAAGGAAATATGCTCATGCCCTATCAAATCTCAACGAAGCTACCGAGAAAAGTTGACAAGTACAAAGTGGATATGCATCGAGATGAAGGGGCACAGCTCCTGGTAAGTAGTTTGAAAAGACAGTTAGAAGATGCACAATCTGAGTTGCAAAAGGTTGAAAATGCATCAGACCCAGCAGATGCTGGGAAGTTACAGGAGCTGAGGATGAAAGTGGACAGATTGTCGCTGACCATCCAAACTGTGGATGGAGTTGTTATGGGTACTGTTCCTACTAGTGCGAGCTGTGAAAGTCAAGAGTTTCTAGAAAATGCAAAACAAATAGAGATGCATGTGCGTGCTCAGGTGGATTTTGTGAAAGACATACAGGCAAGAAGGAACAAAGTGTTCCTATCCTTGCCAACACCTAAATTACCACATGCAAATCTGGGCTTATCGGATGCGCACAATATTTGTTTTGCTTGTGGATTGGTCATGTATGATGCAGACGGTCTTTGCATGTTTATACTTCCTTGTGGTCATGCTTATCATATTTATTGTTTTTCTCACCTTGCTACAAGCAAAGAGATTTGCATGGCTATGGGACATGAAACTTTGCCATCCATCACAAAAACTTTATATAATTCAATGTTCTTTTTGGGAAGCCTTATGGTTCTAGCTCCTTTGAGGAGGCTCATTATGGTGCAAAGTGATAAAAAATAAATGGTAAAAAATGACTGCTTCCTTTAATAGATTGGGTTTGTGTAGGACCCCAAATACCACTATACACAATCTCCAAAGGTCTTCTTCTCATTTCACCTTCCTTGGGAAATGGTAATCTTGCTTGATTCCCAAACTGACATGCATCACATACATCCATGCATCCTTGGGGGGTGTATGCATAAATAGGTGGACTTAATACCTATGTCCGGGACACAACTAGTACACTGATAGTAACCATCTAATACCAAGCAAAAAGTGGGTTGTTTAAAAAAAGAAAAAGAAAAAGAACCATTTTTCGGTTATGGTCAACCACTCCCCACGTCCTCTCTCTCTCTCTCTCTCTCTCTCTCTCTCTCTCTCTCTCTCTCTCTCTCTCTCTCTCTCTCTCTGCTCTGAACAAGCTTCCATGGCAACCTCATGTCTGTTTGTGTGTCTTGTGATTGATGGTAAGGCTTACCCTCTATAGCAGAATCTCTCTCTCTCTCTCTCTCTCTCTCTCTCTCTCTCTCTCTCTCTCTCTGCCGTGAACAACCTTCGATGGCGACTTCATATGTGCGTGTGTGTGTATCTTGTGATTGCTCCCTTCCACATCGAAAACGGGCGTTGCTCTACTGCACGAAGCTCCCCTTTCCTCCAGTGCTGCCGGGTACGTACCTGCAAGTCTGGTAACTTATATATTAATGCTAGCTCACACCTTTTGTAGCTAATTATGCGATCTAATTCTGAATTGTGGGCGATGCGTTGGTAAGCCTTCCCCTCTATAGAAGAATCTCTCTCTCTCTCTCTCTCTCTCTCTCTCTCTCTCTGCCGTGAACAACCTTCGATGGCGACTTCATATGTGCGTGTGTGTGTATCTTGTGATTGCTCCCTTCCACATCGAAAACGGGCGTTGCTCTACTGCACGAAGCTCCCCTTTCCTCTTGTGCTGCCGGGTACGTACCTGCAAGTCTGGTAACTTATATATTAATGCTAGCTCACACCTTTTGTAGCTAATTATGCGATCTAATTCTGAATTGTGGGCGATGCGTTGGTAAGCCTTCCCCTCTATAGAAGAATCTCTCTCTCTCTCTCTCTCTCTCTCTCTCTCTCTCTCTCTCTCTCTCTCTCTCTCTCTCTCTCTCTCTGTGTGCAGATTTCCTGGATTTCTTAACATTATATTAGCATCTGAGGGTCTATCTGACTCTCTTAAGAGCCTCATGCTATCCACAAAGTGAGCACATTCGACTTGTTGAACTGATCAAAAGGAGTTTTTTCAACATGGAAAGAGTTCCAAATTGCACAAGCAGAAGATGTTCAAAGCAGCTTATGTACATGTGCTGGCTCCTCAAGTGTGCACCATGCAAATCAAAATTAATCAGGGAGTACGAAACAGGCCGAAAGCGTGCTTATCGTGAGAAGTTAAAGTCAAGGAAGTCACCAGTGAAACAAGTCAGGCTCAGCATCACAAAACAGAAGATGATTACTTCAAAAGTGATTAAGTGTTTCACGGAATACACACAGGGTCTTGACAATAAAGCAAAGGGTGAGATCATCAAGTATACTCAACCATCGAGCATTAAGAGATGTACAATTTAATTGTGCATCTCTTAATTGTCAGAAAGCTGAGGAATCCACACAGGATCATAAGTTCTTGCTCCATGGATTACACAGTACCCTCAAGGGCCAAGGCTGTCAAAAGACCAAAAAGCTCTAGGGAATTGTTTGTTAAACGGGCAAGTATCATGATGGTCATGAATTCCACAAGTAGAAAACCAAATATAGCAGCTGCATCAAGGCTACTTGGAGTTCATCGAAGGAATTTTTATGCAGCTAGATCTCAAATGAAGCAACATGACTCACAGCTACCATTGCATTTGTGTGAGCAACAAACAACGACAACATAGAAGTATAATCACAGAGGAAGTGAAAGATTTAGTCATTGCATATTGGACAAACAATGCACGTGTGTCGCCAAACAAAAAGGATGTATGTCGAAAGCGTGTTGGACGAAAGCTGTATGAGAAACATCTGGTGCATCTACTTGAACAACCTCAGGTTTGTCTTCCTTGTTATGCCATACTTTTTAAATGTCCCTAATTACCTCTTGGTTGTACATTGGTCGATAGTGCAGGGCTGAAGTTAGGCACCAGCTTCATAGTGTGTAATACTAGTCTACCATGGTAACCCTTGTAGATAAACAACTACCACTTTCAATTACAGTTTCATCCTCATAAAGGTGGCTAGCAAAGGAAGCCACCAAGGTGGTGGTAGGCTCACAGATTGGTAGCAAAGGTTTTGCTCAAGCTGATATGTTATTAGGCCGGCAGCTAGAAGCATCAGGTTAGGATTTCTGTCATACCAATGAACTCCAAGCCTGGGAGCTGATAAGAGTGGTATCTTCATGGTAGGTACTATGCTAAGAGTGGTGGCTCCTAGGCTTGGAGCTCAGTTACCAAGCTTGGAGCTCATAGGCATGAGGCTGGGAGTGATTCAGGTGGTATCTTGATGATAGGTACTATGCTAAGAGTGGTGGTAGCCACCACTGTTAACATTACAGCTATTGTTCCAAAGCTGGTAGTTACCTTTATATCCCTAAAAGCCACCATTGTCAACCTGGTAGCTTCCACTCTTAAGATGGTTGCTACCTTATCTACCTACTAGCTTTCACTCTATACAGGTAGCTACCATTGTTAACATGGCAGCTACTGTTCCAAACGTGGTAGTTACCTTTCTGCCTTTAAAAGCCACCATTGTCAACCTGGTAGCTTCCACTCTTAACATGGTTGCTACCTTACCTAGCTGGTGGCTCTCACTCTATACAGGTAGCTACCACTGTTAACATGGTAGCTACTATTCCAAAGCTGGTAGTTACTTTTCTGTCTTTAAAAGCCACCATTGTCAACCTGGTAGCTTCCACTCTTAACATGGTTGCTACCTTACCTAGCTGGTGGTTCTCACTCTATACAGGTAGCTACCACTATTAACATGGCAGCTACTGTTCCAAACCTGGTAGTTACCTTTCTGTCTTTAAAAGCCACCATTGTCAACCTGGTAGCTTCCACTCTTAACATGGTTGCTACCTTACCTAGCTAGTGGCTCTCACTCTATACAGGTAGCTACCACTGTTAAAGAAAGAGCTAGGCTTATCCCTCAAGGAGCATTGGGTGTGGTCAGACGAGGCAGCCTCGTAGTTGAAGGCAAAGAGGCCTTTCTACTTTGTTGCCCGGTATGGGACTCTCACAGGGTTAAAGATGACACATTATTTCTCGGGATTTGGTCATGGGAAGGGTGAACATGATGGTGCAGGTGCTGTTATCAAAAGACATTTGACTCAAGAGCAGCTTAAGCTAGACTGTAGAAAATTGCAATGTGTAGAGAATGTGGTTGCCTTTTTAAGAGAAACTATGTGTGATGGGGTTGCTGCCACATATGCATCCAAAGTAAGACCAGTTACCAGGGTGTTTTGGGAAGTTAAGGAAGGCGACGTGGATAGAAGCAAGAAGTGGGACTGCAAATCTGTGGATGGCACTCGTGAGATACATTGTGTCTCAAGTTACTCTTTAACAAATGGAAAAGCTCTCAGATGCAGGCAACTATCATGCTTTTGCAATTCTTGTATGAAAGGCCTTTGGAGGAGGTGCTCTAGGAAGTCACATGTCAAGAAGTGGGAGTATTTTACCCTCCTTGAACCTTCAGAAGATGTCAAAGATGCTAATGAAGTTGAAGATTTTGCATACGAAGGACACCATGATGCTTTGAGTGATGCACTTTGCATTGGTGACAATTTTGCTGTCATAGCTCCTCATGAGACAATGAGGAGCTTGCAGATTTTTATGTCTTGAAATGCACAGCTCAAAAGAAAAAATCTGATACTAAGCTAACAGATGGCTGGGGGAATGTTTACCTTGCTGGTTCATTTGTTGTCAAGGGAATATGGTACAAACAAGCGAAAGGAAATCCCTATGAGTATAAGCTATTACGGCGCAAGCCTGAAGCTATTTTAACTTTGGCAGTAGCACATTTTCGTCCCGATCCTTTAGAGATATTGGCAGGTTCCTCCTTGTCCGATTGATCATCCGTTATATTGGAAGCTTTATCTAGGTCCTTATTGCTCGAAATGGGAGGACGCTGGCTAGAAGATCCTCCTGCATGGAAAACAATCATTAGCAAGTGAAAACATATTAGTCTACATTCAATTATAAAAGTGAATACAACCTTTCGTTTTCCTCTTTCTTCCCCTTTTCAACATTTTTAAGGCTTGTAGTAGTGAAGGACTCTCTTCTTGATGATTCTCCTTGTCCATGTCACTATTTATAGGACTTTCTACACCCAAGTCCACAAGTTCTCTCTCCTTGATAGTGTCATCCTTTGGATCAGGTTCCTTGTTTTTTCCAAGGAAATCTGCCACAGTCTCAAGTTCCGTGTCCAACTGTAAATTTTCTACATTACAACCTGGTGTAGAAAAAACTTCATCCATTGGCTGAATGTTTTTGGCATCCTCATTATCTGCAATAAATTCAATCATTAGAAAATATTTTCCCACCTTAGTAGATAGTAAACCATACCAAATTGAAAGTAAACTCTCACAACTTAACACAAGCTCTACCGATTCCAGCTACAAAAGTTACATACTAAAAGCTATCATACTTACCTTCAAATCTCCTAGCTTGCCTTGGAGGCCTTGGTAGCTTTCAGCATGCCTTGACATCTTGGTATCCCTTGGTAGCTTTTAGCATGGAAGACTCAAGCATATCTTGGTAGCTTTTAGGCATCCCTTGGTAGCTACCAGCAGGCTTCCAAGGGTAGCTGTTAGGCTTCCAAAGGTAGCTACCAGGCTTCAAAGGGTAGCTATCAGGCTTTTAAGGATAGTTGAGAGGCTTCAAGGATAGTTACCAGGTACCTACCAGGCTTCCATGGGAAAGCTCTCAGGCTTTTAGGGGAGCTGAAAAGCTGGAAGGTAGCTACCAGGTAACCCATGATTCCAAATGTAACTTTTAGGCTATTATAGGTAGCTGACAGACTTTGAAGGTAGCTACCAAGCTTTTAAGGGTTAACACCGGTCTTCAAAGAGTAGATATCAGGCTTCAAAGGGTGGCTATCAGGCTTTTAAGGGTAGCTGACAACCTTTCCAAGTAGCTACTAGGAATCTAAGGGTTAATATCAGTCTTCAAAGGGTAGCTGATAGCCTTTCCTGGTAGCTACCAGGTAGCTACCAGGAATCTAAGGGTTAATATCAGTCTTCAAAGGGTACCTACCTATCAGGCATCAAAGGGTAAATTCCTAACTAACTACACTGCTAGCTACCAGGACTATAGTGGTGGCTACCATGACTCTATTATTAGCAGCTACTAGATTCCCTTGGTAGCTTCCATGCTGTCCTTGAAAGCTTTCAGGCTTGCCTTGTTACTTTCAGGCTTGCCTTGGTAGCTTCCAGGCCTTACTTGGTCGTTTCCATGCTTTCATTCAATGCTTTCAAGCTTGTCTTGGTAGTCAATGTCTTGGTAGTTACAAGGTTCATAGGTAGCTACTAGGTTTCCAAGGGTAGCTGTGAGGCTTTTAAGGGTTGATACCAGGTAGCCACCAGGCTTCAATGGAGTAGCTCTCAAGATTTTATAAGTAGCTACCAAGTAACTACCAGGATTTCAAGATTATAAGGGTAGCTGATAGGCTTACCAGATAGCCACCAAGCTTATAAGGGTAGCTGATAGGCTTACCAGATAGCCACCAGGCTTCCAAGGGTTAATAGCAATCTTTAAAGTGTACCTACTAGGCATCAAAGGGTAATTTCCATGCCTACACTAGGAGCTACCAGGACTCTATTGGTGGCTATTATGACTCTATTGGCAGCTACCAAGATTCCCTTAGTAGCTTCCATGCTGTACTTGAAAGCTTTGAGGCTTGCCTTGGTAGCTTCTAGGCTCTACTTGGTAGTTTCCATGCTTTCATTCAAAGCCTGTAGCCTTGCCTTAGTAGCTGGCACCAAAGCCTTGGTAGCTACCAGGATTTTAAGGGTAGATACCAGGTACCTTGGTATCTACCAGGCTTCAATGGGGTAGCTCTCAAGCTATTAAGGATAGCAAAGCCTTGGTAGCTTACCAGGCTTCAATGGGGTAGCTCTCAAGCTATTAAGGATAGCTGACAAGCTTCAAGGGTAGGTAGCAAGAAAATACCAAGCTTCCCAGGGTAGCTATTAGGTGTAACGTCTCTCCCAAGCCATGTATGTATGTGTCTCTTTTAATATAGATTTCAATAAGAAAAGAGAGTGTAATTAGAAAGAGTGAGACAGTAAGACTAGAAACATTAGAAAAGTGTTAGAATAAAAATATTAGCTCCAAAAATCCTAAAAGAAATAAGAACATAAGAATAGTTCTATTAAGAGATAAGTATCCCCAAAAATAGAATTTCGATTTTAGGTGATAAGAGGTCATATTTAGAGTACTTTTACACATTTAGAGTCCATGCATACTAAAAATATGGAAAAACAACGCGTTTTTAAAGATGGTGCGTTTGCGGATATATACAGACGTTTTTGCCTATTCTGCCCGCATTGGCTTGTAGACCAGATGCCTTCTCGTTCTTTTGACTGGCTACATGACCATATTCTGAGTTTTTATCAGAGAGTTATGGCCGAAACAATTTGCTGTTTCTGTCAGGGTCTCTACATAGAGAAAACTGTGAGAAGACAGCAAGTAGCCTCAAGGTAATCCTAGAGTTTGAGATGCATATATCCCTTCATTCTTATCTAATATCTCAGAAAAGAAGCTTAGATTGCTAGTCTTTCGGAGGAAGAGACCAAAACTCCATAGCTTTTCTTTAAGAGAAAGAATAGTATGCTGTAGTCCTGTAAGAGAAGGCTATTTTGCCATAGATCTTAGAAAGAGAGAAGAGTTACAGTATGAGTAAGAGGAGATAAAGCTTGGAGATGATTGGATGATTTCAATCGTAAGAGAAGGTATTAGAAGACTCTATGTTCTAAAGCTCTTGTTAACGAGCAAAGGCAACGATAAACGAGCAAAGGCAACGATAAATTTCTATAAGGTATATACATTTTTTGTTTTTCAATTATATATCATTCTTAGGGGTTGAGGTATGGCCCTGGCTTCTCTATTGATTGTTACAGTGATCTATTTGATTGATTTACCATTTAAAGTTTGTATTCTTTTAAACAACAGCATATGCCTTAATAAAGAATGTCTTATCGCAATCTCAAGTTGAAATGCTAAAATCTGTGTGAGAAAAGGATTGTTTTCTTAAGAAAGTAACATGGATTGTAGTCCTATGGTTTAGTGAGTAAATGGATTGTTATCTTGGTTAAATTAAGGTACAGGTACAACTCTCCCTGCCTTGACGCTGCCCCGTTCTTGTGCTTGTATAGCCGGACGGCGGAGACGTTGGTAAGGCCCGGAGTTGGCCCATGGTATCCCTCATACCATTGGGAGAATGAGGTTTGCCGATTGAGGCAAGTGATTGTGATGATGCTGCCTAGTTCTGAGGGCCCAGGCTAGTGCGGTGAATTAGCCCACCCTAGTGCGCAGACATCCCTCTGAGGGGCGGGAGGATCGAGCGATGGAGCCTGAGAGGGCGACAGGCCGGCTTGAGTCCTCGCCAGCGGCCGACGATGAGGTGTATGGTCCCGTAGGGTTTTGCCCAGCATGTGGAGGCTGGAAGGCCGAATTCTAGATCATTGGCGGTATAAAGGAAAAGAATAAGAGAGCCGGTTTGGCTTATATGAAATTGATTCATGTTTAAACTTTGTTTTTATAAATCTTATCTTTGGCATTATTGTATTGTGAAAAAAGGCAAAGGCTGTTTTAATAAACCTTGTGAAAGGGCCTTAATTAAGGAACATGTTTGTTTATGTCAAACAGTGTGGTAGGATTAATTAGAAAATAAATTGACGCGTGAGTAGGGTGGAAAGTGGGAGGATGGAATGCCCCGACGGCACCATCCTACGGACGGGTGGACCCGATTAGTCGGGTAGCTTTCCAACATATTAAGTGAAAGCCCTACGTTAGATAAATAGGTTCTCGAGCAATTCTATTCTAGAAGACTAGGCCAATGGCTGTGCCTTACATGGATGAGGAAAAAAGCGTTGTCTCTAGGAATCAAGACTAGTAGTTGCCCAAATTATGATCAATTACCCTATGGGTGATTTGATTTTTAGAAGACCACGCTCCCCCTGCGGGATAGAACTAGGTCTTACCTATGAATCGTATCCTTGAATCTCTGTATGGTCAAGGTGTCGATGAGTAGGAAATTTTCTCTAAGATAAGACTTAGTGGACTATCTTAAGCGTTTCTCCCATTTTTGAAAAGGGGGGGAACCTTACATTAGGCTCTTAAAGGTGGTTGACAGGCTTCAAAACTAGCTAACAAGTAGCTATCAGGTTTCCAAGGGTTAATACGAGTCTTCAAAGTAAAAGCTACCAGCCACGCTGGTATCTACCAGTCCAGGTAGGCACTCATAACTACCAAATAAGCAGTTACAGTCACCAAAGGAATAGACCTGTACATGTACTCTTATTTGTGGTAGCTTCTAGGCTCACAATCTAGCTACCAGCCCATCAATGTAGCTCCCAAGTAGCATAAGATAGCTATGTTGCTACCAGAATCAGCTGCCATGCTACAGATGACAACTCTAGGTGGTACCATTTATCCACATGCATCTTACCCTCGCCCACCTTACAAAAAGGTACACAAAAAAAAACCAGTAATGAAGACAAGGGTTAGAGAGCATAACGATATGGTACATACCGTGGGAAAAGCACGATTTGGCAGCAGTGTTTGGAAGCATGGAGGGTACTGTGCTTCATGACCCAAAATCATCTTTTAAAGGGATTCGCAGAACATAATTTGAAGATTGAAGTTTGATTTCATCATTGAAGGGTAATCTGCTAGCTCAATCTTCTTAGATTTAATAATCCAAGTTGGTATGACGCTCCTATCATATTTTAGAAGATTCTAAAGAAATCATATATATTTCATCTGACTCAGAAGCTTCAGTAAATCAGGCAGCTAAGTCACTAAAAATTAAACTTTCTAAATGAAAGCTTAAGCCTGGGAAAAGAGTGGTTTCCCGAGAGAAAATTTTGGACTAAAAAATCTAAATCAAGGATAGATGGAAAACCATGGTATTTTGACTATGTCAAATATATTGGTTTAGGTGATTTCCTTGCAAATATGCATTTTTATAGAACTGGAATGGATAACTAATCTTTTGATTCTTCCTCTCACTCAGTTTTTTTTTTTTTTTTTTTTGTACAAGGTATTAGACACTACTTGAAGAGAGTCTCTCAAGTAAGACCTTGCCATCATGTCTAAAACCTCATAGTTAGAGAGATATATTGGGAAAATTTTCATACTTGTTTGGTGGTAGACTAGGCACAAGTTTATCCTTCAAAAGAAAGATTTGTGGGAAGTAATTGGTACACCTGAAAATGATAAACCCACCACAAGGGAAGGAAAAACAGAGCGTGGTTCGAGGGGATCATGAGAGTCCGCGCGTGAACGGGGGATCGGAGCCCACTCGATGGTTTTCATCCACAATCTTCTCACCCTTATCTCGAATGGAGGGTGTGGAGGGAGGCAGCCATGGAAGAATGGAAGGGAAGAATTCTCTCACTCTCTCTCTCTCTCCCCGTCACACACAGCAAGTAATGGAGGTAAGCAATTTTCTATACGATTGAAAATTTCTGCGTTGAATGTCTGCCAAAATGCATTGAAGCTGTGTGGAAAAGGGGGGGGGCGCAGAGCCCATGGAGACTTGCGCTGACTGAGGAACCCGCCTTGAAGGGGCTGACTGGGGAACCCGCCTTGAAGGGGCTGACTAGGGAACCCGCCTTGAAGGGGCGAAGAGCAGCCCCCCAGCAAACATCGAAAGGCAGGCGCAATTAAATTAACTCTGCGTGTGGGGGATGACACTAGCCCACGAATGCTGCTGAAGGCGGCGAAGACCACGTTTGAAGGGGGGTGGACACCAGCCCCACGGCTACGTTGAAGAACCCCATGACTTGCGTTGAGTGGGGGGGCGAAGAGCAGCCCCAGCCCCGTGTTGCTGCGTACGCGAAAGTGGGGGAGTCGACCTCTTTTGCTGCTGGTGAGGGCCTGCGCCATACTTGAAAGTGTTGCTGAAATGTGCTGTGGGGCAGCCTCCTCTGCCGCTGCTGTAGCTGGTGAAAGCCTGTGCTTGCCAGACTCGAGGGAGGGCCGAGCTGTTGAGGTGGGGCGAAGTTTGAGTGTAGGGAGGCGAAGTTTGAGCCCAGGCCCGTTGTTGCGTGCACCGTTTGTCTGGGCGAAAAGCCTCAGCGGCCAGGGGCCACGGCCACGGCCAGCCTTGGGCGGCCAGCCCCAGTGGCCGGCCAGGCCAGCCAGGCGGCAGCCAGCCAACCAGGCGACGGTGGCGGCGGCGGCGGCCAGCCACCAGCCCAGCAAACGCCACGAGCAGAAAAAAAAAAGAAAAAAAAGAAAAAAAATATTTTATTTGTTCATTTTTTTTAATTAAAAATGAAGCAAGCGGCCAGCTAGCGGCGCAGCCAGACTCGGCCCTAAGGACACTCCCCACCACGGGCGGGCGGCCACGCCCGAAGCGGCGGGGCCGGCCCGGCCCGTTATTTTTTTATTTTATTTTTTTTAAAAAAAAAAACAAAACAAAACACAAAACAACGGTACACCCCACGAAACAAACCCAACACGGCCGTCGTGCCGTGTGGTCGTAGTGTCCGTTTTCCACGAAAGAGACCCACCGCACACGGCCGTACCGTCGCGTGCTAAACGAGAGACAAATCCCACGGCCGTAGTGCCAAATCCTTCGAAGGGAGCCGTTCTATGGCTGTTGTGCCTAGTGAACACGTCTATGACCGTAGCACCTCGAGGGTAGCATATGTGGTGATCACACATTTGGTTCAGAGACTAAATTTAAGCTGAGCATAGACTTAGTGTTGACCATCAAAGTCACGTAGTTTGGCTATAGTGTAAATCTGAAACCGCGGTGTGTTTTACTTGGGCTAAGACCGGCATGGCGTCAGTTGTGCCCAAATTAGACGAAGTGCTTATCACGAGAAATCAAGGTAAGCCTAATTGAGCCGTAGTGCTCATAACCCTTCACAATCTTTTAACAGATGATAGAAGATTGTGATAAACTTTGGCAAATGAGAACCATGTACAAGCGTAGTCTTGATGTGGTTATGCCTTGTGTCCAAACAAGTTGCTTACTGTTTGTAGCAACAAAAGGCCTTGGCCCGTAGAGAAAAGCTGGCCCTTGTTGGTAGTAACAAAATAGTGTCACTACTTGGGCCTAGAGAGTGGTGACTAGTTTGATTTAGTCACGTAATTGCCTGGTAAAAGTAATCCCTATGTGTGTATTACTTGGGATTAAGGGGCTAGTAGTGCTGCTAGCAGTACTCAACTGAATGGTTTATCTAGAAGTACTAATCTGAAGGATTAGCGTATGCCTAGATAATAATAGCAGATTTAGGATTGATTTGTACAAATCAAAGGTAAATCTGAAGGGGTATAGTCTTGAGATGTAATGCTCAATGCCCTTATACAAGTTGATCGAAGAGAACTGTTCTTAAACTTACTAGCATGGTTTTCTCTTCTTTTTATTGCCATGCGTCGACATCCCACTGCTCGAGAGTTTGTGGTGATCTTTCGAGGGGGGAAAGAGCCTTTTTATATGTCACATCAATTGGTTTGGTGGTAATTTAATGGTATGGGACATCAAATTCTCACGGAATCGATTGTAGTCTTGGTGGAATGGGATGCCAAGGCTTGTGCATGTAACTTGACTCTTTGGCAGGTCTGTATGTACACTTGTCTGTAGTGATAAAGTGTGCAACATAAAATTTAAACTTTGAAAATTACCAAATATAGCCATAAGTTGGGATAAAACCCAGTTACAGAGTTCGGAGAAGCTCTAGGTAGCAAGACCATGATGGTGTACTAGTGCTAACAGAGTGATTTAGTTCCGGAGTGATCTAAATCTAGAGGTTAGCAGTAAGACATGTTTGGTTAGACAGTTTCATGCATGGGGGACGCCCTATAGCATTTTGCAAGCGTAGTCTTGCCTATGTTCAACATAAGTGTGCGATTGTGAGCACATTTTAGTTGCTACCATATGAATTTGGGAAATATATTACTTTCCTACATAAGCAATTGTAATATTGCATGACCGGCTATTTTGCTTACAAAGTTCATGTGCGTGTAAACCCTATAAGTCGTATGACCCCTGGGGAATGAGTGGAGCATTTCTAGGATTTAATAAGGTTTTACATGGCAATAGTGAGTAGTATCTCACTCCAGATGAGCCTGGTTGTTATTGTATCGGATCCGACATATGTAGTGTACATAAACTCGGGCTGAGTTAGGATAGGAAACTAAGCCGGAGAGCTTAGTGGTAAATCCTACTGTATCTAGTGAGTTTTGACTTAATCGGAGTGTTAAGAAGTAAACTCAAAGTCTAGGGCTGAACCGAAGTGTTCGGAGGCAGACATATCTTTTGTTAAATCGGAGAATTTAGCAAAAGATGAGCTTGGGGTGAACCATGGTACCCAGGAAAAAAGCTCTTCACACTAAAATAGTGCACAATAATTTTAGGGTGATAAAAATCCATCACAAGAATGTTTTACAACTTTCCATAAATGATAGATGAAGACCATGTACTTTACGGAGTTAAAGTACATAGGTGGTGACTTTGGCGCCACATTTTTTGTAGAAAGTCACCAGTGGTGTGGTTAGGTCGGCCGAGACTCCACAAGACCTATGCACTAGTTTTTAAGTTGACCTCTATGATAAGGACGTCCAAAAAATTCGTGTTGTAATACCAGAGATTGTATTGCAAAGTGCAATGGAGGGGTCAATTTGTGTAGTCACTTCTTAGCAGCAAGTGACTTAAGCATCTTGTTATAGATGGTTGTATATGGTACTCCCACTCGGGGGAGGTACGACATTGGGTACGGAGTTACTCACAGACTAGTATGGAGCTACTAGTGTGATGATAGTGGGTACGTAGTTACTCACTACTAATACATAGCTGCTAATAAAATTAAGATCCTCGAGTGAAAGATACTCTAGATCAACATTTTAAATTACCGAACCACATTCATGAGTATCGAGGTACTCATAAATATGTTGACGTTGCTCAAATCGAGGGACCGATTTGTTCGATGGTATGGAATAAGCAAGGAGAGTGGAGTAACTTAAAAGTTACACATCACTAGTCCTAGTGAGTTGTCAAGGTCATCCGTAGTTTGATGATCCCCTCTACCTACTATCAGATAACATTCAATTTTGCAAGCCCTGGCATTTAGAACCCTTTATGGCATGAATCATTTTTAGTTCACGATGTGAATTATAACATACCCATCTTCATTAATAAAGAAATGTCCATGTAATAGATTTATGAGTTTTTATTATTTAAAAATTAATGATTTTATTAAACGAGCCATTTCTACTTAGAATCTTTAGATTTCGAGTCCAAATTTGAAATCTGCACACAATTTTACCTAAATATAGGATTTTACAACATCCAAAACAGACACCAGATCAAGCTTATACGCGAAATTTAGTTATTTTTAGTTAAAAGAACGAAGGGCTTTAAACCTTAATAAATGCATGACTGGGCATCCGATTGATGAACGGTCTGCATCCCAATGACCAGGGGAACATCTCGGACATTTTTGTCAAAATTTGTTTTTCACCCCTCGGGCGTGCGGGGTCCAGTACGTAAATGAAGGCCGGTGCCCCAAACTTGGGGACACCGCCCGAAAAAGGACCGTACACACTCACCAGGGTGCCCGTACAATGGTCGTGCAAGGACCAAAGATCGACCCCCACTGTACGATCCACACGCACTGCCACGTGGACATCCATGCTGCCTCTTACCAAAAGGGTACATGCGTACCACTCCTTTGCATGTACACCGCCACCGTACCTTTCCCCAGGCCCATGCAGACCACTGATCGACACACTTTGACAGTACACCATCCTTTCAACCGTGCTTTGCTCAGTGCCACACCCATACCCCACAGCTATCTAAACCCCCGGGATACTCCATGGCCAACACGCATTCTTGTGTAGAGTATACCTTGCTTAAGGCCGTACCGTCCTTCTGCGCCTACATACTATGCCTACAGCCGCCCCTTGCAACCTTCCTCTCAGCCCCCCCTAATCTCCCACCAACTCAAGCCCACAACCCACCCTTGTTTAGGAGAGAGTGTCCTTAGCTCTTTCCAACCCCCCCCATGTGAAAAGACTTACAGGCAGCAACCCTCACCCCTTAGCAAAACGTTTTTTCCTTTTCCTTATTAAGGACATCTCACAAATTCTCCCCCCCATTTGTGTAGAGGTTTTCTACCTTAGAGAAGGTTCGCAGGCTACAGTTTTTGGCCCATAAAGTGGGCAAATGATCTTGGAATCGAGATCCGACCAACTGAAGCATTACGATCGCAGCATCAAGCACTACAAGACGACATTCAAGATGTCCCCATCCCAAAAATGCTAGAATATCACGTCGAGAGGAGCACGCAACAATGAGATTGGAGAAGATGCTCCTAATGCGGCTCCAACCCTCCCATTGCGAGCTCCACAAGGGAGCGGTGGCCAGGTTAGGTTGGTTATCTTTTAAAAAGAGTTTTTCTTTAATATTAATGTCAATAAATGAAGAAAGAAGATGTGTATCTTTTCCTTTGAAAAAAATGAATGAAGTTACTATTTGAAATGATGTTGTATTCAATGGTTTGTATTGAAATTGTTATCTCTAAGAGAAAGAGTGCAGGTTTGTCCTGGCTTCGACGCTAACTCTGTTCCGTGCTTGTGTAGCCGGGTGGCATAATTAGAAAAGCTCGGGATTGGCCCATGGTATCCCTCATACCATTGGGAGAATAAGGTTTGCCGATTGAGGCGAGAGATTGTGATGCTGTCTAGTTGTGAGGGCCCAAGCTAGTGCAGTGAATAAACCCACCCTAGTGCACATCCCTCTGAGGGGTGGGAGGATTGAACGATGGAGCCAGAGAGGGCGACATGCCAGCTTGAGTCCTCGCCAGTGCGCTGACAACGAGGTGTACGGTCCCGTAGGGTTTTGCCCAGCATGTAGAGGCTAGAAGGCCGAATTCTAGATTAGCGGCAGTATAAAGGAAAGAATAAGAGAGCCGGTTTGGCTTGTATGGAATTGGTTCATGTATAAACTTTTTTTTATATAAATCTTGTCTTTGGCATTATTGTACTGTGATAAATGGCTGTTTTAACAAACCTTGTGAAAAGGGAGGGGTAGAGATTTCTGGAGTCGCGGGCCAAGATATTTCTTCATTTGAGCGGATCGGGTTGGGAATCTTACCCCACTGACCTAGCGGATTCATTGGATTGAAAAGTTGAAGATGGTCCATTTATTTTGTTGAGATATCAAGCTCATCTAGTGAGGCGGTGGACACTGATGACCCACCTGGGGGATAGGCCCCACACTTACACCACTGGCATGGTTGGTGAGATCATGGGTGATATGCGGCCAGTGGGATGACAGGCTGTGTGAAAGCCATTCTAGAGACTGGCATAGTTATAGCGCCAGCTCATTTAGTTGGGTTCACAATATAGAGAACCCTAGTATGTTTTGAGTACCTTTTCATATTGTGTGTACTCTTATCTTTGTATATGGTGTGTTGAGTGTTGTGTGAAGAAGAAGAAGATTTTCAGCCTCTTACCTTGTGTGTTCTCTTTTAGGGTTTTGTGAGTGTGTGTGTGCTTGTTGCAAGAGCTCAAGCTCTCTTCTCCCCTGCATCTTTTCATGGTATCAAAGCCTGGTTCAATGTAAGGGCTGAGCTACAGGCAAGAGAAGCACAGGAAATGGTGCAAGGGTAAGAGCTTCATCTACTCTTCCCTATTTGTGTTGGCAACTACACCCTTGTCGGGAGCTCTGAGAGGCACCGGCAAACGATCTCTGATTGAGGAGCTTTCTTCGTGGGAGTAAAGCTATAGGGCAACTATACTGTTCTATTGGACAACAATTTTTTGGGCTGAAAACACGTTTCGGGCGTGTTAGGACCTCCGTTTTTTGAAAAGCAAGAGATTTTGGCACTGCGGGTTATAGATGTGCTTCATGTTCCAAACATAACAAAGAATCTGGATTCAGTTGGCTAGATGATTGAGCAGGGTTTGCAGGTTCGGTTTAACCCTGATGGTTGTTATGTTGAAGACTTTAAAGACAAGTGCAGCTTGATTGCAAAAGGCAACAGAGTGGGCAGGATGTTTACATTGAATGTAAACATGCCTGAAGTGAGTGCTGCAATGTTTGCAAATGGTTTAGGAATTGTTGTAGACACAGACATTTGGCATAAAAGAATTGGACATGTGAATGTGCAGAGAATGAAGTCTATGCAGACTAAAGGAATTGTGATAGGGCTACCAAAGTTTAAAGTTGAAGATATGTAGAAAATATGTAAAGCATGCCAATTTGGAAAGAAAACAAAGCATGTATTTCCACGTGAAAGAAATGTGAGCAAAAATGCACTAGATGTTGTGCATTCAGATGTATGGGGTCCTACGAAGACCATGTCTATGGGAGGTTGTAGGTATTATGTGACATTTATTGATGACTACACAAGGAAAGTGTGGGTATACTTCATGAAGGAGAAGAGTGAGGTGTTCACTCATTTTCAGAATTTCAGAGTTATGGTTGAAAAGCAAACAAGAAAACATGTAAAGTGTCTAAGGTAAAATGGAGGGGGAGAGTACTTCTCCAATGAGTTCTCTAAATTTTTACAGAAGAATGGTATTCAGAGACAGTTTACATATGCAGATACACTCCGCTTCAAAATGGAATTGCTGAGCGGAAAAACAGGCACATTGCTGAGATTGCGCGAGCATTGATGGGAGAGAAGAATATGCTGCATAGCTATTGGGCTGAGTCTGTTTCTATAGCAATTTACATCATGAACAGGACTCTAACTGCAGCCATACATGATGTAACTCCAGAGGAGAGCTTTAATGGTAGAAAACCTGATTTGTCTCATCTGAAAGTCTTTGGATGCATTGCATATGTGCATGTGCCAAATGAGCTGAGAACTAAGCTGGATCCAAAAGCTAAGAAATGTGTGTTTATTAGGTATTCCCTTGAGCAAAAGGGATACAGGTGTTATAACCTTGCTACACGTGAGTTGAGGGCAAGCAGGGATGTTGTTTTTGATGAGATGAGCAGCTGGTATGCTACTGAAAAGGAAGATGTTGGGGCTGATGTGAGTGGAAATGTGGTTGCACATAATGTAAGTCAGCAATCATAGTCTTTGACTGGACCAGGAGAGTCCTCATCTAGTGGTTCAGTTGATAGACCATGGAGTGGCAGGCTGCGTCATAATACCAGTCCTACAAATGTGATTAATACATCACATAAAGGCAAAGAGAAAGTGGTTGAGCCCCTTAGTATGCCTGACATTTCTGCAGGGCATTCTCATGTTGTTGGAGAGTCTAGTGGCTCAGAGATGACCCTTGATGAGGATCTTGGGAACCAGCTATGAGAACACCTGGTGTAAAGAAGGCTATGGAAGCCATGAATGTAAAGCTACAAAGATCTGGGAGAGTGAAGAATCCTGTGCAGAGGTTCACCTATGATGGTTATGTGGCACATCACTATGCATACATGGCTAAAGTTGTGCAGGTTGTAGAGCCCACATGCATTGATGAGGCTGTTGGGAATGTGTGTTGGGAGAAAGCTATGGATGAGGAGATGGATGCACTATATGGAATTGAAACTTGGGATTTAGTGCAATTGCCTCAAGGCAAAAAAGCCATTGGATGCAAGTGGGTGTACAAAGTAAAACATAATAGTGATAGAAGCATAAGCAGGTACAAGGCTAGATTGGTAGCCAAAGGATATGCACAGACATATGTCATTGATTATGAGGAAACTTTCAGCCCAGTTGCCAAGATGGCAACAGTGAGAGTTGTGGTAGCAGTGGCTGCATCAAAGAAATGTTCTTTACATTAGATGGATGTAAAGAATGCATTCTTGCATGGGGATTTGCAAGAAGAGGTGTATATGTTACAGCCACCTGGTTATGAGGATGTGAGACTCCCCGAGCATGTTTGTAGGTTGAAGAAAGCCTTGTATGGATTAAAACAAGCACCAAGAGTATGGTCTGACAAGATTTTTGAATATCTTGTCGCTATTGGCTTTCATGTAGCCAATGCAGATTTCTCGTTGTATGTGAGACACAGTGATAGAGGGGTTGTGCTTGTTGTCATCTATGTAGGTGACCTGATCATTACGAGGAACCATGATGCAGAGATCTTTGATGTAAAGATCTTGCTTAGACAGAAGTTTGAGATGAAGGATCTGGGGGAGCTCAGATATTTCTTGGGCATTGAGGTGATTAGGTCACCACATGGCATTGGATTACTACAGAGACACTATGGCTTGGACATGTTGTCCAAGTATGGTATGACAGGCTGTAAGCCTATCTCAGTGCCATTGGATCAGAATGGCAAGTTGAGTGCAGATTCAGGAGAGATTTTGGAGGATCCTACTACGTATAGGCGCATAGTATGAAGCTTGATCTACATGACGATCACCAGGCCAGATTTGACCTATGCTGTTGGGTTGGTGAGTCAGTTTATGCAAGTTCCTCGAAAGCTACATTTGGATGCATTGAGACGCATATTGAGGTATGTGAGGTCTACTTTGCATTGTGGACTATTTTATGAAATTGGGACAGAGATATGTGTACATACAAAAACTATCCTTTCTTGTCCGTATCAGATAAGCCTAATTGCAAACACAAGGTTGAAATTTTATTGGCAAATTGAAGGACTGGTTGCACATTCTGACTGCGCATTCTGACGCGCTCCCTTGAACTCATCTTCGAGTTGCTCAAGGTAGGGCGGTAGAAACCGCTGCTTAAGGTCGCGAACAAATTCGTCCCACCCATAAGCTGCCATACCTACTCTGGTGTGTGGGCGTGAGCCCACACACCAGAGTAGGTATGGGCGTGAGCCCAGTGACTCCACCAAGGAATGGCCTCACCTTTCAAGTACCAACTAGCTAAGATCACTTTGTCAGTATCTGTTTTCCTAATTGCAGCAAAGTAAGCTTCAAATTGATGTAACCATGAATAAAGAGTTGTGGGATCGAGCTTACCATTATACTTACTGAAATTCATTTTCTTGAGAAAATGATTTGAGGGCGCGACCGGTGTCAATCTAGCATCCAAAGCTCTGAGGTAACGCTCGTGTTCCACGCGTTGCATGGCGTCGTCTTCTCGTTGTCGGATCTCCAATGCACGCATCTGCATCTCAAGCAAGGCGCTTTGGCTACGGCTGTGACCCCGCGAGAGGGTCCCTGTGATGATGAGGATCTGGTATCTGGGATACGGAAGGAGAGGGAGGAGGAGATGGAAAACGCGACGCTGGAGAGCGGGAACGCTCCTGCTATGCAGAGCCAAGATCCGCGCCTTCTGCTCATCCAACTTGGCTGTCTGGTCTACGATTGCTCGCATCATCTACTAGAACATGTCTGTGACACTCAAGCCGGGTGCCTTAGCTGGGCTGCCTGGTGCACTCTGGTCCCATGGTTCTGGTTCTCTCTCGTCGTCGAAGCTCGCCATAGCGGGAAAATGCAATTCCTTTCCAGAACGCAATCTGACCATCCACTATCTGTGTGGGAGACTTTCGGAGGCTTTCGGAGGCTAAAAACCAACCGTCCTTCGAGGGATAGGAGTCACTCCGAAAGGGGTAGTCCACCGGCGTCTAAAAACCAACCACACGAGCGAGAAAAATTTTCTGGTTTTCTTTGCTGAATCTTTGTCTTTGAAGTAGGCTCTGATACCACTGTAATATGCGGAAGCTTCGGAGAAGGATCGGTACTTCAAAACTTAGAAATCAGCACTCTTTCACGAGACGAAAATTAACGCACAAACTGAAAGGAGATGTGCAAAAAAATAGAGAGAGAAGGGGAGATCGAGAGGACACAGTATTGGGTCCCAATTACCCTCTGTAGGGCCCCCACCACGGATGGTGTATTTGCTTTATTAGAATGATGTAAATCTAAAAACAAATATAGAAAACTTGACCTTTCTTGGCTGGGAAAATCCCTGCCCTTGACCTTTAGAAGTCCACCCCTTTGCTTAGCAATCTCCTTTGCTTGTCTGGCCCTTGATTGGCTTGAGCACTTGGTGAATACTGAGATGAATGATGGGATTATGGCCTCCACTATTTATACTTCTCCTCATGAGCAGTCGGCCAGCTGAAAAACATGCAATGTCCCACGACTAGTGAAAATTCAGCAATAAATGCTGAATTAAATCCCAAAAAATACTGCCTTTTTTTCCTAACAGGCTGAAAGTGATGCGCCTGCTTCTGATTGGCTGGACATAGCTTTTGTCCACAATCCCAGGGCTGGGCAGCTTGTATGGGCTGCCCCATACATGCCCTACAGCCCTATGAAGGTTGTAACCTCCTGAAAATAGCCTTATTCTTGCGCCTGAGGACTGTCCTACAGCCCTTCCATGGCTGGTGGGTCCAGCTTGGGCCTTCCTGGCCCACATGGGGATGGTTTCACACCATTCCCATGCCCATACTAAGCTCCGGGGTAGCCCTATGGGCTAGCCCCTTGTCCTAAACATAGTCTACTCAGTGATCTCGCATCCGGTACCATACCAGATACACAGAACCACTGACATCATTCCCATGCCCATACTAAGCTCCGGGGTAGCCCTATGGGCTAGCCCCTTGTCCTAAACATAGTCTACTCAGTGATCTGGCATCCGGTACCATACCAGATACACAAAACCACTGACATCATTCTAGAGGGAGACTCACAGCGTGGACTGGCACTGTTTCATGTGCAGGACAGTGAACACATGACCTTGGACTCATGTGCAGGACAATGCACACCTGACCTCGGACGACTGAGATGGATCCTTGGCTGACTCCTCCCGGACTGGGCTCACATGGGACCAGTTCACCATCCCAGGTCCTGCACCTTCTGTACAGAAATGTCTACGTGGCATCCAAGTGCGGGGATGCACGTGACAATACTCTACACACAAGAATGCATGCTGGCCATGGAGTACCCTGTGGGTTTATATAGTTGTGGGGTACGGGCGCGATGCTAAGCAAAGTATGGTTGAAAGGACGGTGTACCGTCAAAGTGTGCCGATCAATGGTCTACGTGGACTTGGGGAAAGGTACGATGGCGGTGCACAAGCAAAGGAGTGGTACGCATGTACCCTTTTGGTCATAGGCAGCATGGATGTCCACGTGATGGTGCATGTGGACCGTACAGTGGGCAGTCGGCCTTTGGTCCTTGCACGGCCATTGTACGAATGTCCTGGTGAGTGTGTACGATCCTTTTTTAGAATGGGGTTCCCAAATTTGGGACACCGACCTCGATTTGTATGCCAGACCGTGTGGGAGAGGGGTGAATTTATTTTTTGCAAAAATGTCTGGGATATTCTCTTGGTCATTGGGGTACAGACCGTTCGTCAATCGGATGTCCGGTCGTGCATTTAAAGGTTTAAAGGCCGTCGTTCTTTTAATTAAAAATAACTAAATTTCGCGTATAAGCTTGATGCAGTGTCTGTTTTGGATGCTATAAAATCCTATATTAGAGTAAAATCCCATGCAGGTTCGAAATTTGGACTCGAAATCTGAGGATTCTAAGTAGAAATGGCTCGTTTAATAAAATCATTGATTTTTACATCATAAAAACTCATAAATTCATCTATTACATGGAAATTTCTTTATTAATGAAGATGGGTATGTTACATCCTTCTCCCCTTAAAGAAATCAAGATATCCTCATCTCGTCATGAATTGGGGATAAATTATAATCCTTTAAGAGTATAGCTTCATCTTCCCAAGTTGTATCCTCTTCAGGATAATCGTTCCACTGTACTAGATGTTCTACAAGAGCTCTATTTCGGAGTTGCCCTTCTCTAGAATCTATGATCCTACGAGGCTATAACTCAAGGACTCTTTGAGTAGGGATTACAACTTGTTCATCATCACAAGAATATGATCGAGACTGGGTACATAAGGTTTTAATAACAAACTTACATGAAATACATTGTGGATTTTGACAGTGGGCGGGGAGCTGGAGTTTACTTTTACCTAGACACTTGATAACTGTGTAGGGACCACAATACCTAGGGAAGTGGAGCTTCTTATATTTCCCAAGTGATAGAGAACTTTGTTTGGGTTGCACTCATATAGAAGAACTTTGTCTCCTTCCTTGAAGATCCTTTCAGACCTCTTGGTGTCACCATGATGCTTTTGCTGATCTTGAGCAGCTTTAATATCCTTTTGGATTTTCTTGGTTTGTTCCTCTATCTCTTCAAGCATTTTCCTGGATGCCTCAACTCTTATGGTCGAATCCGAGAAATTTAGAGGAGATAAGCATTCTTGCCCATAGAGTGATTTGAAACGGTGACATTCCTATGCTCTGATAATAAGATGTATTATAGGCAAATTCTACCGAAGGAAGGTATTGAATCCATCTTCTTGGTTCCGTCCACAATATGCTTTGAGAATGTCTTCAATTACTTGATTGGACTCTCTCAGTTTGGCCATCAGTCTCTGGATGATAAGCTGTGCTAAAGAAAAGTTGAGTGCCCAAGGCTTGAAATAAGGACTGTCAAAACTTTGAAGTGATGTCATAATCCCGATCACTTACTATCCTCTTTGGGAGACCATAAAGTTTGAATACTTCCTTGATGAATAATCGAGCAACATCAGAAGCTTTAAAGGTCTTCTTTGCTGGTATAAGATGAGCTACTTTAGTAAGTCCACTACTACCAGAATGTAGTCATATCCTCCTTGTACAGTGGGAAGACTTGTGACAAAATCCATACTAATGCACTCCCACTTCATTTGGGGAATATCGAAGGGTTGAAGTTTCCCAGGCATCTTGACCCTTTCAGCTTTGATCCTTTGGCATGAGATACATTGCTTCAAGTATCGAAGGACATTTTTCAGGCCTGCCTAATGAAAGCTCCTCCTTATGGCATTTAATGTTTTTGCACAGCCTAGGTGCCTTGTAGAGCGGGACTATCATCAGCTTCATGAAGGATTAGTTTCTTTAAAGTAAGATCCTTTAGGAATGCATAGCCTATGATTGAAGTAGAGGCTTCCTTCAGTGGAGTATCCCTTGATTAGATTCTTCTCTTTCTCTGAATTTTTTCCTTCTTCACCTCTGATAATCTAGATTGTGAGATGATAATTCTTTCACCTTGACCAGTATGGGATCATTTGGCATTGAAATTGCACTTAAGAAAGATTTGCGGCTAAGTGCATTTGCCACCACATTATCTTTCCCAGGGAAAAATTTGATGTCGAAGTCATATTCCTGTAGAATTTTAATCCATCTCCTTTGTCGCATGTTGAGGTTAGGTTGGGTGAAGATCCACTTCAGACTTTTATGGTCAGTTACAATGTCTCCATAATTTGAGGCAATGAACAACTGCTAAGACCTCCAAATCATGGGTGGCATAATTTGCTTCATATTGTAGCTTACACGGGAAGTATAAGCGACTGGTCTTCCTTCTTGGCCTAAGACACCACCAAGAGCTAAACTATTGGCATCAGTAAAACCACTTCAAATTCTTTGGTGAAATCAGGAAGTTTGAGGACTAGGGCAAAAGTAATAATGGCCTTGATTTAATCAAAACTGTTTTGATGGATTGGCAACCACAATATTTTGCAATCCTTCTTAAGAAAGATCCGTCAAGGGTGCAGCTACTAAGGCATAATCTTTGATAAAAATCGTATACCATCCTGTGATTCCCAAAAACCCATGAACTTCACAAACTAATTTAGGGGGTGGCCACTCCAGTATATCTTTAACCTTGGCGGGATCTACTGAGATGCCATCTTTAGAGACGATGAACCCAAGATACTCAATTTGATGAGTAAAGAAGGTACATTTGCTCTTCTTGGCATAGATTTTATGTCTGCGCAGCAATTGCAGAACCCTACGCACATGCTCGTTATGCTCTTCCATTGACTTGGAGTAGACTAAGATATAAAAAAAAACAAGCACAAATTCATCCAAGGACGGAATATATCTTGCATTAGGCGATTGAAGGTTACAGGAGCATTGGTTAACCCAAATGACATTACAGTAAACTCATAGTGGCCATAACGGGTATTGAAGGCTGTCTCGGGTATATCTGCTTCCTTGACTCTGATCTGATAGTAGTAACCAGACTTCAAATCTATTTTTGAGAAAACTTTGGCTCCCCATGACAGTGACTTGATTTAGCCCTCGATAATCTATGCAAAGGAGAGTTTCGTCCTTCTTCTTTTGGAAAAGAACAGGTTCCCCCCAAGGAGAGCTACCAGGGCGTACAAATCCTTGCTCAATGAGTTGAAAAAGTTGCTCTGTAAGTTCAATGGCTTCAGTGGGAGGGACATTTTATAGGGCATTTTTGAGATGGGTTGAGCCTCTAGGATCACCTCGATTTCATGATCAACTTCTCGAGGAGGCGGTAGCCCTGTAAGCTTGTCAAGAAAGATGTCAGAGAATTCTTGGAGCTAAGAGGGTTCTATCTCCTTACTAGGTTCAATGGTTTTGTTGAGCTTGACTATGAACACTTGCTGACCCTTACGTACTCGCTTGAGAAGATGCCCTGCCTTGACTACCCTAGATTTAGGTTTGCATGTTTTCCACTAAACGGATACTACTTGGTTACACCTCTGGTTACAGTGAATTCTACCTTTGTTTGCAATTAACCAGTCCATCCCAAGGATTTCATCATAAATTCCTAATGGCAGGACTCTAAAGTGGCCATGAGTTTGCTCATTACCCGGCTCAAAATCAAGGTTTCCTACAGAGTAGTGAGATACTACTTCTTTTCCACTAGCTAATTCTACAATCATTCTTCTAGCTGTTTTTTGACCCAAGTTCAATTTTTGCAAACATCTAGGAGAAAGAAATGAATGGGTACTACCACAATTAATTTGGATTACACCAAATTGTTGATTTGGACCTTGGTGTTCTACCACCGCATGGATGGTGGCGTGCTCTTCTTCAGCCATTTCCAAGGTCGGTTCTTCACTTATAGTACAGGCATATCTAGCAACTGCCCCTCCGCGGCCTCTGCCGCGTCCGCCACCTCTTGCACCTTGGTGGATAGGGTTCCACAGCCTTGATTTCCTCTGCCCCTTGGGAAAATGATGTTGCCAGCTTGGGACAATTGGCCCTAAAGTGTCTCGGCTCATTGCATTCAAAACATAGAGGGCCTTCTCAGGAAGAAGCGGCATACGAGCAGGGGACAAAATGTTGCTTTGCCGCCCTCTGTTGTAGTAGGGAAAATTATGTTGGGGTTTCTTGTAGGGTTGATCTTTAGGGTTTGCCTCAGGGTAAGATCTCTTTTGAGGCTTAGCTTTTTCAGTCCTCATTTCTTTCACAAGGGGCTTTGCTCGTATGAGAGCATCTTGTAACGTGCTTGGCCTCATTGCTTCGAGGTGGGAATCTAAGGGTTCATTTAACCCTTGGAAGAAATGAGCCACTTGCTGGGAAATCGTCATAGTTGGGGCATACTTCCGAAGAGTGATAAATTTGGAATAGTAGTCCTCAAGAGTTAAGTTGCACTGCCTGAGACTAAAAAACTCATTCATCTTTATGGATTCATGGGATGGGGGAAGATATCTTTCCTTCACGGCTTGCTTGATGTCTTCCCACATTTGAGAATGCTCGGTGACTCCCTTGTACGGCACCACTATTTCCACCAGAGTTTAGCATCTCCAGTGAGACGAAACCGTGCAAGCATAGACTGATTTGCTGCTATAGTACCGATAGCAGAGAAATAATCATCCATCGCTTCAATCCAAACTTCAGCATCTTTCTCAATCTTTGAACCTTCTCCTTTAAAGGAGGGAGGTTGCATTTGCTTGAATAGGAGCTTCTTCTCCTGGATATCGGTGTAAAGCGCATTGGGAAGTGGAGGCTGATCATCTTGGCCATCTTATAAGATTAAATTTTTAGGATTACAAGATTCATACCTTGCACAACGCTTAAGCTTTTTTGAAAGTAAAACATTGAAATCATTTTATTTCCCAAATATTTATAAGGACAAGTTTTATTATTACAGGGAGAAGAGAGCTTGAGCTCTTGCAAGCACACACACACTCACAAAACCTAAAAGAGAACACACAAGGTGAGAGGCTGAAAATCTTCTTCTTCTTCACACAACACTCAACACACCATATATAAAGATAAGTGTACACACAATATGAAAAGGTACTCAACCAAATACATACTAGGGTTCTCTATAGTGTGAACCCAACTAAATGAGCTGGCACTATAACTATGCCAGTCTCTAGAATTGCTGTCACACACAGCCTGTCATCCCACTGGCCGCATATCACCCATGATCTCACCAACCATGCCAGTGGTGTAAGTGTGGGGCATATCCCCCAGGCGGGTCATCAGTGTCCACCGCCTCACTAGATGAGCTCGATATCTCAACACTCTCCCTCAAGCTCAATTCCATCTCATGTACACCAAGCGAAGTCCTGAATCTGCGAAGCTTCTCTATACCCAATGCTTTGGTAAAGATGTCAGTGACCTGATCTTGTGTGCTGACATAAACAAGGTCAACGTCTCCTACCAAAACCTTCTCTCTGACAAAATGGTAGTGGACCTCTATATGCTTCGTGTGAACATGAAAAACTGGGTTCCTGGCCCAACTGTATACTCCTAATGTTGTCATAAAAAATGGCAACTTGTCTATCCACTGATAGACCCAAATCTACAAACAAGTAGCTTTCTCAACCAAGCTACCTCACATGCTGCCATAGCAACACCTCTGTACTCGGCCTCTGTACTGGTGGATAGAGCAACCGTAGGCTGCTTCTTGCTACTCCAAGTCACAGCAGCACTCCCCAAAGAAAACATGAAGCCACTAGTAGATCTTCTATCTGAGATACTACCAGCCCAATCAGCATCTGTGTACCCATGGCCTGGACATGCAAATCCAATGGGAGGTGCGTATGTTTAGGCCAGCCACCTTTGAGGACGCACTCTCGCTTGCGCAGAGTGCAGAAATGAAACACAATGCCAAGACTTCCCAGTCGGCTTCTCCCAGCGCTAACACCTCGCGGGGCAAAAGCCAGAACCAGATGGGGTCTTCCCCAGGACAGAGCCCGGCAGCCTCTGGCTCCAAGAACTCAAACAATGCGTCTAAGCTTACTCTAGACTAGAAAGCGGAGGCAGGCAAGACAGGTGGCAAGTTGAGTGCTGAGGAGCTTTCTCAGTACAAGAAGGAGGGTAGATGTTTCTTTTGTCATACAAAAGTACATACTTCTCGAGATTGTCCAAAGAAGCCTCCAAAGGCCGCCGCCACCTCCACAGCTTCCGTGGTGAGCTCAGCTCCCACACAGACCCCAGCGGCTAACCCTAGTTCTTCAACCCCCGGTGCTTTAGTTGGAGTAATTATTAGCCCGGAGCTCGAAGACAAGCAGAAGGGCGCCCATGACCAAGAGTATGAGTGCAATGAATTGCTCAAGTCCTTTGGCTACATAGGTGGCCAAAGAGTCGTTGTCTTATTTGACAGCGGCGGCAGCACGGAGGATGTGGTAACGGAACAGGCCGCTAGGCGTGCCCGTTTCGAGCTGACTCCAGTGGACAAAGAGGTTGAGGGTTTTAGCACAGGTATGACAACAAGCGTCAAGTATAAAGCTCTAGGTGCTAAGTTAGTGATTTAGGGCATAGAGTTTGTGCGTGACTTTATGATTGCCCCTCTTGTAGGAGCAGACATAATTTTGGGTATCGAGTGGTTTCACAAGTTTCTCCCTGATGTCAAGTGGGACAAGCACACGTTCCAGATCAATCGAAATGTGTCAAACACCCCCGCCGTGACCATTAAGTGTGAGCCCGGCATTCCAAACTTTCCGCTCATAAGCCACTTGCAAGCTAAGCGAAAAGCCAGGAAAGGCGCATAGTGTGCGATGATTTACATCCAGATAGCCCAGACGGTGGCCAGTGCTTCCTAGAAGTACTCGGTTCTCCATGAAAAGTTCCAGAAGATTTTTATTCGGGACAGCCTCCCTCCCCAGCTCCCCCCGTCCAGACCAGAGGATCACAGGATTGACCTCCTCCCAGGCTCGGAACCCCCGAGCAAGTTTCCATATCGCCTTTCTAAGGCAATGGAATCGGGGTTGGACCACCAACTCTAAGAATTGTTGCAAGTTGGCTTCATCCGCCCCAGCGTGTCGCCATTTGCAGCATTGATCTTGTTTGTCAAGAAGAAAGATGGGTCTTCCCGGTTGTTGTGTGTCGATTATCGTGCACTCAACAAGCTAACTATCAAGAGCAGATTCCCGATGCCTCGAATTGACTATATTCTCAAGAGGCTGAATGGAGCAAAGGTGTTCTCAAAACTGGATTTAAAGAGTGGGTACCACTAGGTACGGATTGTAGAGGGGGACATCCCCAAGACGGCCTTTCATACAGAACGGAACCACTATAAATTTATGGTCATGCCATTTGGTTTGACGAACGCCCCAGCTACATTTAACCGCATGATGATGCGTGTTTTTCGGGAGTTGATTGGAGAGTGTGTGTTCATATTTCTGGACGACATACTCATATTTTCAGCTACAGTTGAGCAGCATGACATTGTAACATTGCAATTGGAGGTGTATTGCAACAGAATGGTCACCCAATAGCTTACATGTCTCGTAAGTTACTGCCCGCCATCGAGAAGAACTACTTAGTCTATGATCGTGAACTCCTAGCAATTATACAGGCCTTGAAGCATTGGAAACATTTCCTGTATGTCCATGACTTCGAGGTTCGCACTGACCATCAGGAATTACGCTGGATTCAGACGATGCCCAGTGCACAGTGGAGTGATCGACAACACCGCTGGAGTCAGATATTCCAGCAGTTTGGTGGTATGATTGAGTACCTTCCAGGAAAGGCCAATCCAGTGGCCGATGCTTTGAGCAGGAAGGGACAAGTATCTACAATTCAAACCACTAGACTTAACCTTATTGGTACAAGACTAGAAGACATGAAGCACACGTACGCAGATTCCGAGGAATTCGATACTCAGTGGGAACAGGCATTGGATGCCATAGGACCATGCCATTTTCTGATACCTGATGGTTGGCTTTTCTACAAAGGCTGACTATGTGTCATGAAATCATTCCGAGCAGCTCTTCTCCATGATGCCATTACAGGTGGTCATAGGGGCATGAATTTGACTCTGGAGAAATTAGAATGGCAATACTATTGGCCAAAGATGAGGCGTGATGTGTTTACATATGTACAACGCTGTGACATTTGTCAAAAGGTGAAAGCTCCTCGTGGAAAGAAGATAGGGTTGTTACAGCCCTTGCCAATTCCTGAGGGTCCTTTCCAGGACATTTCAATGGACTTTGTCACAAATCTGCCTCCCAGTCCGAGTAAGCATAATATGCAGTGCTTAACTATTGTTGATAGGTTTAGCAAATTTGTTATGCTTATTCCTTGCAGGGCCAATGTGACCGCCGAGAATGTTGCCCAATTATTCATTCAGCATTGATACCCGATTGGTGGGATTCCTAGAACCATAGTGTCAGACCGAGATGCCAAGTTTACCAGGGCATTGTTTGATAATTTTGGTACTAAGCTGAATTTTTCCAGTGCATTCCACCCACAGACAGATGGCCAGACAGAGATATACAACCAGTTGGCGTTTGATGTGCTGAAGTGTTATGTCCACGATCAGCAAGGTAAGTGGGAATCGTTTTTGCCTTTAGTTCAAGCTGTTTTGAATGACTCTTTTTCTTCAGCTATTGGCAGGACTCCATATGAGGCAGCATTTGGAAGACCTTTCCAGTCGTTGTGTTAACCAGGAATTCGTCTTCAATATCGGAGGCGAACAGAGTGATGGAGTCTTATCCCAGGAGATCCTAGAGTCAGTTAAAGACAGATTGGCTAAAGCGCAAGAGGCCTACACTCGACAGGCCAATAAAGACCGAAGGGATATGAAGTTTTCAGAAGGGGATTGGGTGTATCTTCGGATTATGAAGCAAAGATTTAAGCAGGTGGACAAGCGATGCCCAAAGTTGTCTTTTAGGACCTTCGGACCATTTCCCATCCGGAAAAAGATTAATGAGGTGTCTATGCAGTTAAAGCTACCTTTGAGTTGGACTATGCACAATGTATTTCATGTCAGTTGGTTAAAGCCATATGCAGGTCCACCCCCTTCAGAGGTCAAAGACGAAGCAGAACCAAACATTGTAGATGAAGTAGAAGTAATGGTTCAAAAACAGATCCTTCTGTATCGTTTCAAGCATGGCTCAGGCCAAAGACTACGACAGTTCCTCACAAAGTTTTAGGACCGAGAAACCCATGAAGCGGTGTGGCTCCACAAAGAGTTCTTTGAAGACTATCCGACGTTATTGAACGGATTATTTAGAGGCTATGCAGCTTTCGTCAAGTTAAGCAGAAGGAGATGTCACGTACAGAAGGTGCAAGGCCTGGGATGGTGAACTGGTCCCATGTGAGCCCAGTCCGGGACGAGTCAGCCCACGGATCCATCTCAGTCGTTCGAGGTCAGGTGTGCATTGTCCTGCACATGAGTCCGAGGTCAGGTGTGCATTGTCCTGCACATGAAACAGTGCCAGTCCACGCTGTGAGTCTCCCTCTAGAATGATGTCAGTGGTTCTGTGTATTTGGTATGGTACCGGATGCCAGATCACTGAGTAGACTATGTTTAGGACAAGGGGCCAGCCCATAGGGCTACCTCAGAGCTTAGTATGGGCATGGGAATGGTGTGAAACCATCCCCATGTGGGCCAAGAAGGCCTAGGCTGGACCCACCAGCCATGGAAGGGCTGTAGGACAGTCCTCAGGCAAGAATAAGGCTATTTTCAGGAGGTTACAGCCTTCATAGGGCTGTAGGGCATGTATGGGGCAGCCCATACAGGCTGCCCAGCCCTGGGATTGTGGACAAAAGCTGTGTCCAACCAATCAGAAGCAGGCGCATCACTTTCAGCCTGTTAGGAAAAAAAGGCAGTATTTTTTGGGATTTAATTCAGCATTTATTGCTGAATTTTCACTAGTCGTGGGACATTGCATGTTTTTCAGCTGGCCGACTGCTCCTGAGGAGAAGTATAAATAGTGGAGGCCATAATCCCATCATTCATCTCAGTATTCACCAAGTGCTCAAGCCAATCAAGGCCCAAGGGCTAGACAAGCCAAGGAGATTGCTAAGCAAAGGAGTGGACTTCTGAAGGTTAAGGACAGGGATTTTCCCAGCCAAGAAAGGTCAAGTTTTCTGTATTTGTTTTCAGATTTACATCATTCTAATAAAGCAAATACACCATCTGTGTGGTGGGGACCCTACAGAGGGTAATTGGGACCCAATACTGTGTCCTCTCCATCTCCCCCTTCTCTCTCTATTTTTTTGCACATCTCCTTTTAGTTTGTGCGTTAATTTTCGTCGCGAAAAGAGTGCTGATTTTTGAGTTTTGAAGTACCGATCCTTCTCCGAAGCTTCCGCATATTACAAGTATACCCTACTTAAGACCTTGCCGCCAGCCCATATCGTCTTTTTGCGTCTGCATACTGTACCTACAGCAGCACCTATAGCCACCCCTTGTAGCCTTCCTCTCAGCCCTCCCTAATCTCCCAACTCTCAGATAAGCCCATTTCCAGCCAACCCACCCTTGTGAGTGAGGAGAGAGTGTCCTTAGCTCTTCTAACTCCCCCCTCCCACCCCTTTGCGTGGACTTTAGCAAGAGGTTTTCTACCTTAGGAGAAGGTTCATACGCTACAGTTTTTGACCTATAGAATGAGTAAACGATCTCGGAATCGAGATCCAAGCAAAGCATTATGATCACAGCATTGAACACTACAAGACGACATTTAAGATAGCCCCATCTCGAAAACGTCAGAATATCACCTCAGAAGGATTACGCAACAATGAGATTGGAGAAGATTCTCCTAATGCGGCTCCAACCCTCTCGTCGAGTTCCACAAGAAGGAAGCGATGGCCAGGTTAGCTTGGCTATCTTTTAAAAAGAGTTTTTCTTTAATATTAATGTCAATAAATGAAGAAAGAAGATGTGTATCTTTTTCTTTGAAAAAAATGAATGAAGCTACTATTTGAAGTTATGATGTATTCAATGGTTTGTATTGAAATTGCTATCTTTAAGAGAAAGAGTGCAGGTTTTTCCTGGCTTCGACGCTAACTCCGTTCTGTGCTTGTGTAGCCGAGTGGCGTCGTTAGCAAAGCACAAGATTGGCCCATGGTATCCCTCATACCATTGGGAGAATAAGGTTCGCCAATTGAGAGGAGAGATTGTGATGCTGTCTAGTTCTGAGGGCCCAAGCTAGTGCGATGGATAAGCCCACCCTAGTGTGTAAACATCCCTCTGAGGGACGGGAGAATCGAGAGACGGAGCCTAAGAGGGCGACAAGCCAGCTTGAGTCCTCGCTAGCCGGCCAACAAGACAAGGTGTATGGTCCCGTAAGGTTTTGCCCAGCATTTAGAGGTTGGAAGGCTGAATTCTAGATCATCGACAGTATTAAAGAAAAGAATAAGAGAGCCGTTTTTGTTTATATGGAATTGATTCATGTATAAACATGCTTGAAAGGCCATCACAAACAATAGCTTGTATGGACTCGGGTCTCCCTCGTGCATTTGTTGGTAGAGCTGCAATGCCCTTTCTCCCAGGCCTCCATCAACATAGGCCCCCATCAACATATGCTGAGAGCATTGCGCTCCATGACACAACATCATGATGGGACATTTCTACAAACACTTTCTCGGCTTCCATAATGCTAGCACACTTGCTGTACATATTCACAAGGGAGCTACCAACAAAAGCATTGGATGTGAAGCCCTTTCTCTGGGCATCCGCATGCAGTCTCCTGCCCTCTTCGAGGTTCGGAATGCTGCCACAAGCTTTGAAGAGGCTGACAAACGTGTAGAGGTCGGGCTCAATACAATCCTGTAGCATGTAGGCCACAGTCGGTATAAGCAGAGATGATGGCTATCCAGGAGAAGACGGTACGATGTGGCAAGCTAAGCAATAAGTAGTGTGCTTCCTCTATGGCACCACATTTGGCAAGGGTGACAACAAGGGCGTCACCAAGGGGGCTCGAGCTACATATCGGCCAGCTTGCTGATTTGGCGCTGCGTGGCATATCAGCCACGCAGGCATCAACAGCCAGCGCACACATATGCCACGCAGGCATCAACAGCCAGTGCACGCTCCAGCCATTAATGCGAACGGCGCCAGCCCACACACGCTCAGCCGTGGAGCCCACACCTTGGCGCCTTCTAGCTCGAGCCCTACACGCAGCGGACGAGCAGCAGGTTCAGGCGCCTTCCAACCCTACACGCAGCCCACTGCGCCTTCCAACCCTACACGCAGCGGTTGAAGTTCGAGCCAAGACGGGCGCGTGCTGCAGACTGCCTGCGTGCATCAAGGCTGGAGCGGCTTCCTGGAGTACCTGCATTAATCTATCGCCCATTTCATGCATTAGTTAGTACCTACGCCGACCTGAAAGTAATTAATTCCATTTTTCCATAATTATATGGTTGCCTGCTAATGTTGCATTTTGGTTCAAAGCCTATGTAAGGTTCCCCCCCTTCCACAATGGGGGAAAACGCTTAAGATAGTCCACTAAGTCTTATCTAAGAGCAAATTTTCTACTCATCGACACCTTGACCATACAGAGATTCAAGGATACGATTCATAGGTAAGACCTAATTCTATCCCGCAGGGGGAGCGTGGTCTTCTAAAAATCAAATCACCCATAGGGTAATTGATCATAATTTGGGCAACTACTAGTCTTGATTCCTAGAGACAACGCTTTTTTCCTCATCCATGTAAGGCACAGCCGTTGGCCTAGTCTTCTAGAATAGAATTGCTCGAGAACCTATTTATCTAACGTAGGGCTTCCACTTAATATGTTGGAAAGCTACCCGACTAATCGGGTCCACCCATCCGTAGGATGGTGCCGTCGGGGCATTCCATCCTCCCACTTTCCACCCTACTCACGCGTCAATTTATTTTCTAATTAATCCTACCACACTGTTTGACATAAACAAACATGTTCCTTAATTAAGGCCCTTTCACAAGGTTTATTAAAACAGCCTTTGTCTTTTCCCACAATACAATAATGCCAAAGATAAGATTTATAAAAACAAAGTTTAAACATGAATCAATTTCATACAAGCCAAACTGGCTCTCTTATTCTTTTCCTTTATACCGCCGATGATCTAGAATTCGGCCTTCCAGCCTCCACATGCTGGGCAAAACCCTACGGGACCATACACCTCATCGTCGGCCACTGGCGAGGACTCAAGCCGGCCTGTCGCCCTCTCAGGCTCCATCGCTCGATCCTCCCGCCCCTCAGAGGGATGTCTGCGCACTAGGGTGGGCTAATTCACCGCACTAGCCTGGGCCCTCAGAACTAGGCAGCATCATCACAATCACTTGCCTCAATCGGCAAACCTCATTCTCCCAATGGTATGAGGGATACCATGGGCCAACTCCGGGCCTTACTAACGTCTCCGCCGTCCGGCTATACAAGCACAAGAACGGGGCAGCGTCAAGGCAGGGAGAGTTGTACCTGTACCTTAATTTAGCCAAGATATAACAATCCATTTACTCACTAAACCATAGGACTAGAATCCATGTTATCTTCTTAAGAAAACAATCATTTTCACAAAGATTTTTGCATTTCAACTTGAGATTGCGATAAGACATTCTTTATTAAGGCATATGTTATTGCTTAAAAGAATACAAACTTTAAATGGTAAATCAATCAAATAGATCACTTGTAACAATCAATAGAGAAGCCGGGGCCATACCTCAACCCCCAAGAATGATATATAATTGAAAAACAAAATATGTATATACCTTATAGAAATTTGTCGTTTATCTCGTTGTCCTTGCTTGTTAACAAGAGCTTTAGAACTTGACATATGAGAATAGAGTCTTCTAATACCTTGTCCTTTGATTGAAATCATCCAATAATCTCCAAGCTTTATCTCCTCTTAATCATACTGTGATTCTCCTCTCTTTCTAAGATCTATGGCAAATTAGCCTTCTCCTACAGGTCTACAGCATAGTATTCTTTCTCTAAAAGAAAAGCTATGGAGTTTAGGTCTCTTCCTCCGAAAGACCATAGCAATCTAAGCTTATTTTCTGAGATATTAGATAAGAATGAAGGGATATATGCATCTCAAACTCTAGGATTACCTTGAGGCTACTTGCTGCCTTCTCACAGTTTCCTCTATATAGAGACCCTGACAGAAACAGCAAACTGTTTCGACCATAACTCTCTGATAAAAACTCAGAATATAGTCATATAACCAGTCAAAAGAACGGGAAGGCATCTGGTCTACAAGCCTTCGCGGGCAGAATAGGCAAAAACGTCTGTATATAGCCACAAACGTACCATCTTTGGAAACGCGTTGTTTTTCCACATTTTTAGTATGCATGGACTCTAAATGTGTAAAAGTACTCTAAATATGACCTCTTATCACCTAAACTCGAAATTCTACTTTTGGGAATACTTATCTCTTAATAAAACTTTCTTATCTTCTTATTTCTTTTAGGATTTTTGGAGCTAATATTTTTATTCTAACACTTTTCTAATGTTTCTAGCCTTATTGTCTCACTCTTTCTAATTACATTCTCTTTTCTTATTGAAATCTATATTAAAAGAGACACATACATACATGGCTTGGGAGGGACGTTACAGCCTACAACCAGAGTCCAGACTCACGAGGACGTGATCCGCTTCTCCGGCAGGGAAAAAGAACACGAGTTACACGACACGTGCAAGCCGCTTCGCTTGTAGGAGTTGTGATAGTTGTCAATTAGGATACGGATACTAGCAGACACAACATAACAGTATCGTCTCCTGCTCTTTTCTCTCTTATGCACATACACAAAGAAGGTAAAGACACCATTGCATTATTCATGCCCAAATGGGCTTCTTCGTAACAAAAGTGGCGTCATTCCCATTGTCGGACCCATCCATTCATTGGGACGCATCACCTTTCCTGTAAAACTCATCTGTAAATGGCCTAAGCTATTCAGTCTAAGCATTGAGTTATTACTAAGGATTGATTATAACATACCTTTATACACCCCCTTATATTATAAAATCTTTCAGGCCAATGCTCCTGCAGCATGCATCATGTTTGATCTTCGGTGTGCGCTTTGTAACAAAATCTGCCCACCCATTGCTAAATTATTAGAGTAACTTGCATGCTGAGTCAGATGGTGATGTCTCCAATTAGATTGCAAATAGAATGGAACTTGAGGTTGACATGCTTTGTCTTTTCATGATGGCAAGGATTTCCTGCCAATGTTGCACGCTATGGATGACTAGTTGTCAAATGTATTTTTTTCTCATTAGTTTATGCTTTTTATTTAATACATTTTCTAGATTATTTTGTGAAGCATGTATACATTAGCTTTTTCATGCTTTTGTTCCACCATTTATATAAAGTTGTGGACATGTTTGTTGAAGTCTATTATAGAATTATTTATATCACTATTAAGGAAATGGAGACATGCCATGCAGTGATGTATGGCATACCTATTTTTCCAAGCCACTAGTCTATGTGAGAACTAACACTCTAACATGTCGAGACATGAGTGGTTACTTTTGGGTAGAATAGCATGTATGTGGTGCTTCATTTTAAATGAGCTAACCATGGAATACAAGGCTAAGGAATACACAATGAGCTAACCATGGAATACACATTCGTCTTAGTTTAGTTTTGTGTAGCACAATATGATGGCTCTTACACACGACAACACACGAACAAAATACGGCTCAAGACGCACAATAATTGGTTGAAGACTGAAATGCAAAAAGCCATTGAAGCATTCGAGAGTTCATTACATAAATTCAAAAGGCTACTTTGAAGCTTTCTCGTCAAGCCTTTTTTGCATTGACACTTTGGTTTTCTTAGCAGGGGTCTTGAAGGGGTGAGCCAATGGGTGACTCTTTGATGATGTTGATTTCTTCTTGTTGCCCTTCTCAAAGAATGGTTTTGCTCGCTTCAAGGAGTTGCCGAATCCATCTTCCAAGACTTGAAAATTAGCTTGTGTTTCTGTTCGCTCATCCATTCTTGCCTTCATTGTCTTCACATGGCCCAATGTTCTCCTCAATCCATTGCAAGCCTCCTCAATCAAAGCCTGGTTGTGTCCTACAAAACAAGACAACTCTTGCCACAAGTATTGAAGTGTCTTCACATTTCCCGATTGCTCAAGTACTTCACTACATACATTGTCCCCCCCTAATGCGGCAACATCATCACCATTTGGTTCAAGCACATCAATAGTAGAAACATGTGAGTGAAGATCGATAGTAGACCTAGAAGCATCTTCCCATGCTTCATACATATGTTGGCATTACTCCATAAGTGAAGCATGTGAAGCACCCCGCAATAACATCACCTTAATTTGGTGCTTACAAATATTTCCAAGCTCTGCCCATGCACATGTACAACATGCCCATTGGCAATTGGAATTGTAGACTGTGTAAAATGAAGCTTTTGTGTGCATGCTCTCCACTATAGCAACACCACCAACCTGGAATGAGACATTAGCATCTGGTATTTGAAGTGCTCGCTCATAAGAATTCTCCACTACTCTTTCAATGGCGTTGTTTCTCATAAAACCATTGTCCTTCAACTCCTGAACATACCAATAATATGGCAAGCATGATGATGTTAACTTGTATAAGAGCCAATCCACCCGCCTCGAACTCATCCTTTTGGAAGAGCCCAAAAACTTATATTTGAGCTGCCCATGATATGACTCTATTGCTCCATTAGTGTCTTGTCCTGAATGTGGAAGCAATCGGGAAGCACGCACCCACATTTCTGCACATAAAACAATTGAAGTTAGAAGAGCAAGAAATGAAGTACGAACAAGAAGGAGAGCAAGTGTGCATTATTTTACCTGTAAGAAGAGTATGTATAAAGTTTAAAATTTAACCTTACCTAGTTTAGCCTCCCAATAGGTTTTGAAATACTCAATAAAACTCCCCTCATCTCTAAAGTTGGAGTAGAAGGTAGAGATCATAGCCTTTGCATCCTCTTTGATTATATGCTCTGTAGAATTTGCTGACCCTTGCATATTCATGATATTTCCCAAAGACCAAAACATAGAAGCTCTTTTGGGCCATTCCTTCACCTTCTTAATAAGGTGTCGGAGCCAACAACGTTTGACATGCCACAAGCATAGAAAAATGGGTTGATTGAACACCACCCTACGAAAAATAGAAAGGACACATCACATAGAACTCAAACACACGGTTCTCATTAGTTTGCACTCAACACATATGAACATATGGTCCTAACCTGAGCGCATTAATCTTCGTTTCGGCATCATCAACCATAAAGGCTCCGGGCTCCCATGATTTATGAAAGTCAAGCATATTATCTCTAAACTTGCTTAACCAAGTGCAAGTACACTCAAATGTAGCTGAAGATGTAAGCACCCAAGCAATGGGCACACCATTGCGATGACCATCAAAAACAAGGATTGTATACAAATGAAACTGTTCATGTGTTTTAAAGGAAAGTGAGAATGTGAACAAGGAGTAAAAACTGAACATTTATTATAACTTAAGAGAATGTGAACAAGAGTAAAAATGATAATTCATTACACCACATACCTTATATTTGTTTGTGCCAAAGGTAGCATCCATCGCAAGAAGGTTCCCATTTCCGAACTTCTTGCACATCTCCCTTTGCCATGGTGATTGTATTCCAAGGATAAATTCCTTGGAATGTTCCACATCTTGCTCTTGGTAGATAAAGGTGCTTGATTGATTCTCATGACACCATCTCTTAGTGCTTTCTGCATCATCTGTGTGTAGCTGGTACTGATCAATAGCCAGCTTGCTAGATATATTCATGATGTCACGAATAGACAAAAAGTCATCCCTAACCATAGTAATTGTAGGGTCATGACTTTGGCTTGAATGCAATGCTTGGACATGCATTTCCAACACTTGATGTGGAGAGAAACCACGATATAGCATGCTTGAAACCCATAGTTTCTTTTGCATTGAGATCCATGGAGAGAACTTCAAAGAGGGATCAACAAATCTTACACCATGACAAATCTCATCATTTGAATTTGTGTGGTATGGATGTATATAAGAGATTATGGCCACCCCTGGATCTTGTGCGAGCCTCTTGACACTAAAATGACATTTACATCCACGCTTTCGCTTACCCTTTGTGATGGGAGGACGCCTTTTCTTACATGGCTTCTTTGCACTTGGCTGTGGCAACTCTTTTATTTCACTACGCTCCTCCATCTCACCATCTTCACGATTTGACTCGTCACCACTATTCTCCTCCACCTCAACATCATCTTCGCTACCAGTGTCCTTGCATTCATTGAGCTGGGTAGTTTCGACCTCTTTGCCATCCGCAATGTTAGATTGCATTGGTGCTTTAGTGCCAGCAGGACCAATGATGTAAACTAAATCTTGGAATCATCAAACGATAATTATTGGATAAATTTTTGACTCGCTAATATTGAAATGATGTTTTTTATATAGGTGGAGCATGAATTTTTCTCCTTCCATATGCAAGCTAATAATGTAAAACTTGAGGTGCACCCATGTTATATAGGGTAAATACTACTTTGTTTTGAATTTTCCAAAACTTTAGAGCCACTTTTTGGGCCTCTTCTCATACATGGCCTTTTGCGCAACCTGTTTTTAATACGTAAAATGTCTAATTATGAGCCTAATTTTGATTTTCATCAAAGGGGAAAGCTGTGTAAGTGCATTATTTGTTGTAACTATAGGTGTAGACTACTTGTGCAAGCATATGTATGATTAGTTTTTGAAAAAAGATCATCAAATTTTGTATTTTTATTTTTTACAGTTTTTTTAGAACTAGGCAATAAGAACCTACTTAAGTGGAGGCTAAGTTAGTGTCATACACATCAAATTATGGCTTATTTATCTCATCTCAAGCATGAAAACCAATAATCAACATTCTCATTGATAGGGCTACAATTTTTTTTAGTGGCGTGATTGAGTTTTGATAATACGCGTTACTTTTGCTGATTTTATACAACTTTTTTGAAAAAAATTCTAGGAAAGGAAAATGATTTTTTTGGTGAACTTCTACCTCCTTGGACTGATGTATGCTATCAAAATATCTTGGGAAAAATGCTATTGATATCATTGGATTTTTTTTTGAGAGAATGATGCTTGCATATTTGGAAAAATCCTGAAAAATCCTGAAAAATGTTCATTTTCAAGACATATGCTACTTTGTTGCTTATGTACTTCCAAATAAAAAGGCATTTTATATGTTTAGCATTTTTTACATAAGCATAGGGTTATGTTCTACATGCCCAATGAAGCATTTTGGTTTTTAAAGCCTACATTAGGAGTTTGATTTTTTTTCGCAACCCCCAAAAAAGGACACTCAAGTGTCCTGTTTTGGTACCAAACTAGTGTTAATGAATGGATTAGACAAACTAAAACAAATACACACTTACACTATCTTCTCAATCCATGATTCATGTGCAATCTTTGTAAGATTGGAGGCATCTCGATGATGGTGGCTATATTTTTTGAAAGAAGTCGGAAACTTTGCATTGTCGGCTTCTCCTTTTACAAAATCGGCAACACGGTTCCAAGGGATGTTAGCTTCGCGTACAAATTTGTATTTTGAACGATTGTCATATGAGTGCATCCAACACAATGCTGTCGAATCGAAGACACCGATGGGGGGCATTTGAGAACTCATGGCATTCTCTAAGCTTCAGTTTTGGAGAGACATGATTAACTCTTTAAAAAACCTGAACCTGCTGAACCAAAGGTAATGCAAAGAGTGACACTATCAAAGAAACATTCCTAGCTTGATAGTTAGTAGAATGCAATGATTAGGTGATTAAGAGCGGATAATCGTATCATTGTTAGCACATAGAAGAAGCATAGAATTGTCAAGAATTGGTGCCCATGAACTCCATATATTCCATAGCAACAAAATGGTGAAGTAGAAAGAAAAAACCGTCATATGCAATCGTATATGTATGCCAACAATGATATTTCACACCAATGGCAAGTAGACGGGAACTAGAACTCTGAGCATGTAGAGTCCATCATTTATGCAGGTTCCACGGAAACCGCATTTGGATTAATTACTTTCAGGTCGGCGTAGGTACTAACTAATGCATGAAATGGGCGATAGATTAATGCACGTACTCCAGGAAGCCGCTCCAGCCTTGATGCGCGCAGGCAGTCTGCAGCACGCGCCCGTCTTGGCTCGAACTTCAACCGCTGCGTGTAGGGTTGGAAGGCGCAGTGGGCTGCGTGTAGGGTTGGAAGGCGCCTGAACCTGCTGCTCGTCCGTTGCGTGTAGGGCTCGAGCTAGAAGGCTCCAAGGTGTGGGCTCCACGGCTGAGCGTGTGTGGGCTAGCGCCGTTCGCATTAATGGCTGGAGCGTGCGCTGGCTGTTGATGCCTGCATGGCATATGTGTGCGCTGGCTGTTGATGCCTGCGTGGCTGATATGCCATGCAGCGCCGAATCAGCAAGCTGGCCGATATGTAGCTCGAGCCCACCAAGGGTGCTGGTGAGGTCAAGGCGATGGTAGGCGAGGTGGGCATGGGCAGGGTCCTTGAGCCTGTTTGCAGGCCTTGAGGAGAGAGAGGTAGGATCTGTGAGAAGGGACGGTGGTGCCCATGCAAGAAAGGACATCCAGGGCTCCTTCCAGGTTTCCTTGTTCGCACAGAACTTGGAGCTCATGGTCCCTGGCAAAAACCTCATGCTTGCCCCGATCGGGAAATTAAGCCTTAATTGCCTTTAATATCCTTCTATTAGTTAAAAACCAAAACCTAGAGGAGGGTGGAGGGAGTAAAGTGCTCAAAGACAGGAAGTAGTGAGCTTTGATTTCGGAGGGAGGGAGAGAGAGAGAGAAACAAAGAAACAAAGATATATTAAGCGTCTACTAAAGACCCAATGGGACTATTAAACCAAAATGATACAATAATGTCCATGGCATATCTCATCATGGAATGGAAATTAATGTAAAGAAAGTGTATTTTTGCCTGCTCCTTACATGCATGAAGATATGCTTTGAAGCATGTTCACGATCTTCAATCTTGCTATCTTTAATCATTTATTCAAGTACCACTATGGAGGCTTTTTCACCACCTGTGGAGGTGACTCCACTTTGGAATCATTTCTCTTCCCTAGGGCTATTTTGGACTGAATTTTATAGTGATAACACATCTTCATCATGTGCTAAATCATTCGCATTATCACCAAGCTAAAAATCTTCATAATTCACAACATCATCGTCTTGTGTTCATAAAAAATGACATCATGACTAATGATAATCGTGATGATAATATTCCTCTCATGAGGATCAAAATAACCCTCACATTTTATTTGAGGCATAACCAACAAATATACACTTCTTGGACTTTGGATCTATCTTTCTTCTTCTCCTAATCCTAGCTAGTGGTGGTATTTAACTAATTTTTAGACTTGATGGGGGTGATGATTAAGGATCCTAATCCTAGATAATGGTGGTTGAAAGATCCCTGCCCCCTCCGCGCAACGGATTTGGGGGTGCTAGCAGTGGAAGTAGCACTCCTTGCGCGGTGCAAGGTCCTCTCACTCGGGGCCTTGCCCACGGATCTCCGGACAAGGGACTAATCCCTCGGTTCTTCCAAAACCGAACCCGAAAAAACTTCCCTCGCCCCCAGAAAGCACAGGCGATTCCTCCAGGACATTTGTCCTCTAACGTAGTCAGTCATTACTAACCAAACTGATCTGACCGAGCCTGTGAGTCGCTTGGTCAGATCAAGGAAGAAACTTACACTTGGATCATAGAAACCAATGCTTTTTTTCCCATCGAGAGGCACAGCAGTTGATTCTTTTTCCATAGAATAATTACTATCCAGGATTTACTTCATCTATCGTACTATAACAGAATTGAGTCTCATTTTACAGATCCATCAGTCCAGCCTAACCCCATCTAGCCCCATGGGTTAGCCAACCGCCCAACCCACTGTAGTGATGGGATCCAATTAGGAATTTGGTTAGGTTTTGTTTCCCAGGTACCAGGGGAGAGAGTTCCCAGGCCCCCTAGCCGGATATTCATGCAAACTTAAAGCTAGTCACACCACTTACACACCCAATATGAAATTGCCCTTTTCACAGATTCAACTATCTTTAAAACAATCTTTTAATGAAACCATAGTGTCACTGATCATAATCCTCCAAAATGTCCGGTTGAATCCTAATTTCCAATCATTCCTTCATCGGTGTACCTATGGCATCATTGGCAACTAGAACGCTCACCACCTGTCCACTCAGGGGCCTTTTCGATAGTTCCTAGCTCATAGTACCTGGTAATATATTCATTTATAAAAATCAAGATGGAATCCCCGTTGAAGATCAGCAGGATCAACTAACAGATCCATATAAAAAGGCCATGGACTTATCTGTTGAGGACCAGCAAGGTCAATCAACCAGATCCATGCCCGATTTCAGAAAATAACTCTTACTCCTTGTTCGAATATCTTCCATGATGCACATGTGGGTATCTTCGGTGGCCCAGAGCTCGAGCACCGTATAGTCAACACTCTCAGAATCCTTCGCAGGTGACCTAGCACTTCACTCATAGGCCGCTTCCTTGGTCCCTCATCCACCGTACCGGAAGCTCACGGCCATTTAAATCGAACCGAGGCTGGTCAAGACCTCGGCCAACCTTGCTACGCGAGACGTCCTCCGTTGACTCTCCGTCAGCTGTTGTAACTTTATCAGTTAGGTCTCCATGACAAAACGATCAAAATGCTTCCCCAGCATTATTGACATAAAACAGTCATTTAAAAATAGGTCATAAATACAGTTTCTATAATGAACTCTCGTCTTTCACATTCACATATATCCACATTACTTAATCCATATCCAATTCATATGTATTCCTATTCTCATCATCATTTTTCATCTCATTACATCTTTTCTCATTTACCCTCATCTCATCTCATCCACTCGCATCAGCCCATATTCACATCGCATCACACCTCATTCATTCACATCTATTTCAATTTACATCACATCTCATCACATTTATTTCACATCTCATCTCATTCATTCTTATCCCGATTCACATCACATCACATCTCATCTCATCCATTCACCTCCCATATTATTCATTTACATTCGATTCATATGTCATCACATCTCATCTCATCCATTCACCTCCCATATGATTCATTTACATCCGATTCATATGTCATCACATCTCATTCACTCACATCCGGATTCACATCACATTACATCTTATCCATCACTCACATCAACATCACATCCTTTCACATACACATCCATATCCATTCTTTCACATACACATCCATATTACATACACATCCACTTCCATTCTTCCACATACACATCCATATTCATACTTCCACATACACATCCACATCCATTCTTCCACATACACATACACATCCACATCCATTCTCCCACATGCACATTATTCCACATACACATCCACATTCATTCTTCCACATACACATCCACATCCATTCTTCCACATACACATCCATTCTTTCACCTACACATCCACATTCATTCTTCCACATACACATCCACATCCATTCTCCCACATACACATCCACATCCATTCTTCCACATACACATACACATCTATTCTTATTACATCACATCTTATCACATCCTATTTTCATCTTATCACATCCTATCACATCCCATACACATCTTATCGCATCCTATTTTCATCTTATCTCATCCATTCACATGCTATTCCCATTTAATAAAATTTTCTAGGTTGATAAAATGGGACTTTTTCTAAATTTCTGCCAATTACTTGGCCTAATTAAAGATTCTTTTTCTCGACGACCGACTAGTTCCATATTCATTCTCGCCTATGAGTGAAGTGCTAGGTGACCTGCGAAGGATCCTAGAGGGTGCTGACCATACGGTGCTCAGGCTCTGGGTCACCGAAGATACCCACATGTGCGTCGTGGAAGATATTGGAACAAGGAGTAAGAGTTGTTTTCTAAAACCGGGCATGGATCTGGTTGATTGACCTTGCTGGTCCTCAATGGATGAGTCCATGACTCTTTTATATGGATCTGTTGGTTGATTTGGCTGATCTTCAACGAAGATTCCATCTTGACTTTTATAAGTGATTATATTGCGAGGTACTATGAGCTAGGAACTATTGAAAAGACCCTTGAGTGAACAGGTTGTGAGCGTTTTGGTTGCCAATGATGCCATAAGTACGCCGATGAAGGAATGATTAGAAATAAGGATTCAACCAGAGATTTTGAGGATTATGAATCAGTGACACAATGGTTTCATTAAAGAATTGTTTTAAAGATAGCTGATGCTGAGAAAAAGGCAATTTCATATTGGGTGTGTAAGTGGTGTGACTGGCGTTAAATTTGCTTGAAATTCCGGCTAGGGGGCCTGGGAAATCTTTTCTCTAGTACCCAGGACAAAACCTAACCAAATTCCTAATTGGATCCCATCACTACAGTGGTTGGGCGGTTGGCTAACCCATGGGACTGGATGAGGTTAGGCTGGACTGATGGATCCGTAAATCGAGACTCAATTCGTGTTCAGCTCGATAGATGAAGTAAATCCCAGGCAAAAATTGTTATATGGAAAAAGGATCAACGGATGTGCCTCTCGATGAGGAAAAAAGCGTTGGTCTCTATGATCCAAGTGCAATCTGTCCCTTGGTCTGACTATGGAACTTACGAGTTCCGTCAGATCAGTTCAGTTAAGTAAGGCTTTTGACTACGTTAGGGAAAAGTTATCCTGGTGGAATCGCCCGTGTTTTCCAGGCAAGAGAAGATTTCCGAGTTCGGTTTGGAAGAATCGAGGAATTAGTCACCTGTCCGGATATCCATGGGGGCGAGGCCCCGAGTGTGGGACCCCTGTCCTGCGCAAGATGTGCTACTTCCGCTGCTAGCACCCCGAATCCGTTGCGCGGTGTGGACAGGGATCTTACACTAGATTTCTCTTTTCCCATCTCAATGATGGAATTCCAATTGTCATAGGAATTCCTCTTTTAACATAAAAATGAATTACTAGAAATTCCTCTTTTGCTAATTACTATTTATGCATAAAAAAATTCCATGATTATAATGAGAATAATTCAATTAATCTAGGATGATTAATCCTAGAATATGGTAGGAAGTCCTCTTTTCATATTATGAATGAAAATAGTTTGTGTTAATTTTTCAGAAATTTTGCCATAGCTCCACTGCTATTACTGATAATTCTCAATAATTTGAAAGCATAAAGTTTAGTAATATCCCTATGATTAGAACAACCATTAATTGGATCAATATCCAATTATGGACTTGATTCATAAATTTTTCATAAATTAAAAAGCATAAAAGTATTAAAAAGCCACTTATTTGGTCTTAATTTGACAAGCATAGAAATTACTTTTAGATTAGAGAATTGCTTCATGAGAAGCTTCATTTGAATATAGAATAGGTCATAGGAATGACCATTCTTTGGGGGAGAGAGAGAGAGACATACTTTAAAAAAACAGATTGAAGAGAGAGAGAAGCTCCAATCTCTTCAATTTGTAGAGGATAATAGAAAATATCATTATTTCAGTATAATATTGGCATGGTATAGTTCTCATATTTTTTTACAAAGGGCTAAGGATCTATTTATAGGTGAGGGAGGCCTCTAACCAAGTCCAACTAGTTTCTAAAATTTTCGAGGTTCAGTTTGGCTAAATTTGGACAAGATTTGGACCTAGTTTGGCTCCCTTTTGATTTGGACCTAGTTTGGCTCCCTTTTGATTTGGTTTGATCCAGGAGAGAGGAGAGATAAAATATCACAATATTTTTGAGTTTAAAACTCCACCACACATGTGAAATAGGCACCTCCTTGAAGAGCCCCCTTCTCCTAATTTTTTATTATCTCTCTCTAGATATTTTCTCTCTCCAGGTCAAAACAAGGTAAAACAAAATCTTTCTTTTATTTCAAAGAGGGGAATAGTTACAAGATCAGAAGGGGAGGTTCTTACACCTGCACACCTCAAAAGCTGGAGGGAGGAATCTTACAGTGGTTATTAACTATCCTTTCTAATCCACACTTAATAGCGCTTATTAATATTTATGTTTTCGAAGTGGATTCCAGTCCTAATTATGCTTGCTAAGCTATACCTTGGCTCAACACAACAAGAATAAAGCCTTATGATCTTTAAACTTATGCAAATCACCAAGCAACTAGGGTTTTCCCTTTCTAAGAGATAACAAGCTTCAAACGAAATAGAAAACAACAAACTAAACACATCTAAGACTCCAAAACTGTATGCTTTTTAGAGTGTGAATCACCAGGCAATATTAGGTATTCCCAATAGCTTGGAATTATCAAGTGGACAGATCTAGTAGTCTCTACCAGAGCGCATTAAATATGTTTAAGACAAGAGCTTACCTGAGTCTTGTCGAAGCATGTGTCATTGGGCTTTGCCTTAGAGCCGCAATTATAATTTCCCAATGTGGGTGCGCTAGCTCTCGACCGTCACATCCTCATTCCATTACCACACAAGAATGTTCCTTGCCAATGGGGTGAAGCTAGAGCTCTCAATGCCTAGAAAGAGGCAAATAGAGAATGTTCTTCATGGTGGTTCTCTCTCACAAAAGGCATGGAGAGAATGTTTTTCATGGTGGTTCCCTCTCAAAAAAGGTAAGGGAAGAGGAAGAAGCTTATGAAGGGTGAAATTTACAAACAAAACTATCTAGCATACGTCCATCAAGTAAGCAAGATTTAATATTATATGCATGCAAGAAAGAGGGAAGAGAGAGCTCAAAAGTATTCTATTGGAAGGGAGTATTGCCTATTGTTGTAAAAAATTACGCATATACAAGTGACTAGTTTTCACGCTAGCACGTCATCATGTCCTCACTCCATTACGACACAAGAATGTTCCTTGCCAATGGGGTGAAGCTAGAGCTCTTGATGCTTAGATAGAGGCAAAGAGAGAATGTTATTCGTGGTGGTTCTCTCTCACGAAAGAGTAGGGGAAGAAAAAGAAGCTTATGTAGGGTGAAATCTACAAACAAACCTATTTAGTGTGCATCCATCAAGCAAGCAAGATTTAATATCATATGCATGAAAGCAAGAAGAGGAAAGAGAAGATCTCACAAGTATTCTATTGGAAGGGAGTATTTCTTATTGTACAAAATGACACAATTACTTTGGATTAAAACTGCGGGTTGGTTAGAGGGTCTACCTCTGGGATTTCTCTGATTTTGGCAAAAAGATATCTGATTACTCTGGAGGAAGGAAGGAGCTGGAGTCTGGAATCTTGATCCCTGATTTTCTCGCCCTGAAAACCTTGTTCCAAAAGGAGTTGGGCAATCCATACTGTGATGTCCAAATCCTTGACAGTTATAGCATTTCACTCCCTTGTTCAAGGGGGGGCTTGTTCAAGGGTGGAACTTCTAAAGCTGAATTCCAAGGGATTGAGTTCCGAGAAAAGGACATTTCTTCCATTCTGGAACTTCCCATATCCTGGGCTTGACCCTTATATCTCTTAGACGGTGGAAGGCTGGAGAATCACTTTTTGGAGCTAAAAACCTTTTGAAAGGTGATGGTGCTGGCTTTGGCAGAACCTTGACATCAAAGGCCTTGGTGAAATCCTTCGCCATCCGCAGAGCTTCGACCATAGAAACTAGCTTGGCATTCTTCACTAGGATATTCAAAGGTTCGTTTAGCCCCCGAATGAACCTGACCACCATCAGCTTCATCCACCAGCGGTGACGAGGATTTGAGGAGGAGAGCGAACGCTTGGTGATATACTTCAATAGTTCTGCTCCCTTGGGTTAACTCTAAGAATTCATCCATCTTTTTTTTCAAAAAGCCGGGAGGACAGAATCTCTTCCTTAGGTAAATTTTGAGATCATTCCATGTCTGAGTGTTTCGATCCACACGCTACGTCTCGCAGTGGTTTCTCCATGCTACTCTGGCTGTTTCTACTATCTTTAGCCTTGCAAGAGCCATTTTGCTCTTCTCATTGTACCCGGTGACATCGAAGTATTCTTCCATTGCTTTGATCCACTTCTCCACAGTCTCGCCCAAGTTTTCCCCTTCACCCTTGAAAGGTCCAGGAGGCTGCTACGATCTATGAAGAGTTTTACGAACATCTAAGTCGAGCTCTTCCTCATCGAGTTGGGGGTTATCATTCCTACCACAATGACCTCGATCCATGATCCTATCAATACAAAAATTCTTGTTAAGTCCTTTTATTTACCATGATTCTTCCAAAACCGAACCCGGAAAAACTTTCCTCGCCCGGAAAGCATAGGCGATTCCTCTAGGATATTTGTACTCTAACGTAGTTAGGGTCATTTACTGACCAAACTGATCCAATCAAACCTGTGAGTCGCTTGGTCAGATCAAGGAAGAAACTTGCACTTGGATCATAGAAACTAAAAACGCCATGGACTCATCTGTTGAGGACCAGCAAGGTCAATCAACCAGATCCATGCCCGGTTTCACAAAACAACTCTGACTCCTTGTTCCAATATCTTCCACGATGCACGTGTGGGTATCTTCGCTGACCCAAAGCCCGAGCACCGTATGGTCAGCACCCTCTAGGATCCTTCACAGGGGACCTAGCACTTCACTCATAGGCCGCTTCCTTGGTCCCTCATCCACCGTACTGGAAGCTCACCATTTAAATCAAACCGAGGCTGGTCAAGACCTCGGCCGACCTTACTACTACGCGAGACGTCTTGCGTTGATTCTTCGTCAGCTATTGCAACTTTATCAGTTAGGTCTTCCCCGACCTCATTCTAGTCAAAATGCTTTCCCAGCATTATTGACATAAAACAGTCATTTAGAAAACAGGTCATAAATACAGTTTCTATAATGAACTCTCATCTTTCACATTGTTCCACATCTGTCCACATTACTTAATCCATATCCAATTCATATGTATTCCTATTCTTATCCGGCATTATGGAGGTCAAAGAAGTGAATCTCATTGGCCTATCTAAAGAACCTAAGCTAGTGTTCAAAAACCTCACCCTTGAGCAAGAAGGAGAATATATGTTTTTGCCCTAAAAATACACTAACATGAAGGGAATTCCTCTGAAAGTTATAAAACACACCATTCCTCTCCACACAAAGACACAAACTACATAAAGATACAAAACCATCCAAATAGAGAAAGTATGGATAGATGAGTCAAAGTAGAGCTAGACAAGCTCATCGATGTGGGATTTATGTATGAAATTGAGCACACCAAGTGATTTTCGTGAATAGTGATTGTTACAAAAAAGAATGAAAATCTTAGAGTGTGTATTATCCTCAAAAAGGTTAATGCCACCAAGTGATTTTCGTGAATAGTGATTGTTACAAAAAAGAATGGAAATCTTAGAGTGTGTATTATCCTCAAAAAGGTTAATGCCACCATAGTTTGCGATCTTGCCTTACATCGACCACATGTTGGAAAGAGTCACCAAAGAAGAAGCTTAAAATATCTTGGATGACTTCTCTTAGGCTATATGCAAGTGACAATCAACCCAGATTATCAATAGAAGCCATCATTTACTACAAAATGGAAAATCTACGCTTCATGCAATTTTTCTTACCATTTTCCCCCGCCACCTTGCAACTCTTAACATGCATAGCCTTCAAGGATATCCTTTGAAAGGTCCTAGAGATTTTTCATTTATGACCTATGCATGCACTCAAAGTGGAAGGATAATATTTCTCATCTTCTTAGGCTAGCCTTTGAGAGATGCATATTCTACTGCATCTCATTGGATAAACCCACTCAAATATCAAATATAGTGTCATCCTTGGAGAAATTATCTCCAAGAACGGCATTTGCATATATAATAACCAAATCCATGTGATCTTGGAATTTCCAGCACCCATCAACTACAAGGGGGTGTAAAGATTCATGGAGTGCACACAAAGTATTATATAAGATTCCATCTTCTTGTATGCCATATCTATTAGACCCTTATCTAAGTTATTTATTTTTGTCTTTGAATGGATAGAAGAATGCCAATGGGTATACAAAAAAATAAAGAAGCCATTAGAAAGCACACCCATCTTGAGATCTAATTTTCCATGTGCATGTCGATGCTTCAATAATCACTACTATTGGATGCATGTTAGAACAATTGGAGGGGAGCACAACATAGACTTCCTTCCCTATGACCTTTGTTAGCTATTAATATTGTTTACTTTTCCACTTCTTACAATTTCGTGCTTTGTGTTGATCCATCTTTTGCTATTGTATTTTCTTATATACCAAAAGTTTATTTTCTTTGCTCACTTCTTTTTACAATTTTGTTCTTTGTATTGTGTTGATCTAGCTTTTGCTATTGTGTATTCTTACATACCATCAAGCATTGCTTTATTTGGTGAAAAATCCTTGCACCACAATGTGTCTCACCAGATGGTTGCTCATTCTTTTAGAGTTTAAATTCATGATCACCATGCAAAGGGGGTCCATGCACGCCCATGTCGATCGTATTTTTAGAATTCCAAATAGAGAAACCCCTCTAAGAGTGGAAGGGCATCTTCTCAATAATCCATCATTTCCCATTGACCATGTACTAGAATGAAGTGAAGACTTGATTTCCAATAGGTTATTCCATCAAGAAGGACAAATCTAGAGACCTTATTTCGGAAAATGGCTCCCTAGCAATTGGTAGTAGGAATGCTTTACAAGAAGGGTCACAAGATAGTATCATGAGGAAATATGTTTATGAATATGACTTTGCTATCGTTGTTGAGAAATCCCATCCTTGATAGGTGGAGGATGATTTATTGGAGACATGACTGCCCGTAAGGTTCTCTAGGTCAAACTATGGTGGCCTACACTCTTTAAAGATGTTGCTAAGTTTGTCTCACAAACACTATGATGAATGCTAAAGGCTTGCCATGGTCCTAGAGAAGGATCGTATGTCCCTAACATAATTATAAATTTCAAGGTCCAAGGTCCAAGGTCCCTAGTGAGTCACAAAAAATTTCTCCTCAAGTTGTAGTAAAGATAGAGATAGTGGATGGGGCTAAGATGGAAGGATATTTCAATGATATAGCAAGCTAAAATGCTACCATAGAGGACCTCTCACTAGGACATGCTCTATCAAACTCACAAGAAAAAGGAGAAGAAATAAGAGGTTTTTCATGAAAAATAGAGGGCATTCCTTGAGATTAACACTCGATAAAATAAGTAACAAATAGTTCATAGTCCCCCAAGCATGCGAATCTCTATACATGCATGATGGAGCTGAGATTTGAAACAATGATGGAACATTCTTTCCTTGAGCTAGAGCTCCTACAAAAACACCACTTAGTTGTGTGGCCATGGTGGACAATGGGACTAATCACAATGTATTATCTTGGATAGAAGTGGACCTCATTAGGCCACCCACACCCCTCACACCATCTACAAACAACCATCATCATGGCAAAAAAATTCCCAATCCATAATCATCTATTATTTTGAAGTGAAGTTTTTCATTAGATATAAACCTACATCTTATAAGTTTTAGGTGATCCCTCCTACGGGTACAATAAAACCAAAGAGATCATCATCCTCAAGAGGGGATGGATTGTACCCACTAATTTTATAATCAGTTTGGCAAAAAAGAATTGCAACACTTGAGCTTCCCCAGAGGATGGTTATCATGTCCTGGATAAGGATACCCCAAACCATTCAACATCACACAAGACCCATCATCCCATCTACACACTATCATTTTAGGTAAACACACAACACTCCTCTAGCCTCCTTTTAACGCATTGATCATTGCCCCCTCAAACCATATTGGAGATCCAAAATATCACCTATAATGCCAAAGAGTACCCCCTAACTATCACCCTCAACAATGAACCCTCGGGGAGGTCACTAAGAAAAAGCATGTACCCAAGAGTACCCTAGCTAGCCAATTTAGGTTCAACGCTAAAGCAAAGAGTTGGTGGCCACCATTTAATTTGAAGCCTACCTTTGAGCATAAATCTTCCAAAATAAGCATGACCCTTATGTAAGGTTGTCATACTCTTGACTTGAGCCCCATTGGATCCCACTCAAGGTGTTAGAAGCTTAAGGTTTCTACAAGGGAAACCATACTTTGTGTGTGCCAAAAATCTTGTCATGTGCACCACAACCCCCTAAGCCAAAAAGATCTAATTGATGGACCCAATAGATAATGCCACCCTAGTAGGAAACACTTTGATAGGGATCTCCACAAAGCTTGTCATTTGCACCATGACCCCCTAAGCAAAAAGATCCAAGTGATGGTGGCCGTAATACACAATGTCACCCTAGTAGGAAACACTTTGATGGGGATCCAGACTCGACAAAGCTGCTGAAAGCTCAAGGCTTCTATGAAGTGACACACCCCTACATTTGGGTTCCAAGATAAAAGAAAACCTTGCCCCCAGGTCTCTATAAACACACCCAAATGTCAATCCAAATGGGTGTAGAAACCCCAACATTTGGGTTCCAAGATTTAAAAAAATCTTGTCCCTAGCCTCTATAAGCACACCCAAGCATCAAATCTAAGTGGGTGTGGAAATCCAGAGACCATGCCTCCACTGACGCAACCCCCAAAGATTAAGAAGTAGTGGAGAGCATTTGGTTACACCCTCGACTCACTTGTTTGCCGACATCACCAGCAGTGAAAAGAAATCATAAGAAACCGTGGATGTTTCACTAAGTCCATCCATGTATAGTAGTTGCATCCCCATCAGTTCAAATCTCATAAGAGCCACCCTTAGTGCCAAGGACTCAAGAGACTCATGGTCACACTCCCTTGGCACCACCTTCAATCCCCCATGCTTAAGAGAATCACCATAGTCCCACAACACCCTCATGTGCCATGCCACAATATCAACTCACCAGCTACCATAAGGCTAAAGTTCACCAATGAAGCCGATGTTGGTGGCCAAGCTTTCGTCCAAATGGGTAAGTGATTCTCCGCCACACAACATTAGCTCGCTAGGCTAAAGCACACCAATGAAGGTGATGTTGGTGGCCCGAATGGGCAAGTGATTCTCTCCTTCACGCATGAAAACGTTATATTTTTAGTGAGCATTTGGTGGCGTGAGCTTTTTTCATTTTGGTGAGCTTTAACAATATGAGTTTTGCTTATGTGGACTTGATGTTGTCCATGTCAACATGTGACATAGCATGGACATGTATACATACATGGCCATGCACATGATCATGCACATACATATATAGCTATACACATGGGCCATACACATGACCATGCACATGCATACATGACCATACACATGACTATGCACATACATACATGACCATACACATGGGCATATATGCATACATACATAGCTATGCATGGCCATGCACATGTATACATGCCATGCACATACTCAAGATATATTCATGGTCATGGTGCATTGCATCCCATATGCCTTTCATAGACTACTTATGCCATTTATATGCTACTAAAGTGATACCAATGTGTAGAAATGCCTGTTGAGACAAGAGTTTTCATGTTCCTGATTCCAAGAAAGGGTTACACAGGTTCTTCACATGATTTCATGCTCAAAAGGGTCTTTGTGTTTACAAGAAGGGTTCCATGTGTTCTCTACATATACAAACAGTTTCTCCGTTCTTGGAAGAAATTGTTCATGCTATTTATATGCTTGTAAAGTGTTGCTAATGTGCAGAAAGGCCTGCCCATGCTCAAAACACCCTAAGTCATATGATTTGTACATGCTCAAAAAGTGATGTGCACATGCTCAAAAAGGGTGTCAAATGCATTTATGTGTATGGCATCCTATATGCCTTTTAGAGATTGCTTCTGCCTTCTTTTATACACTGCTAAAGTGCTACCAATGTGTACATGCTCAAAAAGTGATGTGTACATGCCCAAAAGGGTGTCAAATGCACGGTCATGCATTTATGTGTATGGTCATGGTGTATGGCATCCCATATGCCTTTTAGAGTCTACTTATGCCTTTTATACACTGCTAAAGTGCTACCAATGTGCAACAATGCTTGTCCATAGATAGAACATGTTGAGATAGCTTTTCATGCTTCCAATTCAAAGAAAGGGTTGCACAAGTTCTTCACATGTCAAAAGGGTCTTTATGTTTACAAGAAGGGTTGCATGTGTTCTCCACATACTCACATAGGGTATCTTTGTTCTTGAAAGAAACATCTTATGCTATTTACATGCTTGTAAAGTGTTACTAATGTGTTGATTTTTTGGTGCCATTTGGTTAGAACTAAAAACTCAGCTTTCCCTTTATTAATCTTTCTATTTAAAGATATCCATTGTGCTACAACTTCAAAGGAGAAGAAAGCTATGTAGGTTTGGTCTTTTATATGTTTTGATATCTTCTTATGGTTTTCTAATATAGTTTTCTTTTCAATTAATGTTTAACTTAATTGTACAATATTTAAGTTTAATATTATACTCTACTTTATTGAGATGATTTAATGTTATGTCAATTGTTATGTTAAATTTCTTAAAATGTGTTATAATTAAACTTGATGTTATGCTTTAATTGGTATGCTTAATATTATGATTTAATATGTTGTTATTGTTACTGTTATGGTTTACTACTTTATTAACTTTTAATATGTTATATTTATTTGATTTGATATTTAAGAATTAATGTCATGTTTTTTGATTAAGATTCAATGGTTAAATTTTTATATTATAAGGTTTTGTGGTTAATTGTCTATGCATTTTTAATACAGGATGTAGAAAGGATCAGGAAAAGAGATATACACTTTCAATTAGATGTTGAGTATGCACCTTTACACAAGAGGACTGAAGCAAATATAGTGCAACAAACAATGATGCAACAGCAAAGAGATGCAGGTAAAAAACATTTTGATCTTTGGGTAGAGGGATCAATATAACCACTTGATCCTCTTACTCAACGTCTCCTCAATTTTTAAGATTAACTTCTTTCATTAAGTATGTATGTGAGGGTCATGGTGGTTTGTTAGGATACACAAAAAGACTTGTCAACCAAGTATATAGTGTTTATACATCTACTCAACACCTACTGAAGAACAAGGAAGCAAGGATTGTGTAGCTCTCAAATGCGTTGATTGAGAAGGAAACTATGTGTGATAAATTACAGGTTGCAATGTATGTTGTTCAAATAGAAAATTCTTAGTTCTCTATTAATGTGAAAATTTTAGAATGGAGTAGGAAGATACAAACTATGTTAGAGAAGTTGACTCCATTAGGGCCACATGAGCATGTGAAATAGCGAAAATCAATGGATAAATTGATCATTGGCGGTGGTCAATGGAAGCATCCAATCAGAGCATGCAAGAACATTGGATAAATTTTTACCAATCCAGATGATGAAGTCAATATGGAAATTTCAAAAATACTCACAAAAGGCATGGTAAAGTATGCATTTCAATTTCCAAATTTAAATTAGTCTCTAAGGACATAGCCATAAATTGTTTGCAGGAGGTGAGCATGTATTTCACACCCAATGATGCTTAAGGTATTTTTGATAAAGTGGGGAGGATCAGCTCACAATTATATGCTATGATTTACAAGCAATTGGATAAAGGGTTTAAGACTAATAGACTATGTTAAAGAGAAAAAGAGTTTTACCTCTTCCAAAGCCCTATCATGTACTATAGGCATGAAATTTGTGGAATGATAAGATCTTGGAGCTCATTGGTGAGCCTGTACATCTCTGCACCATACACATTTGTAAATTAAGCTCAAAGGCACACTCACAGAAAAGTGCAGGGATAAGCTCCAAGGCACCCTGAAAGGCAACTTTAAAGGAGATCAACTCTCAAAGGAGGCAGTCTCAAAGGAGGTAATATTCAAGCTACATGAAAAGAATAACTTTGAGTTGGATATATACAAAGTACAATATACAATGGTTAGATTCTATAACATTATGGTTGAAGAATGTGGTGATGTTCTAAAATTTGTTACTAAGCTTGATAAAAGTGAAGATGGATCATATTCTCAATGTGTTCATAAACCCTGACATGATGATGATGCATGTCCCTTTCACATGATAATGCGTTGAATCTGCTTAAGGGGGTCTTAGCCTTATCTCAATGGCTAGTGTCTTACCCTTGTACATTTGATTTATGAGCATGATAGATGAGGTACATGAAGCATATAAGCTCAAAAATCCCATTGTCCTAAACAATGCTGATATACAGATTTATCTCCGATTTTGGAATAACAAATTGACCACTCAAATCAAGGGAAAAATATGATTTGTTGCTTTACAGAAGTTTAGCAACACTTGAATTTGAGATATGAACCATTAATGGTCCTAAAAACCTTAGATGATTAGCACTAATCAAGGTATTAGTGAAATCAATTTTCTGTATTTGAGCAAAAAATAGCTTGATTTGGAGAGCACCGTCGGAGGGACAAATCAAGGGGCTTTCTCAATATGTAGCTTTGGAAAGTAATAGAAAGTCCCCAATAGTATGATTGAACCCTCAATGGTCCAAGAACATAAGGATAAATGCCGTTTAATCACTGATTAGAAAAGGCAAATGATTGTTTGTAGTGTAGAAAAGAGGTCAACTTGGATTGCCAAATTCAAGCTCCAGATGATAGGGCTTTTGCAAAGTAAGAACAAAGCTAGTAATAGTAGCTCCAATTGATGATATTTAAACTCATCCATACATGATTAACAATAGTTAATGAAGATTAATCTTATCTTTACCAAAAGGTCTTCTCCTTGTGTGTCCAGGGAGGCTCGAGGGGCTACTATAGACTCCTTGTGTGTCTAGGCTGGAGGCAGCTACTACAGGCGGTTTTTCGCAATTCTAACGTTGTAGGTGAGTTTTTAGCACCTAAAACCACCTAGGGTAATATGGAATTGTGCTGATTTGAAGATATTAGATCATCATTGCATTTTTTTTTCAAAAGCTGTGTTTTTTTCCAAATATCTTCTCCCGGCGTGGATGCCTGAGATTCTGTCCAATTGAAGCTACAACCGAGTGCACCTATGATCTAGGGAGAGGCCTAAAGTTTTAGTTTGATCAATGGTTGAGTATCTAAGGAGAAATCATGGTTGCAATGGCATGGGGTAGAAGAGGGAGATGACCAAACATGAGAAAATGGTGAAATTTTATTTAAAAAAATAGCTAATATCTCACTAATCATGATTAGGGTTTAATGATGTGTAGGGATTAAGCAATGAGAATCATTGAGAAGCATGGCTTTAATACCATGTTGGAAATCACAGGTCCAACCATGGAGCTATGGAGAATGAAATCTCTCCATGGTTGAGGAGGAAGAAGAAGAGAGAAAACAGAGAGCAAGTTGGGCACAACACAAGGTGATTGTATTATGAATGAGAATGAGATATGAATGAACCACCCAGTACAATACCCTTTTATAGGCATCAAATGCCCTATATTTTTTCTCCCTTAATAGGAGGTTATTCACACCTAAAGTTTTCACACTAGTAGGTCCTAAATGGCTATAGACCACAAATGACCAAATGCCCATATCCCCAATGTCACAAGATATTTTGGTGTATTTCCAACACGCAGCAAAAAAATTTGTCTGGCCCTGGGAACAGGCATCAAAGTATGATGACAGACCAACTTTGTTAGAACGCTTCAAAATTTGATGTGTGCCTAAGGGACACCTTAAAAAAAATTGGTGTTGATCTGAGGCCTGTAAGGCCCCTAGCCAACGGCCTCGGCTGGTGTGTGCAAGCCTGGAAGACTCAAATCAGCCCCAAATTTTTTTGGGGTGTCCCTCAGGCCACCCAAATCTATGCACACATACAATTTCATTCAATTCAAGAAACTTTGAAATTTTTAGTAAATTTAAAAATTTGATAAAATCAGTTTTGATTTTCTAAAAATGTCTATATTAACAAAAGTTTCCTTCATTTTTTTCATTTCTTGTTTATCATTTTTTTGATTCATGGCTCGCACAAAGCAAACCCTACGCAAAGTGTGGCCCGTAAAAGAGAGCAGGCCTATGCCGTCTCACTACAAGACTTCGACACAGAAGCTGAAACCTCCTCTCACCACCAAGCCTAGCCTAATCCTTTATACCTCACCCAAGCCCCACACCAATTGGAGGATGAGGTAGAACCCTAGCCCGCCGAACCTCAGCCCCCCCCCTCAACCTCAACCCTAGCCACAACCTTAACCCCGCAGCCTCAACCCCATCCTCGATCGTAGCGACGAAGACACTGCCAGCAACGATGGAGGCAAGGTATTGTGGCCTTGTCGAAAATCAGGCACTATCAAAAGACAGTGCATAGCTTAATTCCTAAGGCAACATTTGTGAGAGTCGTACGAGAAGTTCATGAAGACGACTTAAGGTTGAGGGGAAACCATAGATTTTGGGCTCGGCAAAGCAGATTGCCAGCTGCCATATCAATGGGACAACACAAGAAATGGATGCTTTACAGGTGGTTGCAGGTTTATCTAGTAGATATGTTTGGTGATACCTTGATAGGCAGCTATACATAGAAAGAGGTTCACCATCATGGGTGTGCAATACAACTCATCTTCCCTCATGTCTAGGAGCTCCAAGACATCTTGTATTAGCACATACTCCTCACCCTCTATGATGATGGGTGTTAGGGATTCAAGGGGTGGGCCTTTAAATTCTATATGTTCAGGCTCTTGGATGCCTATGCGTGATATTTCTAGACTTTTCTCATCCTCTTGAGGATCAAGAGCCGTCTCTACTGGCACTTAATCAAGGTATGTCAAGCATGGGATGTCAGTGGTGGCAGGGTCATCATCTTCAAGCTCCGCCTCTGAATATCTATTGATTAGAATGTAAATTGCAAGAGCAATATCCCATTTAATCACATTGATTGGAATATTCTCTTCAAAAGGAGGTAGGAATGGAGGTTGTGAGGAGGTCTAGGGAGTTGTGCTAAGGCTCTCTTGATTACTTTCTTGTGGCTATCTCACTCTTCATGGTGGAGAAGAGGTATTCCACAAGGATCTACCTAGAAACAGAGTTAGGAATGGAGAAGGTAATTTCATCACATCCCAAGCAAAACTCTATAAGATAGAGTTGTTAATCTCTAGGCTAGAAGAAATGAACTTACTTATACTTGTACTTACTTATATTCATATTAAAAACTTACATCAATATTGAGATTTATAATTAAACTTACATTTATCCTAAAACCTATGTATAAAGTGCTTTACATCAATCTCGTAGATTTACTTTTTACATCAAGTGCAGATTTAACTTAAAAATTTCTCGAACGAACAAAAATTTTGAAGAAGCCAAAAATTTATGTCATTAATTTGAGATGGAAAATGCTACAACTACTCCACAATCTCAAGGATATGAGGGGCAATACATTACTTGCATGTAATAGACTTTTCATGTCTACTCCTAACCTTTCTACCATCTAGCTTGAAATAGAAGTTTGTAGGAGGATCATTTAACATTAATGATATGTCTTGTCTAAGAAAGGCTAGAGGCCAATTATTCTTCACATTGGATGAAATTGTATTGTGGCCATCCCAAAGAAGACTCCCAAAGAACAGCCACATCCACCATAGTAGAGTGTGTGGGATCCTGTAAATCTTGATCTAAACTTAGCCAATCACCTCTTAAGCGTCTCCATCTTCTATACCTGAAACATATACATAACTTTTGTTGAGCAATGAAGTATCTATCCATCAAAACAAACAACATTAGTAAAACCATATTTTTAGCAGTCACATTCATTCTAGTTATATTCATTGCAACTCATTTGAAGGTGACATCCAACTTTATGACTTTGCACTCAATTGTATCATCGACAAGTTCTCTTTGTAGTCCATTACCCAAGAAAAGTGTCATCGAGCCATCAGTTGGACTTTTGCAAGCATAGGTGATTTTAGTTTTCTTCAATCCTTTACAAGATACAAAAAATAGACAAAGCAATCTAAAAGAAAAAACCTTCTCAAGTGACATCTTTTGATCTTGTGGATGGTTTCATTGTAGTGTGCACATCATTTGAGAGCTTTAGCGTGCAAGATTGAATTTGGTCTAAGCTCAGACGTGGCCATTCAAGATTAGACAAGGAAGGGAGTGGTATATTCTGCAAAGAGCCAAAATTAGTGCCTCCCATAGGCAGAACATACAACGATTCATAAAAGTAGCTTTTTTTGGTAGCCACACAGTTTGCTTTCTTGTTTTCATACATCAATTTACCAATCTTAGCATGGAGAACAATGATTTTTCCACTTAAACACTCCACAAACTGCCACTCTTCCAAAGTGGAAGGATACAAAGCTGAAAAATATCATGTGCTTCAGAAGCAAAAAATAAAACCAAATATATTGATTAAAAAAAACATCTTATATTCACTGTTTAGCTTGTACCTTAGAATTTTGTTATCTAAATGCAAGTAAATTTCTTTGTGCAAATATACGTGCTGAATAAGAACTTCTATTCTCATAGTTGCACCATCCATTCATCTTCTAAACTTCAATATTCTACCTTTCCAATGTTTTGATAAATCACTTGTGTCTCTTAGCTTTACTTTGAAAGAGCCTCGAGTGCTTGGTCGCATTAAGATGACCCAAGTGAATTTTGTAAGAATATGGCACAATAGAAACATATACATCAAGAGAAAGTACACTAGACAATGCAATAGAGAGATTGGAGAACATATACATCAAGAGAAAGTACACTAGACAATGCAATAGAGAGATTGGAGAACATATACATCAAGAGAAAGTACACTAGACAATGCAATAGAGAGAATGGAAAGAATTTTAAAATTCTGATTATACCAAACAAGAGATGGGTAGAATATGATGGTGATGTCCACCCATGCGCTCTAGTGTAGAGCTTAGATGATAATCTAGAAAGACTCTGGATGGAGGGTGTACTGAGAGTATAGGGAATATATGCTTTACAAGCATTGGATACCTTTGCTTGTGCCAACTATGGTTCATTTATAGTGCTGCAAGTAGTGCGGTGGATGCGTCCAAGATGCGGGCGGCTACGTGCATTGATGTGGCTCACACCGCTCGTGTATTCATAACGCATCCCAACCAACCACCGCCCACTAATGATGAAATTAGTATCTGAGGGAATATTCCCTATACCTTTTCGGGTCGGCGCTAGACCCAAGTTAACGCTTGTACCCCTCATCATCTCCTAACCATCAATGATCACAGCTATGACCCCTTCAAGCTAGATTCCCACTAAAGATATGTGTACCAATGGCTTCTCCTCATAATGGTTGCACCATACATCAATGTGAGATACATGCTCAGAGGCGAGAATTGAACATATACTAACACCCCCCTCAATGTCCAGCCAAAGAGTGAACTAAGAGTTTCTTGGCTAATGCCAAGTCCATGAATATGTTGAGTGAGCCGGTCCTTCCCAAGAGCTTTGGTGAAGATGTTAGTGCAGTTCTGCTTTGCAGAACAGTACTCTAGCTCCATAATCTCATCATCGATCAACTCTCGCACACATAATGATGCTAAATCTTAATAAGCTTTGTGTGAGCGTGAAACATAGGGTTCTTTGCAATGGCCATGCAACTCTGATTGCCGCATCATAAGTGACCTCACTGGAACTCCAATATCTGCTAGAATCCTCCTCAACCATACTACCTCATAGGTAGCAAAACAAGCAGCCTTATACTCTGCTTCAGTTGAAGAAAGCACCACTGTGGGTTGCTTCTTACTAATCCAAGAGAACACACCACATCTAAGTGAGAAGCAATATCCATAAACTAACTTTCTGGTGTCACAATCTCCAACCTAGTCGGAGTCACAATATCCCACTAAAGAGTCACCAGACATACATGTAATTCCATACTCAATGGTACCTTTGATGTACCTGAGCACCTGCATTACTACATTCCAATGACTTTCCCTTGGTTTGTTGAGAACCTACTTAACACACCAACTACATAGCAAATGTTTGGACTAGTATTGTACAAGAAAATCAAACTCCCAACAACGAGATTCCTGTACATCTTGATGTCAACCAAAGGTGAAGTGTCCTCAGAAGAAGGCCTAGAATTTACCTCCATCGGTGTACTTATTGGCTTGGCCCGTCTGTCATACCAAATGCCTTCAAGATCTTTGTTGCATACTCCTGCTGAGAAATGAAGATCTTGCCAAACTTTGATCCCCAAACAATAATGCGAGCCCCAAGTCTGTTATCTCAAACTTAGAGCCAAGCCTTTCTCATGTTTGGCTGAATCAAGTCTTCTTGGTTGCCTGTGATAATGATGTCATCCACATAGAGAACAACTATCACATATTTGCCATCCTTTCTGAGTACATACAAGTTAGCATCAGATGCACTTCTAAAAAGACCAATATTTTTGAAAAAAGTATCTATTCATCGATACATGCCCTTGGGGCTTGTTTCAGCCCGTACAAAGCCTTCTTCAACTTGCAAACCTTATTTTCTGATTTGGGTAGCTCAAACCTTGGTGGCCGAGTGACATACACCTCCTCCTTGAGATGTCCATTCAGAAAAGCTGATTTTACATTACCCATTTGAAAAACTGGCCACTTCTTATTAGCAGCCAAGGTAAGTACTATGCAAATAGTGGTCATTTGAGCTGTTGGGGCAAAGGTTTCATTGACATCAAAACCTTCAACCTATGAAAAACCTTGTGCAACTAGCTTAGCTTTGTATTTTGCCAATGAACCATCAGATTTATACTTAGCTTTCCACACCCACTTGGTGCCAATTACCTTTCATTTTGATGGACAATCAACTAGCTCCCAAGTGTTGTTTTTGATGATGTTCTCATACTCTGGCTACATCGCTGCCTTCCACTTTGGATCTGCCAAAGCTTCTTCTACATTTGTGGGCTCCTTCACTAAATCCATTATCTCAGCCTTAAGGCCATATGACAATGTGTTCAGAAGACCTTCTCTACTCCTCTTGCTCTCACCAGTTTTTTTCCAGCATACTAGCATATTAATGACTCTACTCTGAACACTGTAGACCTCAACACACGTCACCACGTGCATTTACTCCGTGCGCATTTTACGGTCATTGTTACCGATGTCGTCACACAAATGCAATCTCCCAAAACTCCATGTTCTCAACACCATAGAGCTTGACCGTGTCACTATATAGCTCACACGCCTCGCTGGTCTTGCTGTTTGTTGGTCTTTGCTGGAAAAGACCACCGCGGTGGTCTTTCCCATCGTGCAGAGCTAGACACGTGTCACTACATGGCTCTCTCTACTAGCGACTCTCTCCAATTGGACACGTGGCTCAGCGCACTGGTTAACTCTCTCCACCATTGCGTTGGTTTTTGCATGCAATCTAATGAAAATGACCATCACGTTGGTGTTTGTAGGTAATACCACCATGCTGGGTCTATTTTAAAGAATGAGCCGCGCTGCCATTCCAACCGCGTTGGCAAGTACTGTTTCAACCACCGCATGGTTTCGCATATCTCCATCTCTCCCGCCATTGTGATTATAAATTTATGCTCAATTTGTTGTTCTACATTTGTTTAGAAACAAACTTCAACTTCTCATAAATAAACTTTTGTATTTTGCCACAGGAAAAAAAAAACAAACTTCAGCGAAGGTATCTTCTTTAATCAAAATTGAATCAATCAAAGATGGAGCCCTCTTTCGAGCCCCCTCCAGTAACAGCACCTTCAATCAATCAATTATGATACTGCACTCCTAAATTAATCAAATTCAATTCTTTAAAAACTGTGCATGGTCACATGATTCACCAGCATGGTGGCATTACATAGGGTCAAATAAATCCAAGCTCCTTCAATCGCTAGTGCGATGGCCAACACTATACTATCTCTCGCACATGTGGACATGTATGAAACAAAAGATAAAGATTCATCAAAAGTTAACAATTTGAGAGAACAAAAGATACAGATTCATCAGAAGTTAACGATTTGAGATATTCATTTAAAGTGAACAATTTACGAGATTACATGCATGAAACAAAAGATGCACCAAAATGCTATCCTTTTTATATTGTAGTCAGCATAATTAGCAAAATTTGCCTTGTGTTTGTACATCAAAAAGGATTTACAGAGAAGGATTTACAATACAGTATCATGATGTGAGACGAGCATAAAATGTATTTGTACACAAAAATGGATGTACAATACAGTCTCATGATATGAGACGAGACCACTCCTCCATGAATCTTGCTATCCCTTTGTCAACATCCACAGGGCATCCATACAGGACAACACAATAGAAGCCTGCTTCATGCATCTACCATAGATGGGCGATGTAGAGTCCTATGGGGAGCCGACCGAGAGTCCAAAGATGGTGCACAAGTGAATTTAGCAAGAGCCGGTTTGAATGCAAAACGGCCACACCTTGTAGGCAGAAGATGACAAAATGGGGATGACGTTGATATACGAGGAGTAGGAGGCAGAGTGATACGAGGAGGCATTTGGGTGGAGTTAAAGGCATGACGATGGTGTTGTTGAAGGGAAAGGGTGTGGCATTGGAGGGAGTGGGTGTGGCGATGGAGGGAGCGGATGGGCGCATGGCGATGGAGGGAGAGGATGAGCAATGAAGCAAAGTAGAGGAGAGTGAAGAGCAGAGGTAGCACAAAGTAAATGATGCAGTATCTTGAAATAGCCAAGTAGGAGTCTCTTAAATAATACTAGTTCCATCAGGCTGGTTGTGTACTCTACTTAATCTCATGGAAACTGGTGGTCCGAATAATCATGCAAGCTCCATAGGATGGAAAATGTCCAAAATACTCATGTAGCCGACTGGAAATTTACTGCACCTTTGAGATGCAAATCTTGGTGGAATCCTGATGGTGGTCTGAATAATCTTTGCATGCAAGCCCGCCGGTGGTGGTCTTCCTTCAATCAATCAAAATCCGAGCCACCACTTAATTTCACATGCCAGCGCGGTGACTAAATAATCGACTCTACCAAATGATCATGACTGGTAATTAATATCTTAATGGAATCAATCAAAATCCAAGCCACATGCCTTGTAATTAAGTCTCGGATGCCACTCCGGTGGCACTTAAGCTCGGTGGTCTCACTCAAAATCCGAGCGGGAGATAGAAGAGAAGGCCTTGCAGGCACAAGAGCAAGTTGAGGCCGCTAAGATTGGTAGAGATAGAAAAACAAAAAAGAGAAGAAGCAAAGAAGCACATCGAGGAGCTGAATCAGCAGCTTTGAGATATTTGAATGGATGGGGACGATGCAGAAGAAGAGCTAGAAAGGACGAAGCAGACACTTGCAAATCAGACAGCCGAAAAGGAGCTCCTCTACAAACAGCTCTGTAGCATGCAGAACGCATTGAACATTGAGAAAGATGATATGATAGAGAAACTGAGAAAGGAGAATGCAGAAACCAAGCTACTCATGCAAGAACTGCAAAATAATTTCAATGCCAAGAAGGATGCAGAAGAGGCAATGCCAAGAAGGATGCAGAAAAGGCAATGCAGCCATAGTGAACGACATAATGAGACTGCCCAATATTGGCGAGGCAGGTTCGATTCCCTGCAATTGACCTAGAATGTGGCTGCCGATGAGCTTGCCTTTTCTCTTCAGAGTTGTGAGAAGAAATCTTGGACCTTGATTGGAACCCAACATAGAAATGATGTCTTGGGAACGGGCCTACGTAGACACTGCTAAAGAATTTGAGGAGATTCAACAGTAGCTGGTAGAATCGGATGTAGCTTGTGCCAAAAGTCAGAAGTAAGTGGAGGTTCTAAAGGAGAACATCCGCACCCTGAGGAGGATGAGAGGCAGGAATCAAGACGCAGATTGTTCGTCAGACTGGTCAGACTATGATACTCACATCCGCAATAGTTAAATCGGATGAATATCCTCTTGCAATGTGAATAAATGCTCCTACGTGCTCTGTGTGCAAAGGGCGCATCATAGATAAATGCATGATCAGATGGTCCCAGTGCCACCACCCTCTGCATGTGTTTTGCTTTGGGGTTTTTGTGCATGCAAAATTGAGATGTAGAGTTTGTTTGATGCCAATGCTGCATGATATGCCTGCCTGCTATGGCGAATATCCACAGTGAGAAAGTAGAAGCTGCAATGGCATTCCAAATTTCTCATACACGTGAAAAGAAAAAGGAACTTGACTAGGCTAAAGGAAACGAGCCTGAAGAGAAGAAGTCCAAGCTCATAGAGCTCAAAGAAACCAAAGAAAAGAACCGACCCTCCCAGAAGGAGCGAGAAAGGCTGAAGGAGCGAGAAGAAATCGAAGAAAAGAACCCACCTTGCCCGAAGGAGCGAGAAAGGAAGAAGCCCAAGCGTGGAAGGCAATCTGGTGAAGGGAGCTCAAAGCAGAAAGGAGATGTATAATCTCTGAAATGTATTGATGTGCATAATCTATGGAAATAAATTCATTATTGCCAATGTTTATCCTTCGATTATTGCCCATCACAACTTTCTACTTTTTCCTTATTAAGGCCCAGGATCACAACTTTCAACTTTCCCTTATTAAGCTAATTTAAGACCGCAACCAGCGCGGTGGTAGTACTAGGAAGTGGTTGGTATCTCTTTTTAGGGATCTTAACCCACAGCACGATGGTAGTACAAGCTAAGTGGTCACTAGCACGGTGGTTTAACTAGCATGGTGGTAGTATTGACACCAACGCGGTGGTTGGTATCGGTAGACAAATCACACGATATTTAATTTAGGATGGTGGTAGTCACTAGCGCAATGGTAGTACTAGGAAGTGGTTGGTCTCTCTTTTTAGGGATCTTAACTAGCACGGTGTTAGTACAGGATAAGTGGTCACCAGCACGGTGGTTTAACTAGCAGGGTGGTAGTATTGGATAATTTATCACCAACGCGGTGGTTAGTATCGCGACAGACAAATCACGCGATATTTAAGTTGGTATAGTCACCAGTGCGGTGATATTTAATTTAAATAAGCTAATTTAGGACTGCAACCAGTGCAGTGGCAGTACTAGGAAGTGGTTGGTCTCTTTTTTTAGGGATCTTAATGAGCACAGTGGTAGTACAGGATAAGTGGACATCAGCACGGTGGTTTAACTAGCACGGTGGTAGTATTGGATAAGTTATCACCAACGTGGTTGGTATCGACAGACAAATCACACGATATGAAGGTGGTACCAACGTGGTGGTTGGTTGTGCATGATAACCAGCACGGTGGTAGTATTGGATAAATAATCACCAGCGCGGTTGTTGGTATCGCACTAATCACACGATGTTTCATTTGTACATCGAGATGAATGCTATAAAAACATTTTCTATGTTTCATCTTCGACGTTGTGCGTCCAAGCCATTTCTTCTTTGCTTCAGGGTATACCAGCATAGCTAATGTCGCCCTCTTTACAGCTAGTTGATCTAAGCTGTGCACCCCTTTCACTTTCTGTAGGCCATCTCTCAGGTTAGAAAGCAGTGTCTCGGGGTTTTTGATGTTTCGGGGTTTTTGGGGTTTCGGGGCAAAACGTTTCGGCCTTCGGCTAAGAAACGCCAAGGTTTTGGTTTTTATTCTATATAATTTTGCATTGCTAAAGTTTCAAACAATAGGAACTTTTAACATTTTGAGAAACTTTTTTTTTTAGAAACAAAAAAAAAATAGGAGTTTCTGAAACGTTTCGGGGTTTCTCACTCTAGAAACGCATTTTCATGTGACTATGCTCTTGTGCATGCATCTCCTGAGGTGTTGACAGGGTTGTCACTCTATGAATTTTAGGGTGCAAGGTAAAGCTTCTAATGACACGAGTCTTGTACTCATCTGAATGGCCTGATGTTGCTGTCGTGAATTCTCCCACCAATCGATTGGCCACAGCTCGTGTTCTTCGCTTCGATGGCAATGTTTGAATATGCGTCCATCTACAACCGCTTCCTACTGCAAAGAGTCTTATGTCTTCTCGTTGTTTCTCCCTCTCTGCATACATTGCAAAAGTGTCTTGCGTTGCTGCTTTGAGCTTGTTTCCTCATCCGTGCCATTTCTTTCCTCGTCCTGCAATCTGCTCCTTGTGCCTTTACCAAGCCTTTCATCGTTCCTATCTCGCCGCCTTTGTTTGGTTCTCTTGCAAGCCATGAAGAGCTGCATATTGCCATTGCCATATGGAGACGATCAGATAGAGATCATCTAGCTTAAGAGGCGAGCAAAGCAAAGAAGATAGAGGCCACCGAGCTAGTGAGGCCAGCAAAGCAAAGTGATCAGATAGAGACCACTAAGCTTGTCAGGTGAGCAAAGTAAAGAAGACAACTTACCAGGGTAAAGAAGACAATGTCACACCAAATCGTGTAGCTTGTAGGGCGGGGACGAGCTGCATCTTGCCATTTCCATGGAGACGATTAGACAAAGACCAGCTAGCTCTGGTGAGGCAAGTAAAGAAAAGAAGACAAAGAAAACGAACACAGTACCTTGCAATGTAGGAGGCGGCAAGTTCTGACACAGCGTGGCAGGTTATGTACTTTATTCAAAACATTCGCCAGAGTGGGAGGCCTGAAAATTTGAAAGTCCGCGGGGTATTGAAATTTTCACCCGCTGTGGTTTCCCCCCTCCGGCGATACACGTTAGAAAAATCTTGCCCCCAAGCAAGTGGAATGTGGCGTAAAATGCTTCAAAACACCAATAGGCCAAAGGACACACTTTCGGATGATTTGATGGTGTGCAATGTGAAATGCAATGACTGTTGACATGCTTATGAGTCATATAGCAAGGAACTGCAGGGAAAAAGAAGCAATGAAAAATTGTAAATAGTGTTGGATTTATTTGCACATGCAAAAATTGAACATTTTCAATTTCTTCCATTCTAGGGTACCGATATCACCAACTATCAGTGTTTTAAGACCACCATGCACTAGTCCCACTAGTGTGGATTCCATTTTTCAATCCGTTTAGGTTTTCAACAAACCAAAAAAAAGTTATGGAGCGCGACCTCGAATGGGTATGCAAACTTTCAGCACAACATTGGAGGTCCCTTAAACTATGCCAGATGTTCTCAATTGGATGTGTCCTATGGTTGAGGAGAAGCTCACGTAGTGTACTTTAGAATGATTACTTGGTTGCATGTATGTGCAGAACAAATTTTTGATGTTTTTGCATAAAGTGTTATAACATATGTTATTTAGAACACATGCCTCACATGCCACATAGAACTTGTAACAATTTAATGATCAGATTATAAATTTTACTTCTGTGTTTTTTTGGTCTCATATTGAAGATTGGAATGTGTACTACTGCTTAGATACAAAGTTTGTCAAATTCCATTGAGCAATGCATAAGTTATGGGTCAAGCAAGTTACCTATATACAAAAAATGCCTTGAACCTCATCAAAAATGGCTACACCCAAGCATGCATTGACCCGGGTCTCATACTAATTTCTTAGTATGGTCCAAGCCATGAACGCCTTGGTTGTGTGTTGAATCAGAGTAAGAACAGAATCACTTACACTGGTAACAATGGTGCAAAGTGCATCTGCATTGCACTACTTCCATGCTCGAAGAAGAGCAGCATTTGGTGGAATCATTCTTGTGTTATCGCTAGGGTCAATGGTTTCCACTGGTTCTTGGTCCATTCCTAGAACAGCCTCCATAGCTCATAGGAATCAAGGATGGAGTTGATTTTGAACTTCCAAAGAGTATAATTTGTCCCATCTAGCTTGCCAGTGAAGGCAGGTGGACGGATGCGCAACACTGGAATAGCAACAGTAGTAGTATCAGACATCACTCCAAGCTACTTTTATGCAGTAGCAGCAGTAGGCAGACATCACTGGAATAGCAGTAGTAGCAGACATCATTGGAATAGCAGTAGTAGCAGACATCATTGGAATAGCAGCATCGGACCCTGAAGCATACATCACTCCAAGCTACTTCTATGTAAAGAAAGACTAGACCTTGTGTACTATTGTCGGTCGCTCGCTAAGAGCACCTATAGCTCTGATACCATGTAGAATATGGCACAACGGAAACAGATACAGCAACAGAAAGTACACTAGACAATGCAATAGAGAGAATGGAGAGAATTTTTAAATTATGATTATACCAAACAAGAGATAGGTACAATATGATGGTGCTATCCACTCGTGTGCTCTAGTGTAGAGCTTAGATGGCGATCTAGACAGACTTTGGATGGAGGGCATACTAAGAGTATAGTGAATATATACTCACAAGCATTGGATACCTTTGCTTGTGCCAACTATGTCCATTTATAGTGCTTCTTGCAGAGGTAGTGTGGTGGACGCGTCCAAGACATGGGTGGCTATGCTGCATTGACATGGCTCACCGCCCGTGTATTCATAACACATCCCAACCGACTACCACCAAGTAATGATGAAATTAGTATACGAGGGAATATTCCCTATACCTTTTCGGGCCGAGGCTAGACCCTAGCCAACGCTTGTACCCCTCATCGTCTCCTAACCATCAACGGTCACAAACTACGACCCCTTCCAGTATCTAAGTTGGGATTCCCACTAAAGATATGTGCACCAATGGCTTCTCCTCATAATGGGGGCCATACAAATGTGCACCATACATCAATGTGAGATATATGTTGAGAGGCGGGCATCGAACATATACTAATAAATTTATTGTATTATTCAGGAATCTGTTTTCTCTCCTTATCTCTGTGATTAAAAACCTCCACAATGTGTATATTACTTGTATTCTTCTTTCTTTGAGACATCTAAATAAAGAAGCAAATTTATAAAATAGATAAATATTAATAAAATGATACCTCGATATAAGCCATTGGATTAACCAACATGTCGAAATTAATAAATTTTCACTCATAAACTAAACTAACAAGAGACTGAACTTGATTATTACCTTTTTGCCAGAGTCCCAAAGCAGTCTCCAAACTAACAAAACTCACAGGTTCAAAGCCCGCAAGAGCAAAGAGACAATTTTCAAATATTATCAATATATTACATTATCAAGATTACCAATAAAATAGAAAATAAAAAACTTACCATTTAAATCTTAGCAAACTTTGAACAAAAAGAGAAAGAAATTTGCTTATTACTTTTTTCTTTCACAAACTTAAAAAACTTCAGACCAACACCAAAGATTTTGAATTAGTCTCCATAGCACAAGAAGAACATGTGAGAGAGGATGCAAATTGTATTTTTTTGCCCAAAAAAACTAGAGAAGAAGGACTAACTTTATGAATACCATGAGAAAATAGAATTATCTCATTGAACTTCTATTCAAAGGAGAAAAAAAATTACCAGAATATGAACATACTAAAGAGAAACCTATCTGTAAATGTTTTCCTAAAAGAATAGAGAAGAAAGACTACCTTGAAGAATGTAATGAGAAATCAACAATATCTCAAAGAGATTATGTCCATAAGATAGAGAGGATGCTTACAATAAATTTTTATGAGAAACAAAGCAAGGAAGCGTGAAATATGATAAAATGGAATTCTGCAAAGAAAAAAAGGGAAAGTGAAAAAGGGGGAAATCAAAGCATGAAAAGTGAAAGAGGGAAAGAAATTGGTAATTGAGAAGGACCATTCACTACTCTGACACTATAATATTTTATTGTGATGAGGACCACAAGGCATGTCTAACATTTCTTTAGTTTTTTGATATTTGGTCCCAATATTATATTCCAGTAGCTTGATCTTGTAAGATTTAGTGGCAGAAGATTCAAAAAGATCCATGTTACATGGATCTGGAATCCCCACTCTCTCATTGGCTAGCCCATTCTTTTTTAAATATTTTCTTAGAGGGCCCTTTTTTGAGTCCATATTTTTCCTAATGCTTATAAAGAATAGTATTTTTATTTTGCAATCATTCAGCAAAGATGATGATTACAACTTATCCTTTAGAGTTTGTAATGGTATTCCATTGTGCCATAAATTGTAGGGTGCTACCACTATTGGAAATACGGTGTTTTAGGGAGAGTATAATGTTATTTATTCATGTAATTTATAGAGGGGTTCTTTTATTCAAACACAAGAAAGTGTTCAAATAAAATAGGAGTTATCACATTAAGAGGAAAGAGAAAATCCCCATTAATTAATTTTATTTTCTTGTGCTTCAAAAGACATTCATAAAGTGTTTCAAAAACAAATAGGAGTTATCGAATTAAGAAGAAAGGGAAAATCTCCACTAATTAATTTTATTTTCTTATGATTCAAAGGACATTCATCGTTGTGAGTTAGGCATTGGTCATTTGCTCTCAATTCAGCACGTGTTAAGACCTCTCACATCCTAATAGCCACGCCACTAGTCATTGGAAGTGCAACGATGGTGGGTTCCACTCCACTAATCATTGGAAGTGCAACGATGGTGGGTTCTACCATCGCAATTAATAATGAAATTATAACTTATGTTACAAAAATCATGGGGCTTGTAAGTGAGACCACATCAAATTTCTGAGTCATACATATAAACACTCGCCCCCCTTTTTTCTTTTTCCCTTAACCCTCACAACTCCCTGCCAATAAACACACAAGTGTGTGCGATATGTTGATACCATGTGGAGACAAGAGCATGGCATAGTAAGAAGCTTTCAATTATACATATTTTCATAACAATGTTTGAGAAAAAATGGTGTTGACCAGGAATTCCAGAAAACAAGACATTTGTTTTATGTAAGCCATAACTTGCTTTTGGGATGAGGGCTGGCGAACCCATCGTACATGCTTATAATCAACCCATCAAGGGTAGGTACCTGACGAGGGCCGCCACCACCTCACGGAGGCTGGGCGTGTGTGTCGAAAAAAAAATAGCTTGCTTTTGTTGCAGCATAATACTGGCATATTTTCAAAGAGAAATTTAATGGCACTAGAAAAAAGAAGAAAAACTTTATCATTGCTATTACGATGTACATATGAAATACATTGAAGTGGCGAAATACACTCATTTAACACCACCCCCAAAAAGAAGAAGAAGAAGTATATTTTGTGAGTTAAAGGCTTTTGAATTGAAATTAAAGGGATAAAAATACCCATGAATACAGGGGCAGCCATGTTATGTGTGTGTGTGTGAGAATGTGAGAGAGAGAGAGAGAGAGAGAGAGCCCCAAACTTGTGATGTGTTAGTTCTCTCATTGGGTCTCCTTTAATGAATTTGGGCGGCCAAGCCAGCAGGCTGCTGTGGGCGGACCGTGTGAAGCTGAATGGGACACAGTGCCCAATTAAGGAGAGTTTGGCGGTAGGGCAAGAAGGTTTTTCTCCTCAGCTCGTCTGAGCGGGCCTTCTGCTGCTTGTAGTGAAGCGCGTGGGGAGACATTCGCGGCCTCCCCGAAGATCTCGTGGCCGATGGGTGGCCAGCTAGTGTGGGGGCATCCTTCACTGATGATGCTGCAGGACTGACCCCGTGGGCACTTCTGCTCAATCCAGAGAGCAAGTAAAACGGCTTAATAGCAGAAGTGTTAATTACACTAGACGTAGATTGCCTTGGCGATTCCAATTTCGAGCTTGCGTACTCAATGGACTGATTAATATGATGAAAATCCGCTCTTGAGCTCGGAACAGTCCTCCGCAGAAGATCCTTGAATGCCCACTTCTTATTGCTGTCACTACTGTGCTTCTCAATGCTCTTCCTTGTAGCTGCCTGATCCATACTGGTATTCTTGTGCTCATCAAACTCTCCATTTATATCCACTGGATGCACTCCACACGATCCATTAGATGATAAGTGCAAATTATGCTCTAATCTGCCTGCTAAGTACACCTTCTGATGATGCTGCATCATAACTGGGGGGAGCTCCATTAAAGCTCGCCTATCCAACACAGCACTCTTGCTCCTTGTCAGATCATTAATTTTTGAACTCCTTAATGATGAATTATCCTGGCTAATTAGGTGTTGCTTAACCAACTGGCCCTTTTGCTTCCTCTGCAAATTGGGCGCCTGAGGAGCTGACGATATTGGTGAGTAGCAATCAAAATCATAATTACCTTTGTGATTACCACTCAATTCTTTAGGACCGAGGTGCCCCGCAGAGGACGAATTAGAAGGAGCTGAAGCTGAAGGCTGCTGCCTAGCATGAATGGCAGGAGAATGAGGAGAATTAGGAGGGAGATGGTTACTTTGCTGCATAATCACATCTGATGCAGTCCCATTACTATGGAGCCCCCACCAAGAATTATAAGCGGTTGTTGAGGGGCAGATTAGCTTAGGAGAAACAGGTGGATCATCCTTAATATAATTCGATAAACTGCAAGAATCAAACTCGAAGTCCCAGTCTGAGGAGCTGAGATCAGTCGAGGAGGCATTGCGGCCCTTGGCTGAGCTTTCGTGGAGGGAAACTGCAGCTGCTTTCGATGATGATGGTGTACCCTTGTCTGGATTAGCTGCTAATTGCGCACTAAACTTGGCGCTGTGTTGCAGTTCGGGAAAGGCAAGTTGGGTGGCCGGATATTCAGTCGTTGGAGAAGAAGAGGGGATAGCTGAAGGAGCGGCGGCGGGGGCCGTCGACACAGAGGGGGGTAGTGAGCTTGGATCAGAGGCGGCGGCGGACGTTATGACGGAGCTCCATGAACGGTGCTGATACCAGTGATGGCTGCTGTCTGCAGTGACGGAGTTAATGTAGGAGCTCGTCATTTGGTGAGATTAAAAAAGAGGTGAAGATCTTAATAGGATCAATAAACAACTAAAGATAGGAGATCAATTGTTGGGAGTTTAGGAGGACATTTTAATTCAAGGGAGCCTGAATGCAGCCGCCTTTGCATGAATATAATATATAATAAGGGCGGGGGAGGCGTACAGCACACGGCACTTGAAAAAAACAGGAACTTTTTGAGGTCCCTGCTCTCATGGAAAGAAGAAGTTCTATATATATCTCATGGAAAGAAGAAGTTCTATATATATCTCATGGAAAGTTCTATATATATATATATATATACATATATTTATATATATTCACCCAACTTCCAACCTTGAATGCAATCGCCCATGGTTCTTCTAGAACTTGGAAGCTGAGTTTCCTCATCTCATTATCATGACCCCTTTTTGCAAGAAAGCTCCTGCACTCACGATCATCTAGAAGACCACGAGCCACCCAATTTTCATGGCCGATTGTGATTTCACCTAGCCTTGAATTTAAAGATTCCAATTTTTGAAGTTTTAGTTATAAAACCGATTAAGCTTTGTATTTTCTTAAATAAAAATCGGTTGGTCTTGAAGGTTATTTTTCACTGTTTAGAAAAAAAGTTTATTTCTGACACACTGATTCTATTAAGCAGAGGTTTTTGTCTCCTCCACATGTCACTTTCTCGTGCATCTCCTCTAAAAGCTATTCCCTTTCTTTCCATGTGGCCAAAGGAGAGGAGGGAGAGGGCCAAGGGAGAAAGGAGAGAGATTCATGTTGCCCCTTTTTCAAATTTGAACTTTCTCATCTCTTCTCATTTCAATTTTCGAAAGGAGAGCTGTCCCTTCTTCTTACCTAATGATTGTCGTTTCTTACCCACATTCATACCTCTCTCTCTCTCTCTCGTGTTGCATTCTACCGACGTTCATACCTCTCTCTCTCTCTCTCTCTCTCTCTCTCTCTCTCATCGTGTTGCATTCTACCGACATTCATACCTCTCTCTCTCTCTCTCTCATTGTAAAGAAAAGGCAAAGATAATATATGTAATAGTGTACTTATTTAAGACTAAGCACACCTCACCTCTCTCATTGTAAAGAAAATGCAAAGATATTATATGTAAGATGGACTTATTTAAGAGTAAGATGGATATTATATGTAAGATGGACTTATTTAAGAGCAAGCACACCTCACCACATATCCCTACCCATTAAAGTTTAGTCTAAATTAAAATCTAATTATTAAAATTATATGTGTATGAAATTTAAAATTGAAATTGAAATTAAAATTAATTAATCTAAATTATAATTATTTAATTAAAATTATATATGTTTGTGTGTGTGTGTGTGTGTGTGTGTGTGAGAGAGAGAGAGAGAGAGAGAGTGTATGTGTGTGTGTGTGTGTGAGAGAGAGAGAGAGAGAGAGAGAGAGGGTGTGTGTGTGTGTGAGAGAGAGAGAGAGAGAGAGAGAGAGAGAGTTTCTATATGTAAAGGAGTGTATGTGGGGGGAGGAGAGTGTGTGTTTATAGTAGTGCATGTGCGAGTGTATACATGTGTGTGTGTGTGTGTGTGTGTGAAAGAGAGAGAGAGTGCCACTACAAGAGAGGGCATCATTAGCGGCGCTTATTTCGTGGCGTTTTACGTCACGCTGCTATAAGCATTGTTATTGGCTTTGCGAATAAACGTCGCTATTAGCATCATTACTAGCGTCGCTCAATAAACCTGCTATATGCACCGCACAACGGCGCTGTAAAAACATCGCTATAAGCGCTGCTCAATGTGACGAACGCTGGGAAAAAAAACAGAATGTTGAAATGGAGTGGAAATAAAAACTTAAAATAAAATCCAAAAATCTTGATAAACATCCAAATATTTTTGAAATAAAACAGCAAAATCAACAAATGGCTATACAAACCAATCAATGTGTACATATCATTAGGGAAAAACGGAGCTCATTTTGGGGCCCTGTAAGAAATTCACTATTTTTCGATTTATTTCTCTCCTAAAAGATCTCAAAAATAATAAAATATGGAAAACATGGACAAAGAGTGATTACAAGAACTTTGAAGAGGCAATAAAACATTTTGGGAAGTCAATGAAAGACGCATGGACAGCCTGCAATATAACTCACTACATGGTAAAGTGATGTCTTCTTCTTTTACTTAAGTGTGATCCTCTTTTCTTTTATAACTTACTATGCATTCTTATGTCTTTGTGAAAACAGCATATCATCTACAACCACCTTCCCTATTTTGTCAAAAAGTATGGATGCCCAGCAATTTGGTCTACCCAAGGCATGGAGAAGTCTCACTACATGGCACGTAATGCATTTTTCAGACACACACAACACTATGGAGGGAGTCAAAAGGCAAATAGTCTGAAGGAAGTCTTCCAATGGTTTTACCGAGGCATTCTACAAAGGCTGCATGCTAAAAGAAAAGTTACTAGCTCCAAAGTCAAGCTTGCTTTTATTCTAGCCCAAAAGCAAAGACGAAGACAAACTTTGGACAATTCAATGGCAGCAGAGAGACATAGACAGTGGAGGGATTCGAAGATATTTAGAAACCATAAATGGACAAGTAAACATGAATAGCAGTTTGTAACTTATTGGTGTTATGTCCACATGTTTTCAAACTCAATCAATAGATTTTTATTCTGTGGAACAAGTGACTCTTGGTGTAATGCCTATATGTTTTGAGACTCCATCAAAAGTAAGTCTTTTGTGAAACATGTGATCTATATTAACAAGCATCAATACATCCATATATTAACACACAAAAAATTCAATCAATACTACTTAATTATGCTAGACATACTGTTGATCCTTACCAATAAAATACTGAGTGTCAAACACTTTTAGAAGCTTTTGAGTGTGGGAAGAGTACTGAAGTGTCGTACGGTGATGGGACAAATGCAAAAGGGTACTGATCGTCCGTACGGACAAGGAACTAATGAGGATCAAAGACTTTGTACAAATCAGTTCAACTTCAACATAATGTTTGTGCTATATTTGATGACTAAATCCTATTACTCCCAAGGCTTGCGAGTCGGAACTCTCTTTTTGAACTTGATTGGACTCTTTTTCTTCCTTATTGGCTTGATGTCGACTTTCTGTTTATCAATGCTTGCCTCTGTTGCTTGTCTGAGAGGGGTATCCTTGTCTTCAGCTATCTCCACGTGTTCTTCTTCTTGGATTGTGTGGCCTGATGCAATCATGGGTGGCTCTCGAAACCTTATGAGCTTGTGTTTTCCATAGCCCTCTAGACATTTGGGCTCCTTAACACCACATGCTAATGCATAAGAAGTATAAGACAAAAAGTAAGAGGCCCTAGAGGCCTGCTTATTCACATAATCCCCAAATATATCTATGGCGGACAACCTCTCTATTAAAATGATCTTTTCCTTTTGCCATGGAAGATCATGTCCACCTAATACCCTAGACAAACATTTAAAGAAGTAAACAATGGCTTCTCCATTGTTGCTCAACTGCCTATGGTAAATCAAGATCTTAGCACTGCCTAGATCATGAATATAATGAGCTAGGCTTGACATTTTGCCAAACCCAGCTGGCCTGCTTCCACTTGATCTCTGGAGGAATGTGTCATCCTCAATTTGTAGCTGCCATGTATCAAAAGATTATAGTGAGACAATGATACATAACTACAAAACATTTAAACACAACATAAAGTATTTGATTTGAAGTAATAATATCATACCCTCTCATTTTCATCAGCAACAAGAAGTTCATCTTTCCAAAGATTTATTCCTCTCCCCTCCAGTCTAGCCTCTTCTTTAAGTTTTTCCTTATGAAGTGATAAGAGATTCATAGCTTCCTGGGTGAGCTGGAAGGCAGCTTCATCTGGCTCTTGGAAACTTTCAGCCTCTTTGAAACAAATAGTAAGGGCCTCTGCAGGATCAAAGGTTGTTTCCAAAGCTAGCAGTGAATGGTCATCCTCTATGCCAACCTCCTTGTCAAGCCTTGAAGCCTGGGCAATAAGGGAAATGGCATAGTCCTCCCTCAAATTGAACATACACTCTATATCATGGAGGAAAACATAATCTTTACCACCAATCAAGACACCTGGAAGCATGGGCACTGCATAGTTGCTGCTCTGAACATCAAAGTCTTCAACTGGCTGTGCTGCCCTAAGAGTTTCAGTCCTCAGTTGAACAAGGTCAAGAGCAGCCACTTGCAGCCCCTCATCCTCGAGGTTGATATCTTCTTCTTGCTCTGCCATATCTGTTGCCATAGGAATATCCTCTTTTACCTCCGCTACAGATATATCTTCTTCTTCAGTCTCCTGCCCTTGCTCTTCTAGAGATTGCTGTTGAAAGACAATGTACATAAGGAATGCCATGTTTTCCTCAAGCACTCTACACTTTCTGGTGTGCAAGTTACAGCTGAATTTATATTCCTCAGGCAGGCTGTCAAACCTTCTATTCACATGGTACCTCAGCTTGTCAATGGAGACAATATGATTTAAATGCACAAAAACCTTTTCACCTTCCACAATCCTTCCTGCCTCTGTCAGTTGTTTGAAGGTATCCCAATGGTCTGAAAGGAAATCTCTGTGATGGTCCAAAAGAGAGCTCATAGTGAACTCCCTGTTGAAAATACTGTGGTATATGTGGAAGTTCCTTTGAGCCTTGCACTTGTGAAGAAAGTCAAATAGGAGCAAATCTGGAGATTTGTCCTCTTCTGGTTCCCTTTGTTTTAAAAGGGAAGACTCACCTTTCTGCTCTAGTCTCTTGCTTTTGCCTGAAGCAAAATTTATATAACATGAATTCTATATGCTCACATATGCAATCAGATAATGTATAGGATATCACCAAACAAAACTCTTCATAAGCACACATGAATCACCTGGTGATTGCTGTGGTCTGAGTATAGCAGCAGAAAAGTCCAACTTCCTCGTGAAAGGAGGGGCCTGAGGATCAACTGTTCCAAAGCAAAAACATTTCTCATCATCAAGAAAGACATCTCCATGGACATAGAAAGCAAAACAATGAGCAAACAGTAAAAACCAAAAGAGACACAAGACTTTGCAACAAAACGCGATGCAGATCCATTTGAAAAATGTAAAGTGCTCTCCTCGCATTTTGTTGCAAATTCTGAATTTCTACTGACATCCATTTCCAATCAAATGCTAGGGATATCTCACAATGTTCAGGACAGTAAATGATGCAAGGAGGAATTCCCCAGTGCAAAAGAGATTAAAAGAAGGAGGAAAAAATAAAAACTAAAACAAATATCAGAATTTGCAGGAAAACGCGATTTGGAGCATTTGGAAAATGTAAACCACTATAATCGCATTTTGTTGCAAAATTCTAAATCCTACTCATATCCATCTCTAATCAAATCCTAGGGTGATCTGCTAGATTTCTAGGCACTGAGATTTAAGAATTCTACAGATGGAAGAAATATATATCAGAAAACATTGGAAAGGGTATAGATCTCTGACCTTTCTTTTCCTCTTCCATACTGTTGGAATAGCCCTGGAGATTCTCCTGCTCTCTTAAAAAACTGAGCTGTAGCACTGGTAACCTGGAGATCTGGTAATGGTAGTAGTCTTCAGACAGGTTGCAGAGTGGATGGAGTGTGTTGGGTAGAAAGTGGTCAAAGTGGGAAAGAAAAGGATGATGGGAGGGTGCTGGCAGGGATGGAATACGGGGAGGGAAAAGTGTTAATGGATCTAATTATGAAATCATGATTGGCACAATTTCCAAGGCAAAAAGTGACCCACAAATTTCAAATTCCAAAAGATCTGGTGGGACCCACACGTGTTAAAAAACGACTATATCTCACACGTGTGGTATTTAATAACTCCATTATTTGTATTTTGTAATAATCTACTCTCCTAACTCAGTTCTCTTGCACTTGCAGCTCTACCTCCCTACTCTACACCATCAGCATCCAGACCAGCAGCAGAGGTTCATACCCAGCACAGGATACTCATCATCAGCACAGCACACTTGCAGATAGCTTCCAGGTTAGTAAGAAAATCTTTTTCCTTTTCTTCTTGTTTAATAGTATATTAGGGTAAGGAATTGATTGATGTGATGTAGGTTACATATTATGATAAATATTATATGCATTTTTTAGATTTTCTCCACTGCATGTAGAAGCAGGAAGACTTTTTATTTGGGCCTGTTGAATGAGAGTTTGATCACTTCTTGATGTCCATAGGCTCAATCCATGTTGCACCAAGCTGCATACACACTGAAATGACTAAAGGCATGCTGAAGTATGTTGTCTCTAGAATTTGCAGCAAAACGCGAGGAGAGGATTTTAGAAATCTCAAAATAGTCCAAAGCGCATTTTGTTGCAAATTTTAAAATGCTTCTTCATCCACCCATTTTAAGCCTGCATAGTTCTTCTATACACACAATACATATTGTTTATAGTTGGAAAGATAGAGAATTGATCATATGAATGCAATAGCATGTTGTTTCAAGTATTTGCAGAAAAACGCGATTTTGAGCTGTTACAAATTTCAAATCATCATAATCGCCTTTTGTTGCAAATTGTTCAATTTTGCTTCATCCAATTTGTCATCACCTTCTTTAATCATTCTATGTTCTCCATGTTTCTAATCTTTTACTATTGCTTTGTATGGACCTTTTCAGAGTGATGGCAAGAACCAAGGCAACTGCAAGGAGGTCTGGCAAGGGGCCAGGGCTTGCAGTAGCAGCAGCTGGGGCTGATGTCAAGGAATCTAGTGTGCCTACAAAAGGAAGAGTTGCACATGGCAGGAAGGGGAAGCCAATGAGCATGCTGCAGCAAAAGTCCAAGAGGTTAAAGCATTCTGCTGGTGTGCTAAAGGAGATAAGGAAGCAGCAAAAAGCTATAGGCTTTGCAATCCCCAAGGCACCTTTTCAGAGGCTAGTGAGAGAAATTTGTGATAGCTGGCACCTTGGTTTCAGGTGGAACAAGACTGCCATTCTTTCCTTACAGGAAATGGCAGAGGATTACTTGGAGAAGTACTTTGAAGATGCAATGCTTGTAGCAGCCCATGCTCACAGGGTAACTCTGATGGCCAAGGACTTCAACACATTGTCCAGAGTGAGGTGGAGGTATGACAAGCTGGTCCATCCTGTGGAATGGCAGGACATTAAAATGAGAGACATATTATTAATTCCACCTACAAGGAAATTGAAGGCAGACAAGGTGAAGGTTGTTGAAGTGACCCACTCAATGAGCACCAGAGGGAAAGCTGCTTATGAGGAGTCACTGAAGCAGCAAATAGAGGAATCCAAATCTGCTATAAATGTGGAGACTGTACAGATGGAGCTACAGATACAGAGAAGGTTGCAGGAGCTGGGCCCTAACATAGTTGTCCATATTGAAGATGATTTTTCAGAGAATAATTTTGACTTGACAAGAGCATGCTTGGCAGCATTGGCTCATAAGAATGAGTATTGCTCAGATACTATCATTCTTGCAATGCTCTAGTAAGTGTCTTTTATTTTACATTTGTTTGCAAAACAATCCTTATTGTACCTCCTCCCTTACACCTTACCTTAATTATTGTTTTGTCCAATGTAGCATGATGAGAAGCTGGCTGAACCATGCTGTACAGCATACAGTTTATATTATTGATCCTGCAATTTCCTTCAAGTTAAGAGATCCAAAGGAAACTCCCATGGATATTTCCAATTGGTTCAGACACTGTGATTTTGATCATGTTGATATTTTGCTACTTCCATACCATAACAAGTATGTGTGTGGCTGCTTCTTTTGGGATTTTCCTTCAAGATTGAGTACTCTTGTAGCCTTTGATTTCTTAATGCTTTTTTCCTTATGCAGTGACCACTGGAGCTTTGCTTCTATTGACATCCAGCAGAAGCAATGCTTTTTATTCAACTCTCTTAGAAACACACACAGAGAGGTTAAATTGTAAGTGGTTTGTGTGCTATTTTTAACTTTGAACTTCATTATTTGGATTTAATGCACACTAACTGAATTATATGTATTGCAGTTGTATTAGAAGACTTCTAGATGCATTGGATCAGTGTCCTCCTAATGTCAATCTTTTGGATTCAATAGAGCCAATAGATTTAGAGGTAGAAAGTTGCTCCCTCTACTGATGTCTATTTCATGCTATGCCTTTGAACTTATTGAATAATTTTATTTTGTTCAGACATTAACACTTTCTAACATATCTTTCCAACTATCCAGACACCACAACAAGATGATTCAAGTAGTTGTGGCTGGAGAGTGCTGATTAGTGCCAAATATATACTTTCAAGCTATTTTGAGATAGGACAGCCAGAGCTTGTAAGAAAAAATAATTTTCATTTAGCTTCAAAAAATTTGATATTGGTACAAAGTGTTCTAAATCATCATATCTCATTGCAGATGAGAGAAGATAGCTTCAACTCGAGCTATGTGTATAGTTTCAGAGCTGATATAATTTGGAAGTTTTTGAAGTATGCCTTCCCCAAACCTATTGTACCAGCTACTGTCGAGTTAGGTGAGAGCTCTAAAGTCCGAGAAGGTGTCGTACACCTTGATGACACAGATGATGCAGATGTGGTGCCACAAGAACAAGGACCTAGTGCTGATGAGGAGAAGCCACAAGAACAAGGACCTGTTGCTGCTGATGTTATTGAGGAAATGATGGAGCAACAGCAAACAGATGCTCCAGGGGTAGTAGAGGAGACAATGGAGCAGCACCAAGAGACTGTACATGACAAGATGGAGCAACAGAAAGTAGATTCTCCAAATAAAGATGATACGGTGAGCTTGGACCATGTAGAGCAGCCTCTAGATCAGCCTGTAGATAAATAGAAAATTGTTGTTAAGAATATGTTCTACATATGTAATTAAACACTTCTGTACAGAATTTTACATTTCTGAATATAATACCTTTGTTTATGGAGTCTGTGTTATCTCAATTTTAAAATTTTCAATGTCTTTGCATTTTATTGATCTCTCTCTTCTTTTGAGCACCTGCAAAAAAGCAATATGAAACAATAGGGTAAAGTAAACTAATAGCAGTGCTTAATGAGACTAGGATAAGTCACATGGTATACCTTCTTATTGTTGTAGATAAATAAAAAGTCCTTTGAAATAGAACCTTCTGTCTCAAATAGAATGTCATTGCGCAATTGAGCTAGGGAGCAACATTGTCTTAATGTGATATTGACTAGCACATCACCATTCTCAACAACATCAATATCAAGAAGTTTATTTTCTGCACCAAAAGAATCTTCATCTTGATCCATAGGGACTAGTTTTGTACCTAGCATTCGACTGCGCTTATAATAAAAAGAAAAAATGAAATTTTGTGATGCAACCATGTACTTCAGTTGCATAGAAGGTTGGACAACCTCACAAAACACTGAACTACATGTCTTCTTATCCCAACCTTTATCCAAAAATTGTGGCATGCATGCCAGACTTGTTGCTTTAACTGTGAACATTGTTTTTGAACCTTCACTGGAAAGGTATTAAACAAGTCTACAAAAACTGTGAGAGGCATGCACAAAGAAATTTTTATTATCCTTGTGGCAATATTGGGCCTCAGAGCTTTCTGTACTTCTTTGAAAAGCTTGGCTCTATATGCCTCTGTAACACTAAAATGTGGGAGAGGCCAATCCACTGAATTCCATGCTGGAAGGTCTTGTTTTCTTAACACACCATGTGTGTTTGCATTGTCCAGCAACTGATAAAAATGATCAGTAAAAAATATCCCGGATTGAGCTAGCTCTGTTGCACATCGACCTTCGTATTGTTGTTCTCCTATCGATCCATGCAAAACATCTATAAATCCCAGAATACAATCGATGTTTTGCCATGTCTCATACGATGAAGGGTATAAATCTGAAATAAAATAACACAAGAATATCAGTAAGCAAAGAAAGAAAGCTTTGTCTTAAAAATCCATGCACCTCATAAAGAACAAAACCACAATAGAAAAATATACAATTAGGCCTGTGTTGCGGAAGATCATTTGGATAGTCTCGCAAGACAAGTTCTTTATGCATGTACACATGCTGAATCAAAACTTCTTTCACCGATATCTTTCCTCTGGTGATTTTAAAATCTCGTACTCTTCCCTTCCATGATGCCAAGAAAATATTTTTTGTCTGGGGTCTCTTTCTTTTACTAGGTTGCATGAGCACCCATGCTCCTTTCGAAACAGTAAACCTTTCCCAAGTTCCTTCCGTTTTGACTGTACTTGAATTCTCTACCGAAGAAATAGAAGAAGCAGGTCGACGGGATAAGGATGTGTGGTATAATTCTGCCTTCATAGCATTATCATCCACAGAGCGTCTTCCACAAGAACGACCATAGTTTTTATTCACCATGGATACCTTATGAATCTGTAACCACAGCAAAGTAATGTAAACAAGATAACAAAGTGAAGTTTCAAGAAAGAGAAAGTAGGCAGACAGATAGTTGACAAGAAACATCTTACTCTAAGCCAAACAGGATCAAGGGAGCAGTTTTGGAAAAGAAGAGGTTGCTGCACAATGAGGTAGTGGTGTAGAATGGTAGACCTTTCGAAGGAAAGGCAGCACAACAATTCAAAGTTCAAAGGGAGGTGGAAGCGGGAAGGCCCTTGTCAGAGAAAATGTCAGACTAGATTCTATCTTCATGTCCAAAGATCTTGTGAGAATAAAAAACCAATCTCCACATTAATGTAGCACGCTTGTACCTACATAAAATATTATTTCTTTTATCTATTTTCTTTTATTTTTGTGAATTTCCAACGTTACGTTGGCCCTCTGTTCATTGGTTGAGAGCTTATTTTTCCAAACCGTAAAAGGCCCCAAAATGAGCTCCCTTTTTCCCTAATGGTTATGATGAGATATATTTAATTAGTAACATCATAAAATGCATCTTGCAATAAATCCATGCATGCTAATTGGTCTATCTCTAAATCCATCATTTCGATGGCTCCTATATCAATATACAAAGTCCTATTCCACTACTTGAAGAAGATGTAGAGGTATTATCATCATGGTCCCCATGGTCGTTCATATTGATTGCTCCATTGATTGTCCACCATGCATTTCTACATCTTGATCTTGAAATATACATTTAGATCAAGGAGCAACTTGTATTACTTACCAATTAGGCTCTCTTTGGTTCGGATGAAACACAAACTAAAAAGAAGAACCACAAAATATCTACAAGAAAATATATACAATGCCTTCCTTTTATTTATAGATTCATTAAAATTAAAAATCAAGTGTAAACCTATTCACAGTGTTGTGGTAGAATGTCTATGTCTCTTGAACCTTGCCGTAATTTAGTAGAGTCAATTGTAAAAAATCCGCTTGGATGCTTCTTTACAGTTTCTTGAGTAACTCTATGTACCACTTTAAACCACTTAACATCAAAGATGAACACTTTGAAAGATCTAAATTATCTAATCTCCAAGATGTCTTGAATTGTTTCACAATATTCAAGTTTCTCCGTCTATAATATTATTATCTCTTCTACTAGCTCAACTATCTTGGTCAAAACTTGCCATTACACCACAATCATATGAGAGATTCTCTTGGGGTCCACACGTTGAGGGCAAAAAGTATCTTAGCAAAATACAATATATGTTAGTTAAATATTAAAACATCTTTACTTACATAGTAGTCGCATCCCCTCACATACTCCCATTCTTCTCTTGTAATCTCCTCTCCCGTCCTTCTCTAAGCCATTCAATATTGTAATCCTTTGGAAGAGCCTTTAGGTTGGGTGAGTATGCCATGTGCCTTTGTGTTGATCTCTTAAGTTGCTATTCTCTTTACTATCATTAACTTTCTTGCATCTCCATATTTCTCAATCCACTTTTCCATCACAGAAGTGTTAAGAAGACAAAATGTAATGACCTTTTTGTGCATGGACTCATCAATGTTTTGAATGCATCCTTTTCCATGTGGCACATGTGACACCATTTGTTCATCCTCATTGTTATGCATGAATCTAGGCATAGATGGATCAATTTGTTTCAGATATTTAGAGATATGTACAAGGGATTCTTACACCAACCATCCCTCTGCCATGCTTCCTTCTAGCCTTGACCTTTGCCTCACAAATCCCTTCAAGGTTTGTATGAAGCTATTAATCATGTTGAAGTTGAATGCCAATCCCTACGTGCCTTCATGGTAGTGGTCCTAGTTGGGGAAAGCCTCCAGTAGTGTGATGATGATTAAGTTGAAGAACCTGATTGTTGCAATCATGGTTGGATTGGGGACCACAACAATACCTCTTGATGAATTCATGGAAACACTGGATTATGCTCTCCTCTATGCAGGGGTGCCGGGGCATTGAAGGAGCGAACCATGGGAAGTTGAACTGCATCTTGGGGTTCTTTTGATGCTCCTCGTGGAAGAGGAGCATCTTGGGGTTCTTTTGATGCTCCTCGTGGAAGAGGTTCGAAGCCCACCTTTGTCGGATGGGCAGGTACTTTGGGTTGATGCGAAGGGGGCATGACGCCTTATAGTAGTTCTCCCAAATGAAGGGTTTGAGTAAAAATGGGCACCTACAAGCCGATTACTCACCCATGAGATCAAACATTATGGGGCCGATGGTAGCCTCCTCATTGTCGGGGGATGCTCTCGCCCTACTAGTTGCGATGCTTTGTGTCAATGTACGAACACAGGACATGGATGTCCATGCAATCCGTGATGCATGTGATTGGCACGCCACCTAGACTTGTTGACCGAGTAGGATTCGTATTGCCTATTTGAACTTTGTTCTATCGAGGGGGTCCTGCCAGTTGAGCGGAGGGTTGATTTCCTCATGCTCGAGTGGTGGTGGCGGTGGTGAAATTTTGCCTTCTTCCAAGGGTGGGGGGATGGGATATTGGTTGGCGGCGTGACGAGGTTGGAGGGGTTGGTGATGACGAGGGTTCCGTGGCAAGGCTGGCATGCAGCATGGGGGGAGGTTTTGTCGATGTTGAAGCTAAATCTTATAGGGCAGTGTGCATGCCTAAATTCAATGTCAAGGGGGTGAAGTTGATGAGGGAGGTGCGGTGGGAAAACAGACTGGTGTAGATGAGTGGAAGGGGAAGAGGGTGTGGGTTGAGGTGCCAAGTGGGGGTGGTTGTGTGTTGATGGGGGAGGCTAAGGGGGTTGGGCTCTTTCAGCATCGTCTCCTCCATTGTGGCCGTTCTCTTCGTCATCAGAGTATTTGGGGCCATACGATCTAAAAAAGGCATTTGCCTTCGTAGCTTCCTCAGGTGTAAACTCCATCGGGAATGCCACGTGTGAGTCATCAAACCATTGAGATTTGTGTGATCTAGCATCCATTAGCATTAGTACTTAGTGGATAGATATTTTTTTCACCTTAGGAATAGAAATCCTAAGGTCATTTGGTCTATTATTACCATGGTTTACATGTGTAGTCATGGTAGGTGGTTCCCTTGATGTAGGAGTCACTTTATGGTGAGACTGGTGAGATAATTACGGGGGGATGGTGGAGCTAATCTAGGATGCTCCCACGTTTTTCCCTTTGTTATCTATATATACAAGGTCCTACACTCCTTGGATGAGTAGAGAGAAGATCTTGTAAGTGCTTTGTGCAAGCTACCATATGTTGGTAATATAACTTGGTGAATTCTTTGTGGGCATGAGCTTATCTCCTCATTACATTAAGGTAATCTTTGTGGTATTCATGTTTATCAAATAATTCATGGTCTTTTCATTTGTTAACCCATCGCATGATAAGTGCATATAGCACTGCTTATGTGTGTTGATGAGTTTGGTTATGCATCATTCTCTTTGTGATTAGTCATTGTTGCATTCCACTCTCATCCCTATTTCTTAACATGGTATCAGAGCTCCTTTCTATGGGAGTGTGCTCTTTCATGTGTTGAGAGGCACATCTTTGTCTTGTGGGTCTTCTACATTGTTGGTCTCTTGCCATTGTAAGGGAAAGTGGTGAGAATCTCAACATATCATGTGTTGATTGCATTAGTTGCAAAGTACAAACCGGTTCTTGGCATTAGTCGCTCCATTACAACATTTGTTGTTTCATTAACTTACATGCTTGAGTAGAAAAGAGTAAAGCAATCCTCTTGAATAGTGGTCATTTCTTTGTGCAAGTCTAAATCCATCATTAATCTAGCTCTAATTACACTCTAGTGAGTTAACCTACATCCATTGTAGTGAGGATTATTATCAAGGCTTTGTGAATCTTCTTATGTGGTGCATAGGCATTTATTTCATTCTCATGATTGATTGGGAAATTTGCGAGTATTCTGTCAACAATATCCTGCATCTCCTTAGGGCTTCAGACATTGGGGCTGAGCACTATAGCTCCATGTAATTGCTATTAAAAAGTCAGTAATTAGTACCAACAATAGACAGCCACTTAAGCGACTGGTTTACAAAAAAATCAGTAGATTTCATGGTGATTGTGTCAGTTACCTAGTGCACTACCAGAGAGCATTCATTGCTCAGCTCATGGAATCGGCATTCGTCAACCCCATCTTATCGCAATCGAGCCTGGTTCATGGACATTATGCAGGTTTAGAGCTACCGACTACAACAGTACAGAGAGCTCATTTGTGAGCTTAATCAATGTGGATTAAGTGGTTAATTCATTCTATTCGTTGGTTTACTTATTGGCGCACAATTGAAGGCGTTTTTCTTGCCATACATTACATTCCTGAGAATCCCGATAGAAGTTACGAATCCTCTCCTCGATTTCTGGCGCAAAAGTGCATGAGTCATTTTGTAAGGTTTTTCAACCTTAGTGGTTGGTGTTTTTTTTTGGGTATTTCTTTTACCCTTAATAATCCTTGACAACCTTGAGGTGGTGTAAAGGGTTTGTGCTTATAAGGGTCATTAAAATATTTTGGAGATCCTTATGATGTTGTGAGCTCTAGTGTGAGAAACACATATGATACATCATATACATCCCATGTGTGAGGAATGGGAACACATACTCCTTGGTGGATCTTACCTTTGTGAAAGACAGGGTGACCTTATCTTTTCCATGTGTGAGATGGAAGCAACATGGTCATCTTCTCATCTACTTTGTGTGTATTTTGATGACTTTAGACACTTCTTGTGTGAGAAGGAAGTGGTTTTATCATCATCATGTGAACTCCTTGAACAACATTTTTTTAATGGTCCTCATGTTATAAAGGACTTGGATCAACCTTTGTGATAATGCATGTGATACTCTCCATGTGTGAGATGGAAGTCACTTGCATACCTTGTGAGTTCTACTAATTAGGAAGTAAATGGGGTCTTCTTGGGCCCTTTAATTTGCCCAAGCCTAATCAAGGTGATTAAGGAATAGTCAAATGGGGGGTTACCATGTGGACTGAAATGTTGGGTTTGTAAGAGAGGTGTAAGAGTGGTCAAAGGGTGCACTTTTTCCCCCAAAAAGGGGGGAGGCAATTTTACAATTTTCGGACCTCCATAACTTCTACATACAAGCTCCGATTTGAGCGGAGATTATAGATACGTGATCTACACATCAAGAGCTTTCCATAGATATGTTACATGATATGGTTTTGTCCGCTAGATTTTAAATTCCATTTTTCTCCCAAAATTCAAATTCGAATAAAGTAGCCATTTTGAAGCTTCTAATTAGAAAACGTTTCTTCTTAAGAGAAAAGGTTTGACTCCTTAAACTGCCAAATAAAAGGGCCCAAGAAGCCTTCCATTGAGGTCCTAATAGGCTTTGTGGTTATTTCTATGTTACCTTTATGGTACATTCACTATGTGAGCACATGTATTGTCACACATCTCTTTTGTTGACATCCTTGGTGATACTAATTCATGGTCTCTATGTGAGATCAGGATCATTTGTGGTGGTGAACTTCATAAACTTCTTGATGATGGAGTTAAAATCTTGGTGGTGGCTCCATTCCTATGCGGCACTAGATGGGACTTCATTCATGATGACTACCTTGGTGGTGCCTACATCGACTTGGTGACTTCTTTGTGATAGTTTCTTCTTGAAGATGGCATGGGTGGCAAGATGCTCATATTCAAGACCTTTATGGACTTCTTCAAATAAGCATGAGTGGCAACATGCTACATTTGTTGGTGACATTATGATTGTATGGCATTTTATAGCATGTGAGGCATTTTTATCTTATTGGTATCTTAGTGCATTGTTTTCCTTAGTGATAGATCTGATCCAAGCACACCCTGCATGGTATGGATGCTTGATCAAGAGAGGATGTTGAGATTTGTGTGATCCATCATCCATTAGCATTAGTCCTTAGTGGATAGATATGTGTACACCTTAGGAATAGACATCCTAAGGTCATTTGGTCTATTATTACCATGGTTTACAAAAAGTGTAGGCATGGCAGGTGGTTCCCTTGATGTAGGACTAACTTTATGGTGAGACTGGTGGGATTAGATGATATTTAAGATGAGATTAGTGAGCAATTAATTTAATAGCTTAATGTAGGCATGTATACTCAAAAACCATCAATTTTGCATTAGACCAATGCCTCAATTTATAGGTTGTACATCCACAAGATGCCAAGCATCTAATCCCACTGATTTCTCCTTGATTTGTGCCACCTCCCCTATATCTGGGGGCACCTTTTCCTAGAATCTTTCCACACCCCTATATTCACTCATTCTATATTGATTCTCTCTCATCAATAGATACCTCTCACCTTTTCACTGCTACCCACTCAATTACAGACTCCCTTTTATAGTCTCTTGCTACTAAGGGCTTGTTCCCGCACACACCCATTCACTTGCATATTTCAACACCTCCCCTCAAGTGAATAACTCTAGCACACCTAGACCCTATACCAAGTTTCCCTCTTACGTGGTAGCCCGCGACCAATGCCTCAAGTCCCTAACTCATAGTACTTGACACTCTCTCTCTTTCTGTCCAAGGCTACTACAAGTGCCCGTGACCTTGACTAAAGTGCTCACACATACATCCACCACATGGCCTACATCATCGATGGCTCAAAGGTGGTTTTACTCTATTGGGGCAGGTTACATTGGGTTGTGGGGTTTCTCTCTCTTTCTCTCTTAGAAAAGATGTCTTGACTCCTCTTCCTTAGGAGTCTCATGAAGTTTGCCGATGTCGATCCCTCTTCATTTGGTTTGCATCCCATGCATCTTTAGCCCGTTATATCCCTGCAATGTGGTGAATGATTTCATCATTTAAACTGAGTGCAATGAGTCCTAATGCTTTCTCATTCCTGTTTTTCCACTCATTCTCCCCATGCTCCTTTGAAAATTCATCTCTTCCCTCAACTAGCCCCCATAATTTTTTCCTCATGAGCAAATACATAGTCTTTGTTTGCCATGTATGGAACTGCTCCCCATTAAATTTGGCTATTTCTTGTGCATTGCTCATGAGATGATGTGAAGGGGCTGCTACCTCTTGATCCAATTCAAGATTCAAGGGCAGTGTCTACCATTTTATAACTCAAATCTGATGTTTAGTAATGATTACAACAACTTTATCATCATCAGCATGAATTCCAGAAATTACATAAGGCCAAGGGTAACTGATTTGTATTGATGAATGGTTGGAATATCAAACCATCTCCGAATTGTAATCTGAAGAGTGATAGGGATCTGTATCAAATACCCAATGGTAAATTTGAACCATCAATTGCACCAAAATTTAGTGATTAGTGCTCATTAATCATTGATTAGTGAAATAATTCCTTGTTTTGTGTGCAGAAAATAGTGTGTGTGGGGAGGCCACATCTGGTGCCTTAGAGTTCAAATGAGCTCAAATCCTTTCAAAGGCATCAATAGTAGTTATTCTAGTATAGAATCAAGCCAAGAAACAAAAGATTTGACCAAACATTGAATGCTTAATCTCTGTTTTACCAAAGTCACATATTTGATGCAGAGCTTGATGCCACTTCTCCTTGAGGAATTTCTCAAATCTGAGATCACCAGCATGTAGAGCACCCTTCAAAAGAACCCATGGGGCTAAGAGGAATTAGACCAATTCCTTTTGTGTAAGTGTAGATCTGAGATCTTCTCCAGAAAAACGGTGCCTAAAAAATTGTGATTTTCAAAAGCTCTGCGTGGCGAGTTGATGACTTGAAGTGATGGGTTAGAGCATGGGGGTTATGGCTAGGTGAGGCTAAAGGCTTTTGGCCTATTGTTAAGGCTGGAGTGAGAGGGAGATCCTCCGCCAGCAGCTGGGGGTGTAGAGAATGGTTGAAAAGAGGTTTAAAAAAATGGGTTAAGTCATAATTATGATAATAGGGTGATTAGCAAGATAATTAGGCTCAAAAATTGGGTAAATCCTAAGCTTGGCTTTGATACCATGTAAAATTTACAGCAATGTGATGAGATATGGTGGATCATATGCAAGGATCAACATAATTAGCAAGTGATTAGTGATGATGATTTAGACAAGATTAGTGAGCAAGTGATTAGATGATGATTAAGACAAGATTAGTGATTAAGATAACATAATTAGCAAGTGATTAGATGATGATTAAGATAAGATTAGTGAGCAATTAATTTAATAGCTTAATGTAGGCATGGATTCTCAAAAACCAGCAATTTCTCATTAGGCAAATGCCTCAATTTATAGGTTGTACATCCACAAGATGCCAAGCATCTAATCCCATTGATTTCTCCTTGATTTGTGCCACCTCCCCTACATCTGGGGGGCACCTTTTCCTAGAATCTTTCCACACCCCTATATTCACTCATGCTACCCTTGCTTCTCTCATCAGTAGATACCTCTCACCTTTTCACTGCTACCGACTCAATTATAGACTCCCTTTTACAGTCTCTTGCTAAGGGATTGTTCTCGCACACACCCATTCACTTGCATATTTCAACAACAGTGTGGAGTAAGGGGGGAGGTCATCTTTGTGGTGGGAGCAGTAGGCAACATTCGCTATCTATCAACCCTTACGGTGGAGATATTGAAGATCTTTGGTTGTCCTTTGAGAGGAGTAAGGGTATGGACAGAAGCTATTCAAGATCAGAGATCAATGGGATTAGCTGGCTTGGTTAGCGGATTGAAGCGGAGGAGGTGGCACGAGCTGATGAGGATGGCTCTGAGAGGGTGGATAGGGAGGTCGAAGAAGATATGGGGGTGGAAAAAGGAAATGAGCCCCTGCAAGAAGAATTGGGGAAGGAGGATGATGCTATGGAGGGGGATTTTGGTGAGAATGTAGCCATATGTGGGCATGAGAGAGGCTCATCCAAGAAAATGTAATGCTACAGCAGGGGTGGACACTCATGTAGTGGAGGTCGAGGAGCCAGAAGGGGTTATGGGGGGGGGGATGGTGAGGAGAGGTAGATCCGTTATAGTGTCCATTAGGGCATCCAACTTCTTATCTATGGCACTGGAGGAGGGGGAAGTTGGTGTCAGTGGGGGCTGTGCTATTTTTGCCTCTGCGGCTTCCAGTTGGGCCTCCTTCTCACACGGAGTGTCTCCTCTGAGATTTCCCGAGATAACACTGGAAGTCTAGTTGTGTCTTGCTTAAGGCCTCTTCTCACGGAGTGTCTCCTCTGAGATTTCCCGAGATAACACTGGAAGTCTAGCTGTGTCTTGCTTAGGGCCTCTTCTGTGGGTAGTATCTCGATTCTAAGAATCTTGGGTGATGGCTTGGGCTCGAGAGAGGTCAATGTGGGCCCTTTGTGTGGCTTCCTATGCTTCTTGGAGTTGGTGCAGGAGCTCTGAGATTGTGGAAATGGCCTGTACACAAACTACTGCTCCTTCTCTCATCGAGCATTATCTGGAGCTAGAGGTTGTTGAGGTTAGAGGTGTATGAATCCTCGACAATCTACTACTCCTGAGCCGTTGTGAGCAACATTTGTCTCTATGACATGGCTACAACCTCTTGCTGTCATCTGTGTGATGAGCTCACAGGCCATGTGAGAGAAGCCCAGTGCAAAGTTCGGAACTGCCCCATGTGTTGCAATGGACACTTTTTGCATAGGCTTCCTGTTGAGATTACAAGCTCAATGAAAGTTGGAGCCAAGCACGATATGTGCTGGGGCATGGTAGACACTAGCATGTGTGTGATAATAAATGGCCGCGTCCAGCTGGCCACAATGTGTGGACATTGATAGGGTTATTTGGTGTGTGAACACAACACATGTAATGTGTGGTGTGTAGTCTTCTTCTATTATGCATTGTGTTAGAGTGGATATGGCTTCCCTATATGGTTAGCGTTACATCAATCTATTGGGTTTGGTCTCATGTGTGTGTGCTCTCTCATTATCTGTCTTTTATCATGGACTCAAAGCATGGTGCTCTCTATTAGGGTTTTGTGAGTGAGTGAAGAAGAGGGAAAATTCTATTTTGGAGCTGTCCTTTGGAGCTTGGAGCAAAGAGAAGCTTGGATCACACACCTACTCAACACATCTGAAAGCTAAGGACCATGGGTAAGCAAATCTAAACACCCTTGACAGATACAACACTTTGATGCAGGAAAACGATAAGTTAAAGACATCAATGTGTACTTGGTACTACCAAGTCTCATCAAAGATCGAAAACAACTATGGAATGGGATAAAAGTGCTTGACATGTCCAAGCCTACATGCGAATGAAGCTTTAAGGTTTGCAACATTCTAACATGGACTATTCATGACTATACTACCTACGATTATTCTTCAGGTACATGATTAGAGTTACTTTGTTTGGATTTGAAAGTGACATGGAATAACAATTGCACTAAGATGTTGATTGTTTGTAGGTCTATCAACAAACGGTTACAAGACATGTCCACCATGTGGGGATTGGCTACTACGATTGAAATATATCAAGAATCTCAACAAGAATATATATCTCCAACATAGAAGATTTCTACTTGAAGGATACATATTTATACTTGCAGGACACATATTGTGATCAAAAGAACAAGCAAGAAATTTCAATAGAAGGATTGAGAGTGGAGTGTTCCCTATACGAGTGACTCCTATATGGACTAGTACAACAAATGGAGTGTTCCATATACGAATGACTCCTATGGAGTAGTACAACAAATGGACAATTGGGCCTATTATAGATCCAAATGAAGAGCTCAAAAGCAACAAGGAAGATGAGGATTGTCGTAGAGACAAAGGAAAAAAATTGATGGCACCCAAGATTTCAATATAGCATAGTTTGAAATATTGGAAAGAATTGAAAATCACACATATTCTGGACCCCATGCATATTTTCAAAAATGTTGTACACTCGCTTTGGAAACATCTTGAGGGTATCAAAGCTATAGAGGCTACAAGGGTGGATTTAAAGGAACAAAACTATAAACCATCTTTATGGCCTATTGAAAGTCCTAAAATAGGAAATACGACTTATCATCATGCACCATGGGTACTGACAAAGGATGAGATGAACATGATCATGATAGGATGTGATCGATATGTACACCTAGGCTATGGTGCATCATTGTTGCAAAACATGTTTACTATGGACAATAACAGTTTTTTTGGATTAAAGACACATGATTGGCATAACTTTCTAAAGGTAGGCCATGGCTCTGAATCTTATTCTTGACATTTGTTAATTTGTGTGGATACTAACGTCAAGCATATCTTGCCACTTGTAATTGGTTGATGATTAACCAAGGGCATTTGAGATATCATATACTATTTAGGGTTGCTTGGCAAGAAGGTACTGCTCCTTCAAAAAAAGTGTCTAGGGTTCTTCTTTGCAAAATTAAAGTTAGTTATCAATTGGTGTTTTGTCATTTGCTAGGTGGATCACGCTAAACAAAATAGACACTCGGGAGATTCCACAAAAAATGTTAGACTACATAGAGCTCCTATGCTTGATGGAAAAAGAATTTCCTACATCCTTTTTTGACATCCAAGTCTATGTGCTTGTGTCTGTGTTAAGGAGGTAGAGTTTACTGGAGTTGTAATCACATGATGGATGTTTTGGGTTGAAAGATTCATGGGAGTCTTGAAGGGTTTTGTGCATCAAAGACCAAGGCCCAAAGAATCTATGGTAGAGGGATGGTTGCATCATGAGTGCATGTACTATCTTTTGAGTTCTTGTAGCTTGTTTGATGATGAGGCTCCCCCTGTTTGGATGGCAAAAGGATCAAATAAATTATCAGAAGAGGTGTCATGTAGAAAGGGACTCCCAATATATGTCTTGATCACGACGACGAGATGAGTGAGAGAATTTAAGTATTCTCATCATTGATCTATAATTCAGAATATATACAAAAATGGATCGAAGAACACGACAAAGAATGGCAACAAAATATATGAAGAGCATCCAAGAGGCAATGGGTGACTCCCCACCATGTCAATGACATGGATATAAGAGCGAGTAAAAAGGGCACAAGAAGAAGGTGCACAAGTTACGCATGAGGAGTTTGAGCTTAGCCTCGGCGGCGGGTGTGACAAGGAGGTAACACATGGCATGGCCCACACTTCTAGTATTCTATGTGCATGCTTTTGTAATGTTAACATTCTCTACACTTGTGATTTTAGGTTTGAGCATATAACAACATGTGGACCTATGGACAACATCTTTGAGTCAAAAGGATTGATGATATGCATCTTACTCAAGGCTCATGTATTGTTGAATCATTTCAACAACAATCTTGTGCAAGTGCCCGTGACACAAACCTTGTCCAATGATGAGCTACATTATGTTGGGGATCTAGAGAGAATATATGAAGTTAATTATTATTTTATGAAACCAGTATAAATCAACTAGAAATTGATTCAGTATCTCACATGTTGATGTATTTGGTGCTAATTCAAGAGCATGTTTATTATTGGTTGTTTTAAAGGTTTGCTAGTTTTATACAAAATGCAGAGGCAGAGATGCTACCATGAAAATAGATCCCATGAGTTTTTGGTCTATTGACTCCTCCAAGTTGCTACAAGCCGACATATTGTGATGACTTTGTGGAGCACTTTCACTTTGTGTTTCTTACCCTCATTGTGTGTAGGGAAGGATTTGTGTGTCCTACCTACTTTTGTTCAAGGGAAGGCTTGTGATATGTGTGCCTTACCTTATTGTGTTTTTTGAGGGAAGGATTGTGTGTGTGAGTGCAAAACAAAAACATATCTTTGTATAGCTTACACCTAATGGGAGACTTAGACCCCATAGGTTAAGCATCTATCCTTTGTCATGTGTTCCCTAGTCACAAAGGGAAGGGTTGTTGGGGTTGTGACCTAGCTCACACCATGTGTGTCTTTGTGTGTGTGTGTCCAACGGGTGGACATTTGTGTGTGAACCCACTAGAAAGCCTATATAAGGCTTAAGAAGAAAACCAAATGTAAGTGATAAGTTTATTGTGTGTTTGCTACATCGTGTAAGCTTATCTCTCTCTCTCTCTCTCTCTCTCTCTCTCTCTCTCTCTCTCTCTCACTCTCCATCTCCTTATCAACCAAGCTTGACTATGTCTGTTAGAGAGGCCATTGGCTACCACCACCTATCCTATCAAAGAACAAATACAAAACAGTTGCAAAAAAGGTATGTCCTATAGCAATGGACAGTGGCAAAGTAATGGAGAAGGCAATGCAACAGGAATTGGACACAAATTCAAAGGCATATGTGGCACAATGAATATTACCATAGGTGCTACTATTTTAGGATCAACACATTCAATTCCATGCGGCTCAAAAGCAAAAGCTTTACCATGTGATGCCAACATCTCACAAAAACAATTCATCTCCTCTTCTGTAAGAAAGCTATCACCTCCAATCTTCAATGAATCCTATGTCTCCTTTGATGTCCTTTGGAAGAACTATAAACCATCAGCTTGAGTAAGGAGCAAAAGATGGCTCAAGAATACCCATTTTGAATCTTCTCATTGAGCAAATCAATCAGCAAACAAACTACTTCGAAACTATCTTGACAAACACAAAAGATCATCACATAACACAAAACTACTTCGAAACTATCTTGCAAGGTCTGACTACAAAACTACTTCGAAACTATCATGCACATTGCACCCCCAATGAAGGATGCCTTTTGTACCCAATCAAGGATACTTTACACAATCAAAGATCTATGCTTACCCAATACTCTAGTATAGGACAATAGACCTTCTCTAACATTCTGGCCGTACCTTCTTCCTCTGCTAAGATGTGGCCGTTCTCTTGTCAAAGGAGAATCCACAGCCATTCCTTTCTCAATTGCAAGAACCTTACCTTCTTCCAATGCATTGTGAACAAGAACTCTTTTACAAGAATATAGATGGTAGTCCATAGTGGCAAATTGTGCAAGTCAATCCCCTTGAGGTCAACAAATTTTTATAGCGCACTCACCTCCTTTCTCGAGGATAGCAACCATATTGATATCCAAGAAGACACATTAGTGGCCGAGGAGTAGTGTACACATCTCGATCTCAATGTGATGGTGATTGCTCAAGGAGATAAACCAAGACCATCTAATGTGAATGAGAAATGGGAGGAGGAAGACGAGGATGAGGGGGACGAAGACCTCCTTGAGTTTGGCATTGATCAGGTAACAAATCATGTAACGTTAACTTTACCTATACCACCTAGGTTGGACCTAATAAAAGAGGAACTACAAGAAGTTACCAAGGGCAATGATGAGCTTCTCTTTTACATTAACATTTTTCCCGAGACTAGTCCTTGAAACTCAGGTATAATCCTACTTCTCCAATAATTCCCCTAGTTTCAATGTGTCACATGCTTTTAGAACTTTCAAACATTAGGGGAAATTCAGACTCAAATTGGGCCCTTTAATGATTGCTACACATTCCCTCTCTGCAAAAATGGGCTCATGGTGAAAGTTTTGCAAATCAACTCAGAAGTGAGCGGAGTTTGGACATTTGGAATCTACTCTTCAAGACATTTCCAATGATATATAGCATGATGTGCGGAGTTTGGATATTTGGAATCTACTCTTCAAGACCTTTCCAATGATATATAGCATGATGTGCAATTTTTCATATTTAAGAAGACCCCAAATTTGGTGATGATGTGGCATGTAATATGTCACATCATCACAAAATTTGGGGACTTCTTGAATATGCAAAATTACCCATCATGCTATATATAATTGAAAAGGTCTTGAAGAGTAGATTCCAAATGTCCAAACTCCGCTCACTTCTAAATTGATTTGCAAAAATTTCACCCATGAGCCCATTTTGCAGAGAGAGAATGTGTAGCAATCCTTAAAGGACCCAATTTGAGTCCAAATTTTCCCTAATGCATCACACATACATTTATCCCGCTTAGTCTTTCAAACAAAGTTATGTATTATTATTGTGTGTTACCTCTCCGCGGTCCCTGAGTAATATCACGCACTCTTGTAGAACACCCTTGTGGCTCCAGCCAACCTAAACTCCTACTCTAGTTGTGCGATGACAAATTTGTTGCTGACCTTGTCTTGGTCCCTATATTTCAAAGAAAACTCTATGTTTATTAATTAGTTTAATTACAACTTACAACCATCTCATATTACTATTAAAGATCTCTTAGCCCTATAGCTTGTGGCCCTCAAGCATATAGAAGTCCACGAGGTCTCGAAGCTGATGACGAAAAATCTTGCCTTCATCCACAATGTGTCCATGCTCATCGATGGAGCACTCCACACCCATGTCTCCTATACAAGATCGTGGCACCAATGATAGTGGGTCTGGTTGCTTGGGCGGTTCTGTGATACTCCACTAATCACTCCTATAAGGAAATTAAAACAAATAGTTATTCGACATTGAAAGAACTAGTATAACATATATAAAATACTTCATACCTATGTCGACAATGCCTTTGCTGAGAGTCCTGAGTGACATAACCATGCCCCTATGTACCTATATAACTATTATAGCACTCTTTAAACAAATGATAAAAGAGACAAATTATAGAAATTATACTGATCTGGCTGCATGGTGCCACATCCTACACTTGATCCTCCAGCACCCACGTCTTGCTCTTGATCCAAATCCTCTGGTGCCACATCCTACTCTTGACCCTGACACTCCTCCTCCTGACCCTCCTACTCTCAATCCTCCTCCTCCTACTCTCAATCCTCCTCCTCCTCCTCCAACGGATCTAGAGGTCATCTCACCAGGGACTATAGGCCATAAGGAGTAAGAGAGTTGAGTGACAATAGCCTATATCTCATCAATGCTCACACAGAATCCTCTACCATGTCCTCCTCTATCTTGTACCTACTCAAACTAAGAGTCTCTTGATGGCTATCAAGAGACCTGCCTTCCCAGATTCTGTCATGTATGTCTATACACATGCAAGAAGCAAATCAATCCTAAACCTATAAGCATACACTTACAATCCACTAGTACATATATGTAAGATGACACATGCACACAATCACCATCATCACATTCTCAATAAAATATAACATATTCAAATACGACTCCAAATTCCACCAACGGCAACAACAACAACATAATGTGTCTCTAAATGCCACCAATCACCAACAACAACATAATGTGTCTCTAAATGCCACCAATCACCAACAACAGGCAACAACAACAACATAATGTATCTCTAAATACCACCAATGGCAACAAAAACAACATAATGTATATCTAATACCACCAACGGCATCAACAACATATTCAAATACAACTCCAAATGCCACTAACGAAAATAACAACAACATAATGTATCTTTAAATGCCACCAAACGGTAACAACAACAACATAATATACCTCTAAATACCACCAACGGCAACACCAACAACATTATTATCAAGCTATCAGCAGGGATATAAATCCAATAGTTTTAAACTTTAGAAATAGTACATTATAAAAGAGTACTTTAAACCCTATAGTTCCTAAACTACATTTTGTTGAGCTCACTGCACTATATCGATGAGATTAGCACAATATGTTGTTTCTTGTGTGGAATCGATAAGCCGATTCTGCCTCCACTCACAATGATTTCTTCTGAATTCTTCTCTTGTGCTTTATATTGATGTCATCTTGAGTGCACCTACCACACACTAGTGTGCCACGAAAAAGATCTGTGACATGATGCTTCCTGTGAAGTACAGCATGGTAAGCATTTTGATTGTCTTGGTGTGTGACCAACAATAGCATGTCATTAACTATCTTTTTCAATGTTTCTGGTCTAGCCATTGAACATAAACCTGTGAAAATTAATTACTTTGATTAAGCATTAATGGATTTTCCCACATAATAAACTATGACCAGTAAGTTGCACTACTCTTGAAACTTATTGCTCACACTCTGATCTTAGGCTCTCTCTCTCTCTCTCTCTCTCTCTCTCTCTCTCTCTCTCTCTCTCTCTATATATATATATATATATATATATATATATATATATATATATCACACACACACCCATCTATATTCAAATAAGTGCCCATGTGTCCATGGTGCCCATGATGATCTACTCCAATGCTAATGTAAGCCCTGATTCTTATGCTGGCTATGCTCTATGGAGGAGTGATGATCTAAATAAAATGATGCATCCAAAGACTTTCAAGTGATCAAAATCTGGCCTAAATCCTGTCATCCTCATAATACATGTATAGTTGTGGTAGGAGTCCTGTTCAACAAGTACACTGCAGTAGCACATGCTTCTGCCCAAAAATAATTTGGCATAGACTTCTCATTAAGCATGGCTCTTGAAATCTCACCAATGATCCTGTTTTTCCTCTCAGTGTAACACCATTCTGCTGAGGTTGTGTACCTACATCTAAATTGTCTTCTTATCCCATGCTCTCTCAAGAAGGCATCAAATGCACATGATGTGTACTCACCACCACCATCTATCCTCAAACACTTGATCCATTGACCATATTGTTTTTCCACCAATGCTTTGAAGTCAATGAACTTCCCAAGTGCTTCACTCTTCTCTTTCAAGAAGTAAATCCAGGTCATCCTGCTATAGTCATCAATAAATGTGACATAATACCTGCAACCACTGATAGTTGGAGTTTGTGTTGGATCCCATATGTCACTGTGAATGATTTCCAATGGTTTTCTGCTGATTTGACCATCTTTTGGAAATGGCAACCTTGCTTGCTTTGCAAATCTACATGCTTCACATATATGACTACTACCATCATATTTGAACCTGGGCAAACCACCAACTATACCTTTTGCTTACATAGATTTCAGTTTTTGAATATTCACATGCCCAATTATCTGATGCCAAATATCACTGTTTGGCACAACCCCTTGACTTTTTGAAAACATGGCAGACTTCAACTCTAGAATGCCTACACTCAATTTGAACAATCTACCTTCTTTCTCCCCCTTTGTAATTAACTTGTAACCATTTTTGAAGTCCTCGACAAAACAGCCATGTTGATTGAACCTAACTTACATTCCTTGATCCACCATTTGACCAACCGATGCAAGACTCTTTGTAATTGTTGTCATATATAACACATCTGACATGGTTTTTACTCTGCCATCATGCATACGCGATGGCACAATACCAGCATGTGTAATAGGATGTTGAGTATCATCCCCAGTAGAGCAACATAGCCCTTATGTGTAGGTGTCATCTTGTCAAACCACTCACCATGGCATATCATGTGGTTTGACACTCCAGAATCCATATACCAAATATCATCACTTTCCCTTTGTGATGTCATAGTACCATTACATGTTTCATGGCAAACAAGTGCTCCTCATGTTTTGCATTACTATAGATGATGCGTAATTTCCATGTTGCACTCTTCCACCATGGAAGTCATTCAGGTTTTTATAGCTATCTCTAGCCATATGTCCCATTTTACCACAATAGTGACACTCAATGCTCTACTAGCATTCTGTTGCGGTGTTTGCCATCTCCCCTTGCCTCTAGATATAGATCTTCCTCTAGCATGAGGGTGAAAACCACGACCACCTCTAGCACCGAATGATGGCTGAAAAGTCTGTTGAGACTGTGGTGACCGATCCTGTCACCATGGCCACTTGCACGTCCTTTTGGGCTGAATCTCCCCCTGTCTCTAGCACCACAATGAGTGTAAAATGCTTGATCCCTTGCATTTTTATTTGTGCTAGATGAGGCACCTATTCCAAGTTTCATCTCTTCCATAATAGGCAATGAAATCTGCTCATCAAAGTCTGGGGGGTCTCCACCTCTAACCCTGATAGATGTTTCAAATGCCTTGTACTCTTTACCCAAGCAATTCAATGTAATGGCTATCAAGTCATCATCATCCATGTTGAGATATCGAGCTCATCTAGTGAGGCGGTGGACACTGATGACTCTCCTAGGGGATAGGCCCCACACTTACACCACTGGCATGGTTGGTGAGATCATGGGTAATATGCAGCCAGTGGATGACAGGCTGTGTGATAGCCATTCTAGAGACTGGCATAGTTATAGCACCAGCTCATTTAGTTGGGTTCACACTGTAGAGAACCCAAGTATGTATTTGGTTGAGTACCTTTTCATATAGTGTGTACTCTAATCTTTGTATATGGTGTGTTGAGTGTTGTGTGAAGACGAAGAAGATTTTCAGCCTCTCACCTTGTGTGTTCTCTTTTAGGGTTTTGTGAGTGTGTGTGTGCTTGCAAGAGCTCAAGCTCTCTTCTCCCCTACATCTTTTCATGGTATCAGAGCCTGGTTCATGCTAAGGGCTGAGCTGCAAGCAAGAGAAACATAGGAAGCGGTACGAGGGAAAGAGCTTCATCTACTCTTCCCTATTTGTGTTGGCGACTACACCCTTGTTGAGAGCTCTACGGGAGGCACCGACAAACGATCTCTGATTGAGGAGCTTTCTTCGTGGGAGTAAAGCTATAGGGCAACTATTTTGTCTTATTGGACCAAATTTTTCGGTCCGAAAACACGTTTCGGATGCGTTAGGACCTCCGTTTTTTGGAAAGCAGGCGATTTCAAGCACTACGGGTAAGTCATCGATTCTCTGCAGAAAACACCATATTGGGGAATATGGGAATTTTCCACAAGTTTGGGACACGTGGTCAAAAGTTTGGATTAACCATAACTTGAACACCACTAATGCAAAATGAGTGCTTTATAGCTCTTTAGACTCCATTTTTCAAGCGCTTTCCAACGATAGGTCATATGATAGGATTTTGAGAAACTTACAAACATGTTATCCATGTCCCCTTTTTTAAGTATTCAAAAATGGGAATTGGGAAATTCCCAAATTCACTAATATGGTGTTAGAACTCTGTTTTAAGAACTGCAGGAAGACAGATTGGTTGTGCAAACATTGTGTGTGCTGCAAGGAGGTCAACAGTTGCCATTGGGTATATGTATGCACATTGAGGTCATTGGTTGTGACATTTGAGTGTAGTACAGTACCGCTGCAGAAAATATAGCAGTTTGTGCAGGACAAACCAGAGTGCTGTGTTTTAAGAACTGCAGGAAGACAGATTGGTTGTGCAAACATTGTGTGTGCTGCAAGGAGGTCAACAGTGGGTATATGTATGCACATTGAAGTCATTAGTTGTGACATTTGAGTGTAGTACAGTACCGCTACAAAAAATACAGCAGTTTGTGCAGGACAAACCAGAGTGCTGTTTTTGGTAAATTTGTGTGTCTGGCAAGATGTCAAATGATGGCATAAACAAGATTGTTGCTGAGAAGCTTAATAAGAATAACTTCCATGCTTGGAGGTTTAGGCTGACAAATTTCCTAATGGGAAAGGGTTACTGGGACTATATAGAAGGTGAGCATGAAGAGACACTGGAGATACCGGTGATTAATCCCACTGCTGCTACAGATGTGAAAGAGTTCAAGGATTGGAACCAAGGAGCCAAAAAAGTTATGTATTAGCTCTCTATCAGTATATAGGACACCATGATTGGGCACATACAGGATGCCAAGTCCCCCAAGGAGGCATGGGACACCTTGGTAAAACTCTATGAAATGAATACCAAGGCACAAAAGATACAGTTGAAGAATGAACTTCATACTGTGGAGAAAAAGAGTATGTCTGTGAATGACTATGCATTGAAGATCAAGGGTATTGTGGAATCCCTGGTGTTTCAGTAGATGATGATGATAAGGTGGAAGTTTGTCTACGTGGTCTCGGGCCACAATATAAGGCATTCAAGACGTCTATTCAGACTTGGGAAAACATTCCCAATTTCATAGATTTGGTGTCTATGTTGATTATAGAAGAGAAGAGCTTGGGTGAAGACCAATAGTCTTCACAAAACAGAAACAGTTCGGAGCAACAGGCCTTCTACACAAGTTCAAGAAGAGGATGAGGTAGAGGAGGCTGTGGACGCGGCCAAGGAGGTGGCCGAACAGGTAATCAGAATTATGGCCAGCAGGGCAGCAACAACAACAGTCCCATAATTCACAACAACAACAACACGCAGGTGGAAGAGGCCAATTCAGAGGGAAGGGGAGTCAAAGAGGTCGTGGAAATTGGCAAAGGTAGTACAATGATACACGTGGATGATTTTATTGTGGTAATCCTGGACATGTGCAGGCAGATTGTTATAAGAAGCAGGCTGACATGCAAAATGGAAAATTGCAGCAAAACAACTACGCATCCTCCAGTAGAAACAATGAGGATAATGAAAGGTTGTTTGTTATGCAGCATGTTGTTAATGCCATGTCTGAAAATGTTGAAGCAGCACATAAAGATGATGTATGGTACGTTGATTCAGGTGCTTCGAACCACATGACAAGTCATGGGGAGTGGTTCAAGGAGATGAAAAACCTTGAAAGACTAGGTTTTATGGAAACAGGGGATGACACTGCTCATCCAATTGCCCATGTTGGAGATGTGCCATTGTCTATGCAGGATGGCAAAGTGAAGTACCTTGCAGATATACTTCATGTTCCGAACATAACAAAGAATCTGGTTTCAATTAGCGAGATGATTGAGCAGGGTTTGCAGGTTTAGTTTAACCCTGATGGTTGTTATGTTGAAGACTTTAAAGAAAAGTGCAGGTTGTTTGTAAAAGGCAGCAGAGTGGGCAGAATGTTTACATTGAATGTAAACATGCCTGAAGTGAGTGCTGCGATGTTTGCAAATGGTTCACAAATTGTTACAGACACAGACATTTGGCATAAAAGAATTGGACATGTGAATGTGTAGAGAATGAAGTCTATGCAGACTAAAGGAATTGTGATAGGGCTGCCAAAGTTTAAAGTTGAAGGCATGCAGAAAATATGTGAAGCATACTAATTTGGAAAGAAAACAAAGCATGTATTTCCACGTAATAGAAATGTGAGTAGAAATGCACTAGATGTTGCGCATTCAGATGTATGGGGTCCTATGAAGACCATGTCTATGGGAGGCTGCAGGTATTATGTGACATTTATTGATGACCACACAAGGAAAGTGTGGGTATACTTCATGAAGGAGAAGAGTGAGGTGTTCACTCATTTTCAGAATTTCAGAGTTATGGTTGAAAAGCAAACAGGGAAATATGTAAAGTGCCTAAGGTCAGATGGAGGGGGAGAGTATTGCTGAGTGAAAAAACAGGCACATTGCTGAGATTGCGTGAGCATTGATGGGAGAGAAGAATATGCCGCATAGCTATTAGGCTGAGGCTGTTTCTACAGCAGTTTACATCATGAACAAGGCTCCAGTTGTAGCCATACATGATGTAACTCCAAAGGAGAGGTTTATTGGTAGAAAACCTAATTTGTCTCATCTAAAAGTCTTTGGATGCATTGCATATGTGCATGTTGTGCCAGATGAGCTGAGAACTAAGCTGGATCCAAAAGCTAATACAGGTGTTATAACCCTGCTACACGTGAGTTGAGGGTAAGCAGGGATGTTGTTTTTTATGAGATGAGCAGCTGGTATGCTACTGAAAAAGTAGCTGTTTTGGGGGTGATGTGAGTGGAAATGTGGTTGCATAAAATGCAAGTCAACAATCACAGCAAAGCTGCGAAGATCTGGGAGAGTGAAGAATCCTGTGCTGCTCTACATATGTTTACCTATGATGGTTATGTGGCACATCACTATGCATACATGGCAAAAGTTGTATAGGTTGTAGAGCCCACATGCATTGATGAGGCTATTGGAAATGTGTGTTGGGAGAAAGCTATGGATGAGGAGATGGATGCACTATATGGAAATGAGACTTGGGATTTAGTGCAATCGTTGCTTGAAGGCAAGAAAGCCATTGGATGCAAGTGGGTGTACAAAGTAAAACATAACAGTGATGAAAGCATAAGCAGGTATAAGGCTAGATTGGTAGCCAAAGGATATGCACAAACATATGGCATTGATTATGAGAAAACTTTCAGCCCAGTTGCCAAGATGGCAACAGTGAGAGTTGTGATAGCAGTGGCTGCGTCAAAGCAATGGTCTTTACATCAGATGGATGTAAAGAATGCATTCTTGCATGGGGATTTGCAGGAAGAGGTGTATATGAGCAGCCACTTGGTTATGAGGATGTGAGTCACCCCGAGCATGTTTGCAGGTTGAAGAAAGCCTTGTATGGCTTAAAACGAGCACCAAGAGCATGGTCTGACAAGATTTTTGAATATCTTGTCACTATTGGCTTTCATGTAGCCAATGCAGATTTCTCACTGTATGTGAGACACAGTGATAGAGGGGTTGTGCTTGTTGTCATCTATGTAGATGACTTGATCATTTTGGGGAACCATGATACAGAGATCTTTGATGTAAAGATCTTGCTCAGACAGAAGTTTGAGATGAAGGATCTAGGGGAGCTCATATATTTCTTGGGCATTGAGGTGATTAGGTCACCACATGGTATTGGATTACTGTAGAGACAACATGGGCTTGGACATGTTGTCCAAGTATGGTATGACAGGCTATAAGCCTATCTCAGTGCCATTGGATCAGAATGGCAAGTTGAGTGCAGATTTTGGAGAGATTTCGGAGGATCCTACTATGTATAGGCGCATAGTAGAAAGCTCGATCTACATGACGATCACCAAGCCAGATTTGAGCTATGATGTTAGGTTGGTGAGTCAGTTTATGCAGGTTCCTTGGAAGCCGCATTTGGATGCATTGAGACGTATACTGAGGTATGTGAGGTCTACTTTGCATTGTGGACTATTTTATGAAATTGGGATAGAGATATGTGTACATGGATACACAGATGCTGATTGGGCAGATAGAAGATCTACTAGTGGCTTCATGTTTTGTTTGGGGAGTGCTGCTGTGACTTGGAGCAGCAAGAAGCAGCCTACGATTACTCTATCCAGTACTACAGAGGCCGAGTACAGAGGTGCTGCTATGGTAGCATGTGAGGTAGCTTGGTTGAGAAAGCTTCTTGCAGATTTGGGTCTATCAATGGATAGACAAGTTGTCATTTTGTGTGACAACATTAGTAGTATATAGTTGGCCATACAATTGGCCAAGAACCCAGTTTTTCATGCTCGCACGAAGCATATAGAGGTCCACTACCATTTTGTCAGAGAGAAGGTTTTGGCAGGAGATGTTGACCTTGTTTATGTCAACACACATGAAGCATATAGAGATCCACTACCATTTTGTCAGAGAGAAGGTTTTGGCAGAAGACGTTGACCTTGTTTATGTCAACACACAGGATCAGGTCATTGACATCTTCACTAAAGCATTGGGTACAGAGAAGCTCTGCAGATTTAGGGCTTTGCTTGGTGTACATGAGATGGAGTTGAGCTCGAGGGGGAGTGTTGGGATAGGCCCCACACTTACACCATTAGCATGGTTGGTGAGATCATGGGTGATATGCGGCCAATGGGATGATAGGCTATGTGACAGCCATTCTAGAGACTGGCATAGTTATAGCACCAGCTCATTTAGTTGGGTTCACACTATAGAGAATGCAAGTATGTATTTGGTTGAGTACCTTTTCATATAGTGTGTACTCTTATCTTTGTATATGGTGTGTTGAGTGTTGCGTGAAGAAGAAGAAGATTTTCAGCCTCTCACCTTGTGTGTTCTCATATAGGGTTTTGTGAGTGTGTGTGTGCTTGCAAGAGCTCAAGCTCTCTTCTCCCCTACATCTTTTCAATCCATAGGAGCACCAATAGATGCTAGTATATTAGCACATTCTTTTATCTCTTGTACATAATCATTTACACTTCTATTTCTTTGAGTCACACCATGAATCTTCTGCTTCAATTGCATCTTCTTTGGTGCTGTAGTCATATCATACAACTTTACCAAAGTATCCCATGCATCCTTGGGATTTTGTGTGTCCTATATATGGCATAACATGGTGTTTCTAACACATATCAAGAAGTAATGCAGCACTTTGAAGGCTCTCTCTGTCTAATTTCAATGTGTTGTAAGCTGGGTAGGTGTTGCATTCATTTGGGGAACCCTTGGCTCTGCCTCATCGCCTATCACCAAGTTCCATAAGCCTTTGCCTTTGCAAAAATTTATCATACGATACTTCCAAATACGAAAGTTGTCCTTACCAACAATTTTATCAGGACTGTCACTCATTTTGTTTACCACAATGTTCACTGAGGATTTCCAATAATCAACTCAGACATGCACATATACACATAAACCTCGGCACCAACACAGCCCAAAATTTTTATGGCGATAACTTCTTGGACTCAAAAAAAATATTTGTAAATGCTAAAAACAACCTGGCGCCACTTACAAATTCTAAGAAATGCATCCAAAACAGTCCTCCACTTTGCAGAAACCTTTAATGTTCTTGTATTATGCATACAAGATCATCCACATAGCATTAGGCTCAACCATGTACAAACAATCCACTTTGCCTTGTTGTGATAGGTTTTTCTCTGAGCCTTCCAATCTTTCAAAACACTAGGAAATGATCAAATCAAGTGTGGGTGATATGCATTAACATCCATACATCCTCCATGTAGCATATAAACATCATCCAAGGTCATTACATGCCAAACACATGTCAAATGTTGTACTCTGTTTTGATAAAAACCTATAAACAGTGATTCACAGTCACTAATCTTGCTCTAGTCACTTCAAATGAGATCCAAATTCAAGGCCCAAGCATTCATTATCTCCATATGATGTTGCTCCACCTCCATGTAAAAGGAATTGATCCAATTTTGAGTAGTGAGTGAGTAATTGATGAATTAGTAAGCTTTGTTTTGCTAATTATAGGTTTAATCATCTGCTAATCTACTCCAAATCAGCTCCAATCTTGTTGTTTCTCACAAATGAACTCCCAAAAGGCTTCTCCAAGCTCATATGCACAAATTTCTAAGCTTCGTATGCATCCAACCATATTATATAGCTTTGGGAGGCATCAAACATGTGCAAAATGGTTAAAATCAGCTCCAAGAACTTGTATTTCCAGCACCGCCTGCTCCTATGGGGGTTTGGAGAGTTTCTAATCATCAATGAGCCCATAAATGGCTTAGAAATGGTCCTAGGTATGCTCCCCATGCATCAATTCTTGCAATTTGCATATAAATGAACTCCAATGACTTCGATTTTGAGCATGTATCCTCTGTTTTTGTGAGGCTTCCAAAACAGTGATTTACCCTCTTTTGCAATACATCAAATGGCTTTAAATTGATATTCTTTTTATTTTAAAAATGTTATTCCTATTAAATTTGATGTTATGCATAAAAAGATTTTTTTTTAAGTGTTATTTCCATTAAAGTTGATTTTTTATGCATAAATAGATGCATAAAGAATTTTTATATCAAAATTAGAATTCTCTTAAATTCTATGTTTAAATTCTATGAGTATTTGATAAATGAATAAGTAAATACTCTAAGAGAGAAATTTCTATCGTTTTATATTCACACGGATTGTAAAAAAACCACGAAATCTATCCAGATCAAAATATTTAGATAAATGATTAATCTATTCCTCATTGGAATTCGTAACTAATTTAGAAATCAGTTAAGTGAATATTCAAAGAAAGAAATTCAGTAAAATAGTAACTGAATTATCAAACCTTTTTGAGAAAGATAGATAAGGAAAAATCTTATCCGACTCGAACCTTGAATTAGACTATGACTAAGACCAAACTCTTTCGTCAGTTTCGAGGAAAGAAGGTGTGACCAGTTTAGAAAAATACACTCAAAACTCCCGCCAAATCTGAAACTAAGTTTGAGACCCTTCGAATTGATATGTGGATCAAGGTTATAGAATTCAAGGAATTCTGGTATGAAATTTAGAATTTCGATCAAGAAGTTTTGGGGATACTGATTCAAGAAATACTCCTTGTATTCAAAAGAAAATCAAATTGAAAACTTGCATAAAAATGAGATGCGATGTGAATTAATGGATGAGATGTAATGTGATGTGAAATGGGATGTGAATGAATGAGATGTGATGACATGTGAATCAGATAGATGTGAAAATGGATGTGAATGTGTGTGAAAATGGATGTGAATATGTATGTGAAGAATGGATGTGGATGTGTATGTGATGAAAATGGATGTGAATGTGTATGTGAAGAATGAATGTGTATGTGAAGAATGGATGTGGATGTGTATGTGAAGAATGGATGTGAATGTGTATGTGAATGTGATGTGAATTGGGATATGAATGAATGAGATGTGATGTCATCTGAATCGGGATGTGAGTGAATGAGATGTGATGTAAATTGGGATAGATGTAATATGTGATGTGAATGAATATGATGTGATGAGATGTGGATATGGGTGGATGCGAGTGGATGAGATCTAATGCAGATAAATGAGGAAATATGTGATGAGAATGGGAATACATATGAAATAAATGAGGATTGATGTAGAACAATGTGGAAAGACAAGAGTTCGTTATAGAAACTGTATGTATGACCTGTTTTTAAATGACTGTTTCATGTCAAAAATGCTGGGGAAGCATTTTGATTGTCTTGTGAATGAGGTCATGGAGGCCTATCTGATAAAGTTGCAATAGCTGATAGAGAGTCAATGGAGGACGTCTCGCGTAGCAAGGTTGTGGAGACCTATCTGATAAAGTTGCAATAGCTGATAGAGAGTCAATGGAGGATGTCTCGCGTAGCAAGGTCGGCCGAGGTCTTGACTAGTCTCAGTTTTAATTTAAATGGTGAGCTTCCTGTACGATGGATGAGGGACTAAGGAAGTGGCCTATGAGTGAAGCACTAGGTGACTTGCGAAGGATCCTAGAGGGTGCTTAGGCTCTGGGTCGCCAAAGATACCCACACGTGCATCGTGGAAGATATTGGAACAAGGAGTAAGAGTTGTTTTCTAAACTCGGGCATGGATCTGGTTGGTTGACCTTGCTGGTCCTCAACGGATGAGTCCATGGCTCTTTTATATGTATTTGTTGGTTGATCTTGCTGATCTTCAATGGAGATTCCATTTTGATTTTTATAAGTGAAACCGGGTACTATGAGCTAGGAACTATCGAAAAGGTCCCTGAGTGGATAGGTGGTGAGCGTTCTGGTTGCCAATGATGCCATAGGTACACCGATGAAGGAAAAATTAGAAATTAGGATTCAACCGGATATTTTGGAGGATTATAATCAGTGATACTATAGTTTCATTAAATGATTGTTTTAAAGATAGCTGAATCTATGAAAAAGGCAATTTCATATTGGGTGTGTAAGTGGTGTGACTAGTTTTAAATTTGTATGAATATTCGGCTAGGAGGCCTGGGAACTTTTTTCCTTGGTACCCGAGACAAAACCTAACCAAATTCTTAAATGGATCCCATCACTTCAGTGGTTGGGTAGTTGGCTAACCCATGGGATTGGATGGGGTTAGGCTGGACTTATGGATCCCTAAAATGAGACTCAATTTTGTTATGGTATGATAGATGAAGTAAATTCCGGATAAAAGAATCAATGGCTCTGTCTCTCAATGAGGAAAAAAGCATTGGTCTCTATGATCCAAGTGTAAGTCTTTTCCTTGATCTGACTATGGGACTTACAAATTTGGTTAGATCAGTTCAGTTAATTAAGACTCTTGACTACGTTAGAGTAAATTTATCCTGGAGGAATCACCTGTGCTTTCCGGGCGAGGGAAGTTTTTTCGGGTTCGGTTTTGGAAGAACCGATGGATTAGACTCTTGTCCGGATATCCGTGGTGGGCGAGGCCCCGAGTGAGGGACCTGGCCCCGCGCAAGAAGTGCTCCTTCCGCTACTAGCATCCCCAAATTCATTGTGCAGAGGAGACACGGATATTTTAAGTCGAATCTATAATAAATGGCAATTTCATATTGGGTGTGTACGTGGTATGCCTACCTTAATTTTTGCATGAATTGCCGGCTAGGGTGCCTGGGAACTATTTTCCTCGGTATGTGGGCAAAAACACAACCAAATCTTTATAAAGGAATCCCACCAATATAGTGGTCGGGTGGTTGGCTAACCCATGGGCCAGATGGGGTTAGGTTGGTGGATCGGAGGATTCCTATGAAACACCTAGATACCATTAGTTACGTTAATTAAATTAAATCCTGAGAAGACCTTGTTCTGTGGGAGGGGATCAGTGGCTGTGCTTTGTAAATAGGGAAAAAAGTGGTGATTCCATGGACCAAGTGCAAGTCTCTTCTTGATCTGACCATGTGACTTCAGGTTTGGTCAGATTAGTTTAACTAGTTAAGACTTTGACTGGTTAGAATAATTCCCTATTTAGAAGATTTTCCCATGGCGGAATCGCTCGTGCCTTCCAGGCGAGGGGATTCTTTCCAAGCCTAGCTTTGGAGGAACTGCCCGGGCTAGCCTCTTGTCCGGACATCCATGGGCGAGGCCCCCGAGTGTGGATCCCTACCCCGCGCAGGAGGCCGACACCGCTTCCGCCGCGCACCGGGAGGAGCTCCGGAGGGGCCAGGGGTCTCACAGCTGGTTTCAGAGATTTGTTGAAAGCTAAAAGCAAACTCTTATCAATAATTGATAATAAAAACTCAGAAAAAGCATTTTCATATTGTATTTTCATTCCGTAAGCTTCATTAATGAAGAATTTTTAATCAAAGAAATTATTTTTATAGATGGAAGTTCCATACTTATCTGGTGTTTCTAACCTCACCTAGTACAAGACATGACTACATTCACCTCCGAGCATCTCATCTCTTCCGCTACAACTCGAACGAGTCGAGAAATACTTGCATGCCATTTCGAGGATCTATATTTTCCTGACCCAGTGGAGAGAAGGCATCACAAGTGGTTTGCAGGGTAGTATGTCCACGCCTCTTGCGACCAGTGTTGTGCGATGCTGAGGCAGAATTTCTCATTGACAATGATTTTGATGAAGCTGAAGGTGATACATGGCGTTATTTTATATCATTCAATGCCTCAGAATTTTAGACTTTCATGCTAAATCTACAGACTCCTTAGTCTCTTTATTCCTAGAGAAGATAGTAACTCCCTTGGCAGTAAGGGAACGTTTGTATCAGGGCATGGCTATGGCCCAATACCGCTATCTTATGCATCTCCCAAGAAAAATTGGATTTCTAGAGCCAAGCTACTCTATGTACATATTGCAACTTTTATATAAATAAAGAAATATTTTCTGGAGAAAAATTCCCTGTTGTGTAAGTGATTGTTTATGGACGAATTGATAAAGAAAAATCTGTTAAGTACTGAACATGTCATAGATCTCCAATAAGATCATTTATTTGTTTAAGAAAATTTTTTTCAAACCTCTTAAGTCTTAAGATCTCGTGGACGATGTCAAAATAAAAATTTAATAATATATCATTTTTGGCAGAATCATGAGACGAGGAAACCGTGGCCATCAACCAGACTCTCTCTCTAAAGATGAAGAGCTTGACCCCGACGTCCGTAAAGCTCTTCACAGAACTTACCCAGGACCCTTCAAAGGAGAAGGGGAGAACCTGGGCGAGGTTGTGGAGAAATGGGTGGAAGCTATGGAAGAATATTTTGACGTCACAGGCTACAATAAGCAGAGCAAAATGGCTCTTGCCAGGCTAAAAATTGTGGAAATAGCCAAGGTGGCATGGAGAAACCATTGTGACACCAACCATCTGGACAGAAATACTCAGTCTTGGAATGACCTTAAAACCTATTTGAGGAAGAGATTTTGTCCCCCGGGTTTTTAGAAACCAAAATGAACGAATTTTTAGAACTAAAACAAGGGAGAAAAACCATCAAAGGATATCACCAGGCATTCGCTCTTCTACTCAAGTATTCACCACCTTTAGAGGAAGAGCAACTAATGGCCAGGTTCATTCGGGGAATGAACGAACCCTTAGACACACTAGTGAAGAAAACCAAGCCAATATCCATGGCAGAGGCTGTCAGAATGGCAAAAGATTTTGCCAAAGCTTTCATCCGCCAAAGCCAGCTCCCTCATCCTTCAAGAGATTTCAGACATCGGGAATCCAACTTTTCGCCTCCAAAGAGATACCAAGGTCCTAACCAGACCTTTCCTCCGAAGTACATTCTTAGGAACTCCGGCACTCTCAAGAATGCAAAGGGAAGAGCTTCAAAGCAAGAATAGATGCTTCGGATGTCAGGGGTTTGGGCACCAACTCAAGGATTGCCCATCTCTTTCTGTGGACCAAGGAAGCCAAGGATCCAGAATTCAAAGATAGACCCCTTCATATCAGTCCAATCAGGGTCCCTGCACAAAAATCAGGGTAACCCTAGAAGAGTGCCAGCTCAGCCTGCACCTTCCATGCAAAGCAATCTCCAAACTCTCTCCCAAAATTGGAACAATCAAAGAGAGAGAGTTCCACCTCAGACTACAGTAGCCAGAGCCGTCACTATTGTTGAAGAAGTGGAGGAAGAGAAGGGACAAATCTATGCAGCAATAGAGCATCAGGGGAATAACCATCAATTCTTAGTCCTCCAGACTCTAGCAGAGTACCAGGGTAAGCAATTCCAGCTTTTGATTGATTCAGGCAGTACTCATTCTTTTATTTCCCTAGCATGTCTACATAAATTAGTCCTAAATAAAAAATCAGGGAAACCTTTGCAAGTGGAATTGGCCAGTGTAAAGATTCTTTTCACACACCTTGAGGAGGTAGACCTTATTCAGTTTAGCCTAGATGGGAACGTAACAGAGAGCCAGTTCAGAGTCCTACCCTTGGAAATCTATGATGGAATCCTTGGAATGGATTGGCTCCAAAAGAATCAGGGTGACATTCATTGTCACAAAGGAACCATCTCTTTCCTTGACCTTCACGGGAATAAAGTTCAAGGAATAGGAATTTCCAAATCCTCAGTGCTGCAATTAGTCAAGGCTTCCAAATTATTAGAAGGGCTCAGAAAGAGGCAAGCTGTGTATGTTGTTAAAATGAATCCAGTAGACATAAAATGCAAGGCTAAAGAACCAAAGTGGTTAAGTGAGTATGTAGATGTATTTCCTGAAGAGCTGACTGAGATGCCTCCGTCTCATGAAGTAGATCATGAGATCGAATTAACTGCCGGAGCTCAGCCAGTGGCTTAGCATGTATACAAAATGCCAGTCCCTGAAGCCATAGAACTTAAGGAACAATTAAGACAACTATTAAAGCAGGGATTTGTCAGACCCAGTGTCTCACCTTGGGGTGTGCCCGTTCTCTTTCAAAAGAAGAAAGATGGAACGTTAAGACTTTGTATTGACTACAGAGAGGACTACAGAGAGGACTGAATCAATTAACAATTAAAAATAAGTATCCTATTCCTAGGATTGATGAACTTCTGGATCGATTAAGTGGGACCCAAATGTTCACAAAGATAGATCTCAAATCCAGGTACTACCAGATCATAATCAAAGAGCAGGACATCCCAACAAAGATAGCATTCAATACTCGCTATGGGCATCATGAGTTCATAGTCATGCCGTTTGGATTGACTAATGCCCCGGCAATATTCAATCGTCTATGCAGGATATTCTCAGTGAATACTTGGATGATTTTGTTCTTGTCTTCTTTGACGATATCTTAGTATACTCAAAGAATCCTACAGATCATGAAGATCATGTGCACAAGGTCCTAGAAATCCTAAGGAGACACCAACTCTTTGAAAAGAAGAGCAAGTGTTCTTTCTCTGTTGACTAGGTGGAATACTTGGGATTCATAGTATCAAAGGATAGGATTTCTCCTGACCCCGCAAAGATCCAAGCAGTCCTAGAATGGCCTGAACCCAAGTCAGTAAAGGAAGTCAGAGGATTCCTAGGGTATAGGATCTTTATACCTAGGTATGCTCAGATAGCATCCCCTGTAACTAACCTTCTCAAGAAGAGTACACTTTTTCAGTGGACTGCAACATTGTGTCAAAGTGCCTTTGACAAGCTAAAGACAGCCTTAGTTAACCAACCTTGTCCTTAAATTGCTAGATTTTACCAAACCCTTCGAGGTGGTTTTACTGATGCCAGTGGATTTGCCTTAGGTGGTGCTCTTATGCAGGAAGGTCATGCAGTGGCCTATGAATCCAGAAAACTTAGAACACATGAGAGAAATTATGTTGTCCATGACTTGGAGTTACTCTCGGTAGTGTATGCTCTAAAGTTGTGGAGACATTATCTTTTGGGACAGAGGTTCACCTTGATGACAGATCATCAAAGTCTAAAGTGGATCTTCACCCAAAGGGATCTCAACATGAGTCAAAGGAGATGGATGTAGACCCTATAGGAATTTGATTTTGAAATTAAGTATCGACCGGGGAAAGAAAATGTGGTTGCAGATGCGCTCAGCAGAAAAGCCTCCTTGCTTATAATTACAGTGGTGTCAAATCCATTGTTCACTGAAGCAAAGGAGAAGATCGTGCAGGAAAAATTCTTTGCCCCTATTGCTACCCTTCTGATGCAGGAAAGCAAGACTCCTCAGGAAATGAGTCGAGTTCTTGGATACAAATTGGATGAAGGATGCATGTATTATAATAATCGGCTATGAATTCTTGAAAGATCCCTATCCCCACCGCGCAAGGAATTCAGGGGTGCTAGCAGCGGAATAGCACTTCTTGCGCGGGGAAGGGTCCCTCACTCAGGGCCTCACCCAGGGATATCCGGACAAGAGACTAATCCCTCGGTTCTTCCAAAACCGAACCTGGAAAAACTTCCCTCGTGCTCGGAAAGCACGGGCGATTGCTCCAGGATATTTTTACTCTAACGTAGTCAAAAGGCGTAACTAATTGAACTGATCTGATCGAACTCGTAAGTCCCATAGTCAGATCAAGGAAAATATTGCACTTGGATCATAGAGACCAATGCTTTTTTTCCTCATTGAGAGGCACAGCCGTTGATTCTTTTCAATAGAACAATTTTTATCCGGGATTTACTTCATCTATCATACCATAATAGAATTGAGTCTCATTTTAGGGATCCATCAATCCAGCCTACAGTCCCGTGGGTTAGTAGCCAACTGCCCAACCACTGTAATGGAATTCAATTAAGAATTTGGTTAGGTTTTGTCCCGAGTACTCCAGAAAAGAGTTCCCAGGCCCCCTAGCCAGATATTCATGCAAACTTAGAACCAGTCACACCACTTACACACCCAATATGAAATTGTCTTTTTTACAGATTCAGCTATCTTTAAAATAATCTTTTAATGAAACTATAGTATCACTGATCATAAACTTCCGAAATATCCAGTTGAATCCTAATTTCTAATTTTTCCTTCATCGGTGTACCTATGGCATCATTGGCAAACAGAACGCTCACCACCTGTCCACTCAGGGGCCTTTTCGATAGTTCCTAGCTCATAGTAATCGGCGATATTTTCACTTATAAAAATGAAAATGGAATCTCCGTTGAAGATCAGCAAGATCAACCAATAGATCCATATAAAAGAGCCATGGACTCATCTGTTTAAGGACCAGCAAGGCCAATCAACCAGATCCATGCCCGAATTCAGAAAACAACTCTTACTTCTTGTTCCAAAATCTTCCACGATGCACGTGTGGGTATCTTCGGTGACCCAGAGCCCGAGCACCGTATGGTCACCACCATCTAGGATCCTTCGCAGGTCACCTAGCGCTTCACTCATAGGCCGCTTCCTTGGTCCCTCATCCATCGTACCGGAAGCTCACCATTTAAATCAAACCGAGGCTGGTCAAGACCTCGGCCGACCTTGCTATGCGAGACGTCCTCCATTGACTCTCTATCAGCTATTGCAACTTTATCAAATAGGTCTCCTTGACCTCATTCACAAGACGGTCAAAATGCTTCCCCATCATTTTTGACATAAAACTGTCATTTAAAAACAGGTCATAAATACAGTTTCTATAACGAACTCTCATCTTTCCACATTGTTCCACATCAGTCCTCATTTATTTTATATGTATTCCCATTAACATCACATCATTTTCCATCTCATCACATCTTTTCTCATTTATCTGCATCAGTTCTCATCACTCGCATCTACCCATATCCACATCTCATCACATCATATTCATTCACATCACATATCACATCTATCCCAATTTACATCACATCTCATTCACTCACATCCCGATTCACATCACATCACATCTATTCACATCCATCACATTCTTTTACATCACATCCATTTACATCCATCACATCACATTCATTCATATCCATCACATGCATTCTATCCACATTATATCACATCACTTCTATCCACATCATATCTCATTCATACACATCTCATCTCATCCATCCAATCGTTCACATGTACAACTACTCACATCTATCCATACATTCATATCTATCACTTCACATCCACATATATTCATGTCACATCACATCTCTTTACAACACATCTCATTCTTTCACATACACATCTACATCCATTCTTTCACATACATCCACATTAATTCTTTCACATACTCATCCACATCCATTCTTCACATACACATCCACATCCATTCTTCACATACACATCCATATCCATCCTTCACATACACATTCACATCCATCCTTCACATACACATCCATATCCATCCTTCACATACACATTCACATCCAATTTTTTCACATACTCATTCACATCCATTCTTCACATTCACATCCATCCTTCACATACACATTCACATCCATTCTTCACATACATAGCCATATCCATCCTTCACATACACATTCACATCCATTCTTCACATACACATTCACATCCATTCTTTCACATACTCATTCACATCCATTCTCTCACATACACATTCACATCCATTCTTCACATACACATTCACATCCATTTTCATCACATATCATCCACTCACATCCCATATCATTAATTTACATCCTAATTCACATGACATCACATCTTATCCATTCATTCACATCTTATCCATTCATTCACATCTCATTACATGCATCCATTCATTCACATCTATCTGATTCACATCACATCTCATCACATCTATTCACATCACATTACATCCATCCATTCATTCACATCTATCTGATTCACATCGCTTCTCATCACATCTATTCACATCACATCACTTCTATTCACCTCTATTCATAGAATTTAAACATAGAATTTAAGAGAATTCTAATTTTGATAGAAAAATTCTTTATGCATAAAAATCAATTTTAATGGGAATAACACTTTTAAAATAAAAAAAATCCTTTATGCATCTCTCTATGCATAAAAATCAATTTTAATGGGAATAATAATTTTGAAATAAAAATAATTTCTTTATGCATCTCTCTATGCATAAAAATCAATTTTAATGAGAATAACACTTTTGAAATAAAAATAATTCCTTTATGCATCTCTCTATGCATAAAAATCAATTTTAATGAGAATAACACTTCTAAAATAAAAATAATTCCTTTATGCATCTCTCTATGCATAAAAATCAATTTTAATGAGAATAACACTTCTGAAATAAAAATAATTCCTTTATGCATCTCTCTATGCATAAAATCAATTTTAATGAGAATAACACTTCTGAAATAAAAATAATTCCTTTATGCATCTCTCTATGCATAAAAATCAATTTTAATGAGAATAACACTTCTGAAATAAAAGTAATTCCTTTATGCATCTCTCTATGCATAAAAATCAATTTTAATGAGAATAACACTTTTGAAATAAAAATAATTCCTTTATGCATCTCTCTATGCGGGTTCTACTCTTGTTTGAAGCAAGAGTGGCCACCACCAATTCACTTTGGAGAGGATTAGGCCAGTGCTTGGCATATATGCACATGTTCCCTCTCAGTTGAAGACATGCTCGGTATGCCGGGTGAGGTCCTGCAATTGGAATTCAATCATTTAAATGGTAAAAGTAGAATTCTTAACATATTTGAAATAATGGATATTTTTATTAAAGAAAAGAGGAATTTTAGATAAATTTGTTTTATGATAAAAGAGGAATTCCCATGACATTTGGAATTCAATCAATTAAATGCAAAAAGAGGAATTCCCATGATATTTGAGATCCAAGAAATTAAATGGAAAAAGAGAAATTTTTAGCATAATTCAAATTATGAGTATTTATCAAAAGTGGAATTTTGAGCATTATTAATTTTTTTGGGAAATATGGGTAGAATTGATTTTTGTAAATCCCATGAATCTTTTACTCAAAAGAAGAATATTGAATATATTTCACTTGAGAAATTTGAGAAAGAATATGAAAATATTCGTCGAGAAAAAGTACCTTTACTAGGCCAAGAAATTGGCAGAAATTTAGAAAAAGTCCCATCATCGGTATCGAAGTAGAAAAAGGTACTAAATGTGATTACGATGTGAATATGATGTGAATACGATGTGATAGGATGTGAGTGGATACGATAAGATGTGAATGAATGTGATAAGATGTGAGTGGATGTGATAAGATGTGAGTGGATGTGATTCCTCCTTAGCCTGAATATTGAATAAGCCTTTACTTCATTACCCTGTAATCATTCCCTGTTTTCGAATACAAGAAAATATTATTTTTACTTGTTTTGCCTAGTGAGATAAAATTTCTAGAGAGTGGTAAATCAATATTGAGATATTTTTGGATATATAAATTCTACAAATATCAAAAATACGTTTTCCTGAAACAAAAAATCAAAATAAATTTTCCAAGGTGCAATTGGAATTAATTAAAATTAATTTAAAAGACAGCCTAAGGATCAAGATTTTTTGAAAATTTTGGATTATGGTCCAATTAAGGTTTCTATGGACCAATAAGATTAATCTAAGTGTTGGGATGAGATAAATCCAATGAATAAAAGAAAATACCCAAAAATGAGTAAATGCCCACATAAGATGAAGAGTTGACTGAGTACAAGATTTATTAGTTAAAAATTATGAAATATTACTAAAAAAATGAGATATTTTGGAGTAATCATTCATTTTTGACACCTTGGTAAAGGAAAAGGGGGACCTTCAAGGAGGCGCCTATTTCACATGTGTGGAGGAGTTTTAAACTAAAAAATAATAGGATATTTTTATCTCTCCTCTCTCTTGGATCAAATCAAATAAAGAAGGGAGCCAAACTGGTCCAAATCTTATCAAAATTCAGCCAAACTAAAATTGGAAAATTCTAGAACTTAGTTGGACTCAGTTAGTCGCCTCCCTCACCTATAAATAGACCCTCATTCTTTTGTATTCTTATCTGTGAACTAAACTATGCCGGTATTACTCTAAGAAGCTTATTTTCTATTATCTTCTAAAAATTCTCTACAAATGGAAGAGATTGGAGCTTTTCTCTGTCTTCAACCTTCCTTGGAGTCTTCATCAACATACCAAACCAATTGATTGGTTGGGTGCCTCTCTGGAATTGACTAAAGAATCAAGCAAATTAAGAGGTAAGTGTGGTTTATGGTCTTTTTTCTTAATCTCAAAATGTTTCTCACTTCTCAACCCCTCTCAAGATTGAGAAGCATTCAATTGAATGGCTCTTTAATGCAATTGGAACTCTCTAATGAATTTTAGTGATAAATCTTATAAATTTTACATTTATGCTTAAATTAAAATGTTTTTTAAGCATATCTCTCTCTCTCTCTCTGCCAAAGAATGGTCATTCCTATGACCTATTCTATATTCAAATGATGCTTCTCATGAAGCAATTCTCAAATCTAAAAGTAATTTCTATGTTTGTCAAATCAGAGGCCAAAGAAGTGACTTTTAAATGCTTTTATGCTACTTAACTTATGAAAAACTTAGGAATGTTTGGTGCTTATCACATCTTCCACAAACTTAAAAGAACTTCAGACTTTCTGATATACAAACTGACAAACTGAATGACAACACTGGTGACAAATAGATTGACAACTGAATTGACAAATAGATTGGCAAAAGATTGACACATTACATCTTGCATTCAGAAATCCGCCCAAAAACTCTACAGAGAATCCGCCATTCAAACATCTTTCTTCTTCATCCCTTTTTAACAACCAAGAACCACCCCATAGATAAAAACTCCCACGACTTCTAACATCTATTCAGTTCCAAAAGACACTTTTTATTACATCCGATTATGATAAACTTAAAGACAAAAAGTAGTCAAAAGAACATCTAATTTTTAGCCTTAAACACTTGGCACAGCTCGGTGGCTTGAGCCATATGCTGACTTCGGATCCGCAATCCCTTGATCCGGATTATTTTGCGCTTTGTCCTTCTCAATACTTGCATCTTGAACTGTCACTTCTACTTCCAACTTCTTTGTCTTCTCAGCTTCGGGCTCTGCCTCTAGAAGAACAGCAGTATTCACCTGAAGCTCATCCTGCTTGTCGGCCTTTGCTTTAACTCCTGATCCTTCCCCCTCAAACCCCAACTGCACCACATTGACCTTTCGCTCCGCTTCCAACTGTTGCTGCAACTCCGCTTTAGCTCCTCATTTTCATTTCGAACACGCTTATCCTCGGCAGCTTCGAACCACATTCTGAATTTATCAATGGGCTCCCCCAAATATTCTTCAAACATGCGGCTGGAATGACTCCATAATTTTTGAGTATACTCCTGCACCTCTTTCTTCAACTCTTCCAAATCCACCTCAGCCACCAGCACACCTGTAACAGATTGCCCCTCCAAGACTGCTTTCTCCATACTGATCAATGGAGTCAGTCTGTTTATCAGAAAATTGTTATCCGACATAAGCTCCACAATCCTGTCTTCAAAGGACTTGAACTGCACATTGTCAGGCGTTTTTCTGAGTGGTCTTTTTGGTCAGTGTATATATGGATGCGTGGCGTGTGTGAAGGTTTTGGTTTTGAAGGCGTTGCCAGGTGTACAGGGTGGACGGCATTTGATTTAGGCTTGTTGTGGGCCTGTCTGGAAAGTAGTTCGCTGGAGATGGTTTCAGTTGTTCGGCCGCTGAAATGTGTATGCGTCCCCTTAAGTGGAGTGGGTACTAGAGCAGGTTGTAATTGAAGGTATGGAAGCATGGGCATTTAGAGGTAATGGGGCCAAGGTCATAAGAGCATTGGTGTGAAAGGGGATAATATGGTGGCCATTTTTCAAAATAAGGAAAAATAGAAAAGGAGGATGAACGTTGCCAGCTGGTAACGTTGGCATGGAGCGTTGAAGGGCTGCCAGCGGGTTCTCTCCAGAAGGTTGGCGAAACTGACAAAGCATGGAGTCGGCGCGGGCTGCACATAAGAAGGAAAAGGTCGCCTTGTTTTGTGGGGGGCTCTTGGGCGCAACAGTGCAGGGTACTGGAGCAGCGGCCGTGAAGAGGTGTGGAAGAAGTGCCGGGCTGCAAACAAAGTGTGGGAGCCTCCCTTGTGAAGAGCAGTGAGGTTGAGGAAGCTGCTCTGCTGGTGAGCAGAGGGCGTGAAGGCGCCAAAGACTGTGAGACGGCTGGAGTCGACGGGCTGGCGAGGGTGATCGAGGCAGCGTAGAGGTGTGGGAAGCGTGGAGTGCAGCTGAACGGACTGGCGTTACAGGCAGCAGGCATGGCTAGTGTGTAGCTGCTCTGCAGAGAAGACCGTCAGGGTGTGAGGATCGAGGAAGAAATGGCGCTCAGAGGTTCGTGGTGATGACTGTTCGACGAGAAGAACTGGTGTGAAGGTGGCCCTTTGTTTGTGTATGGCTGGGCGCATCTGCAAATCTAAAAAGTTGGGTGGCCGCCTTGCGTGTTGGAGATGGACTGGTGACTGTACAGAAGAGGCTGCAGGCCTCTAGGTGATCGTGGTTGGCGCAGCTGCAAGAAAAAGTAAAGGGAAGCTGAGGCTTTGAGGTGGCTGGCGAGGGCAAAGGATGCCTGGCAGGCAAAGAGAAAGCTGGTATAGGCCTTAGTGGTCGTGGGGAGCCAATGGAGAAGGAGATCTCCTAGCAAGAAACCTGGCGTAGAAATAAGTGCAACGGGTGCTGGCATCAAAGGGAGCTTCTAGCAAGGACAAGAGGGATGCAGATAAGCTGCAGGTGACAGGCTGGCTGGTGTGGGCCGCCTAGGAGACAGGGCTGTGGACACAGAGTGGGTGCCGAGTGAAGAAGAGATAGGGACAGGTGTTGCTGCTTGGTGGTGGGCCGGTAGCAGGGCAGATAAGCTGCCTGGGTTTTGTTGTGAGGCTAGCAGAGGATCAGCACAGAGATAGAGTGAGAGAGACGTGTTTGGGTAGCTGCTCTGCTGACGACACATGTAGAAGTGATGGGTCGCAGGGGACTCGAGGGTTAGCTGGTGTGGACGCCTTCTGGAGTGAGTGGCCGGGTTCTTTCTGGTGTGATTGGTACAGCAGGCAGGCGAGAGTGTTCATGGTGATTGGGGATGTGGTGTATCCTCGGCTGACAGGCCTGAGTGTTGTGTTTGTGGTTGTGTGAGTAAGGCTTCTGTGTCGGTAGAAGCTTGTATGAAATGTTTGATCTGGAAAAATAAATTGTTGGGTGTTCATTTGTCTATGGTGCCCCTGTTTTTTGCTGTCTGTCTGGCGTGGGTTGGGTGGTGAAGTGCGAGAATTGTTCCAGCCGGTGGTGGCTGGTGGTGCCCCCGTTCGTGTTGTTATTCCAAGTTTGCGAGGTGGAAGAGCTATAGAGGCAGGGTTTTCTTTCTAGTAGGAGATTGAAGGAAGGTGTTTTTTGCTTTTTAAGTCACTGAGGAGTTGCTCTGGCATTGTTTGATTGAGGATAGCTCTGGTATTGTTTGTTGCGTGTGGAAGGGCGTGTGTTCCACTGAGGAGAGCTCAAGGATTGGTACAGGTTGTCATGATGTGGTCCTATCCGGAGTTTCATGGAAGGAAGGGTGAAGATGTGGTTGATTTCTTGGAGCAGATGGAGTTGGCATGCATTAGCAATCATGTCACAGATGAAGAGCAGGTTCTGAAGCTGATGAAGATTTTCTTGAAGGGAGATGCACGAAGCTGGCTTAAGGATTTTGAAGCACAGGATGCTGGTGTCTTGACCTTAGACAGGTTGAAAGAAGGTCTTTTGGAGCGTTTTCAGCAAGCGGAGGATCCTAGTGTGCTTTGGCAGGAGAGCTGAGCATCTTGAAGCAGGTACATGGGCAATCACTGGACGATTTTGTGAAGGTATTTACATGTTTGTGGAGTAAGTGGTGTATGACATTAAAGCAGGAAGTTCCTCCAATGTTTTTGAAGAAGAGCTTGTTTATTGATGGTTTGCTACCCCATTTGAGGATCAGGGTTGAGTTAAAGAATCCCAAGTCATTTGATGATGCTGTTAGGATTGCTAGGGAAAAGGAAGGCAAGGTTTTGAAGCAGATGGAGATGGGTATATATCCGTATGAAGGTGTTGTGTCTGCGAGGGATAAGCAGGTGAATCTGGTTGAGGTGGGTAAGAGTCCTATGCAAGGTTTGATGAGATAGGAGCCTCAAAGGCCGATACAGGTGCAAAGGGGTATGTTCTATATGCCTTCTGATTTTTTTCCAAAGTCCTTAAAACATGTGCAGGTGAATGAAAAGCAGGTGAAGGAGAAAAGTGCAGATGAGGAGTTGCCAGTGGATTCTTCTTTGGATTTGGACGTCGTAGCTGTACATGACAGGGATTTGGATGACATGCATGCACATGGAAGTAAAGAGGATGATGCTTTGGGATTGGCTGATGATAAGAAGGAAGAGGAGCTGGATACAGGATGCTTTGAGGATGATTCTTTGCCAGATTCTACGAGGGAGGAGGATGGGGTAGAGACTTCTGATGAAGTGAAGACGGTTTGTGATGCAAATGTGGAGAGCATGGAGGAAGATTCCATCATTATGGATTTTCTTGGACAGCTTGATGGTGATATGATACCTGCGATGGATGAAGTGGATGTTATTCCATTTGATGCATTAGATGCTGAGAAGTCTTTGGACAATGATACCAGGGGGGTTGGCAACATTCAAAAAGGTATGCATGTTGATTTGGCTGATGAAGAGCGTTGTGTGGTGAGCATTGTGCCTGAGGATGATATCTGGGAAGTTGCTAGCCTTGATGAGCAGGAGCCAGAGGTGGAGATGGATGCTGATATGGCTGAAAGTGTAGCTAAGGCTACCTTACATGTTGCTGATATGCTGAAGGCAAAGTCCCTGGATGACAAGGATTCTGAACCAGGTGAGCTGTATGGTTGTGAAGAGATGCCTAAAGCGCAGGAACTGGAAGTGCTAGTGGACACTGCTGTGGGAGAGGATGTGGATTTTGGTGTGCAGACAGGTCAAAATACTGGAACTTGGCCTTCACAGGTGATGATGGATGGGATGCTAGATGCTGGAATGCCACAGGTTTTGAAGACGGGGAGGTTGGCTGTGGGTGAAGTGGACGTGAATGGTTTTATGCACGTGGTTGATGTTTGGTATGCAGTGATACAGCCATTGTGTTTCAAGGATGCTGGGGACTGGGATGGTGAGTTGCTGTTTCCTTTTGATCCTGGTGGATAGCTATCGGACTATGCTGAATGCTGCTAAGCATGAATGCTCTAGCAGATGGCGGGGTGGCAAAGTATGTCAGGCGTTTTTCTGAGTGGTCTTTTTGGTCAGTGTATATATGGATGCGTGGCGTGTGTGAAGGTTTTGGTTTTGAAGGCGTTGCCAGGTGTACAGGGTGGACGGCATTTGATTTGGGCTTGTTGTGGGCCTGTCTGGAAGGTAGTTCGCTGGAGATGGTTTCAGTTGTTCGGCCACTGAAATGTGTATGTGTCCCCTTAAGTGGAGTGGGTACTAGAGCAGGTTGTAATTGAAGGTATGGAAGCATGGGCATTTAGAGGTAATGGGGCCAAGGTCATAAGAGCATTGGTGTGAAAGGGGATAATATGGTGGCCATTTTTCAAAATAAGGAAAAATAAAAAAGGAGGATGAACGTTGCCAGCTGGTAACGTTGGCGTGGAGCGTTGAAGGGCTGCCAGCGGGTTCTCTCCAGAAGGTTGGCGAAACTGACGAAGCATGGAGTCGGCGCGAGCTGCAGATAAGAAGGAAAAGGTCGCCTTGTTTTGTGGGGGGCTCTTGGGCGCAACAGTGCAGGGTACTAGAGCAGCGGCCGTGAAGAGGTGTGGAAGAAGTGCCGGGCTGCAAACAAAGTGTGGGAGCCTCCCTTGTGAAGAGCAGTGAGGTTGAGGAAGCTGCTCTGTTGGTGAGCAGAGGGCGTGAAGGCGCCAAAGACTGTGAGACGGCTGGAGTCGATGGGCTGGCGAGGGTGATCGAGGCAGCGTAGAGGTGTGGGAAGCGTGGAGTGCAGCTGAACGGACTGGCGTTACAGGCAGCAGGCATGGCTAGTGTGTAGCTGCTCTGCAGAGAAGACCGTCGGGGTGTGAGGATCGAGGAAGAAATGGCGCTCAGAGGTTCGTGGCGATGACTGTTCGACGAGAAGAACTGGTGTGAAGGTGGCCCTTTGTTTGTGTATGGCTGGGCGCATCTGCAAATCTAAAAAGTTGGGTGGCCGCCTTGCGTGTTGGAGATGGACTGGTGACTGTACAGAAGAGGCTGCAGGCCTCTAGGTGATCGTGGTTGGCGCAGCTGCAAGAAAAAGTAAAGGGAAGCTGAGGCTTTGAGGTGGCTGGCGAGGGTGAAGGACGCCTGGCAGGCAAAGAGAAAGCTGGTATAGGCCTTAGTGGTCGTGGGGAGCCAATGGAGAAGGAGATCTCCTAGCAAGAAACCTGGCGTAGAAATAAGTGCAACGGGTGCTGGCATCAAAGGGAGCTGCTAGCAAGGACAAGAGGGATGCAGATAAGCTGCAGGTGACAGGCTGGCTGGTGTGGGCCGCCTAGGAGACAGGGCTGTGGACACAGAGTGGGTGCCGAGTGAAGAAGAGATAGGGACAGGTGTTGCTGCTTGGTGGTGGGCCGGTAGCAGGGCAGATAAGCTGCCTGGGTTTTGTTGTGAGGCTGGCAGAGGATCAGCACAGAGATAGAGTGAGAGAGACGTGTTTAAGTAGCTGCTGCTGACGACACATGCAGAAGTGATGGGTCGCAGGGGACTCGAGGGTTAGCTGGTGTGGGCGCCTTCTGGAGTGAGTGGCCGGGTTCTTTCTGGTGTGATTGGTACAGCAGGCAGGCGAGAGTGTTCGTGGTGATTGGGGATGTGGTGTATCCTCGGCTGACAGGCCTGAGTGTTGTGTTTGTGGTTGTGTGAGTAAGGCTTCTGTGTCGGTAGAAGCTTGTATGAAATGTTTGATCTGGAAAAATAAATTGCTGGGTGTTCATTTGTCTATGGTGTCCCTGTTTTTTGCTGTCTGTCTGGCGTGGGTTGGGTGGTAAAGTGCGAGAATTGTTCCAGCCCCGGTGGCTGGTGGTGCCCCCGTTCGTGTTGTTATTCCAAGTTTGGGAGGTGGAAGAGCTATAGAGGCAGGGTTTTCTTTCTTTTTTTCACCTCACACACATCAATGGCCATTTTCAAGCCATCTCCCCAACTACCAAATTCCATAGCTGCTTGCAACACTTCCTCCATCTTTCCTTGCATCTGCTCATTTAATTTTGACAATTCTTGCTCAAGCTGGGCCTTTTCTTTTCCTGCTACATCCAACTGATCCTTAAGAAACTGGATCTGCCTTTCTAACACTCCCAACTGCTCTGAATTCACTTTCTGACCCTCCAAAGACACAAGCATTGCCTCTTGATTATTAATAAATCTGCCTAACTCCGCCAGGCTATTAATAGCCTCATTTGCAGTAAATACCCCAGGGAGATTCTGTGACATCAGAGGTTTGGACACAGACTGAAATGGCTTCTGTTCTCCGGACTGTTCCCCTAACTTTTTTGGAATGAAGGTGAAAGTCTTGGCCTTTGACCCTACATGAGGCACACTTGGCAAAGAACAAAACAGTGTAGACTTACTTGCTCCCCCTTGGGCTACCGCATCACTGCACTCCGGAGTCACCCAAGTTATGCGATTTGCTGGCTTTTGCTTTGATCCCGATGGAGATCCATACTCCAGCTTCTTTCGCTTCTTAGCCTCATTTGACAGCGTTATCACCGGTCCCACAGGTACCTACAACACATGACTGAAAATACCCCCCAAATATGGGACAAGCTTTGTCGGAGACGGTGATCTCCTCTTATCTTTGAGCTCCGCAATCTGCAGTCTCTCAAAAAGAAATGAGGCCCAGTCAATGTGAACCCCGCGCTCTGCATTCCATAACGGTGCAAACGCCTCTTTGGACATGTATGCTGTCTTTGCCAGCAAACATATTTTATCCAAGTACCAAAACAGATGCGTGCTCCTCACTTTTTCTGCATTCCTCACCATATAGTAACCCCTGGTGCCCTGTGGGGGTAGCCAAACTCCCCCTTCATGATAGACTCCGTAATCTTCTTCAGCTTTGCACCTTGTTGATTAGGCAACTTAAACACCTCAGCCACTAATTGCGGTGTTACCTCTTTATCATCAGTGATGTAGCCCCTGTTTTCCCTCAAGTGCTGCATCTGCTGTTCTGCATAAGGATTGTGCTGCCAAAGGCAACTGTGCAAATTCAAACAATCCAACCCGCTTCAGCCAAACCTTCGTCTCATCTACATGCAAATCAATACCTTCATTTGACTCCGTGTCGTGACTCTGGGCTTCTGAAACATTTTCGGCTTCATCATCATCTTCAATCACCTGCACAGCGACCCGCAGCGTCTTCAATTCCTCCATGGCGACCTTCATCGAATGCGTCTGCGGCATAAGATCACTTCCCTTCTCCTGGGGCTGCATGAAGACCTTCTTCCTCAAACTCTCAGAGAACATCTTGAACAGGACACAGAAGACACTCAAAAATACCAAGCGTCCACACACTTTGATTTGGACTAGTCGGGCACGTCGACCCTCCGCCGCCGCAGGTTTATCATGGTGCTCCTTCTCAAAAAATGCACCACATGCAAATTTCTCAAAAGGTGTGCTGAAAATCTGTCTCACACGTGGCACCATTCTTTTCTTAACTTGAGTGCAAAGATTCCCTCGAAATAATTTATTCCCCCCATTTTGACTTTCATTTTGGCTATCCTTTTGACAAAATATCTGACAACCACATTGTCCATCCAAAAACCGCTTTCCCTCAATCATTCCGATTCCACTTCCGCCGGCCATCAAATTTCCCTGGAAACCTAGTTGCCAACTTACTTTCCTCCTTACTAATTCTACTCCGATTTCTAATTCAACTTCCACATGCCTCACAGCAATGTCCTCAGCCTTATTAATCATCCATCTTGGAATTTCAGGAATCTTGCCATAAAACTTCTTCAGTCGGAATCCATTTACTGGCTTAGGGATAGGAGTTCCAAACACATCTATCAATCTAAAAGTTAATGCCCCAATTCTTGCACAATCTGATATGGACCAAAATACCTAAGCTTCAACTTTCCCGAGTGTGGCCCTAATTTCGAATTGTACATCATCACCCAATCACCTTTTTGAAAAATTTTGAATTGAACCTGCCTTGTCATCCATGCTTGTCTTCTGTTTTGACTTACTTTCACCACATAAGCACTGTAAATTCTATCTTCTTCCAACTTTAACAACTCCTGCTGCCTATGCAGCAATGAATCTTCAAGGCTCAATCTATGCTAAACTGCAAGCCTCAAGCTAGATATCACATATTCCATAGGGACAACTGCCTCAATCCCATAAACTAGCTTAAAAGGTGTCATGCCTGTTGCCACCTTGTATGCAGTTCTAAATGACCACAATGCTGAATCCAATTTCTCATCCCAATCTGCCCTGTTTTCAGAAACAATCTTCTTCAAAATCCTCACTAACACCTTATTTGTGCTTTCCGCCTGCCCATTAGCTTGCGGATGATACGGGGTAGATTTCTTATGAAGAATCATATGCTTGGATGTCAACTCCTTAATGACTGAATTTAGAAAATGGACACCCTGATCAGACACCAATTCTATCGGACACCCAAATTTGGTCATCATTTTGTACAGGAACCTAGCCACACTGGCTGCCTTGTTATCCTTCAAAGCCACTGCTTCCACCCATTTGGTGGCATAATCTGTTGCAACCAGAATGTACCTTGCTCCCATTCTTCTGGATTTCGGCTTAATCGGCCCAACAAAATCAAGACCCCATTTTTGAAATGGTTCAAGGGGTAATATCGGATGATCCTGCATCCGATCCATGGAAGTTGGCTGGCCCATCTTCTGGCATTGCACACATTCTTTTGCAAATGAATAAGCATCCCTCAGCAATAAAGGCCACCACAGTCCAGCTTGCATAATCTTTCTACCAGTAATCTCTCTCGAAAAATGACCTCCAGCTACACCAAAATGTGCTTCTTGTAAAACTACCTTCTGTTCTTCATCTGGCACACATTGCCGAATGATCTGATCTGCTCCTCTTCTATACAAAGATCCAGCAATTATCAAAAATGGTCTGCTCCTTAGAACAAACTTCTTCCTCTGATCAGCTGTCATGTTGGAAGGTAATACCTCATCGGTCAAAAACTGAACCATTTGGTCATACCAATTGTCATATGCTTGACCTTGAACCTGAAACAATTTCGCATCTGGCAATTCATCCGACACCCTTGATATATCCGAGACATTTTCCAACCTGCTCAAATAATCCGCCACTGCATGCTAATTTCCAGGAGTATGCACTACAGTGTAATCAAATTCGTGCAACAAAAGCATCCATCTTGCAAGCTTTCCTTCCAGCTTTGGTTTATTGACCAAAAACAACAGAGCTTGATGATCCACATGAAAAACAACTTTGTTTCCCAACAAACAATGCCTGAATTTTTCCAATGCAAAAATCATTCCCTAGCTTCCCTCTCTGTGACAGTGTAATTCCTTTCAGCTGGATTTAACATTCTACTTGCATAATACACTGGTCTAAACCATCCCGGAACCTTCTCCTGCATCAAAACAACTCCAACTGCCATATCTGACGCATCCACATAAATATGGAAAGGTAACTCCCACTTTGGTGGTTGAAGGATAGGTGAAACTACCAACATTTTCTTGATAATCTGAAAGGCTTTTCCTGTGCTTCACCCCACACAAAACTCACATCTTTTTTGGTCAAATGACTCAACGGTGCACACACATCAGCCAAATATCTCAAATAACGGCTATGCCATTTAGTTTGACCAAGAAACCACATAACTTCCTTCAAATTATCCAGTGCTATTGCCCTCTGAATTCTTGTCAGCATCTATTGACAACCCCTCCTTGGATATGATGTGACCCAGTAGCTTTCCTTTTTGCATTGCAATAGCACATTTGTGCGGGTTTAAAGCCATTCTAAACATCCTGCACCTCTCCAAACATTTCCTTAAATGCTCCAAATGTTTGATCTTCTCCCCAAAAACTGAAAAATCATCCATGAAAATCCGCATAAATTCTGTCAAATATGGTTCAAAGGTTTTAAAAGCTGCCCTTTGAAAATGAAGGTGGTCCATTCTTCAAACCAAAGCTCATTACTGTATAAGCAAATGCTCCCCATTCAGTGATAAAAGCTATCTTCTCAATGTCTTCTTCTGCCATTGGAATCTGATTATAGCCAGAAAATCCATCAAGAAAGCTATACATCTCATGCCCTGCAACATCATCCAAAACTAAATCAATAAATGGCAATGGAAATGGATCCACAATAGTTGCTGCATTCAACTTTCTGTAGTCCACACAAACTCGGATTTTCCCTGACTTCTTTGGCACCACCACAATTGGGGACAACCACTCTGCTTTATCCACTGGGATGATAAATCCAACATTGAGAAGTTTATCCAACTCTTCCTTCACCTGTTTGGCGTAATTCGGATTCATTCGGTACCTTTGCTGGATCACAGGCACCGCATCCTCTTTTAAATTTATCTGATGCCTATACACCTGGGGATCCATACCCTTCAAATCAGAATAATCCCAAGCAAACACATCCATAAATTCCTGCAACAACCCCTTTAAATTGGCCTTGAAATCATCATCCAAGTTGACACTCACTTTGACAACCTTCGGATTCTCCACAAATCCCAAATTCAAATCCTGCAAATCATCCTCCTTTACTCTGGAAACCTTCTCCATCAATTTATCATACAAGAACTCTGCTCTAATTATTGCCTCCTTAGGTGCGATCTCAGCAGCATCATCAACTTCTTCCACCATGTCACCATCATCAGTTTTTTCTTCCTTTATCTGCGGAATCTTCTCAGAAGTACTGTCAGCCTTTTGACAAAACACGTCCTCCTAAATCGGATAATCAACATATCTATCAAGAATCCGTTCCACATCCACTTCAAAAACAGGGACCACTGTTGGATTGGCTGCCAAAAAATTATCTTCCTCATCATCCTCAACTTCATCCGCCAAACTAATTGGTTGTGCCATCATTGGCTTCACTGCCCTTGACAGGTCCTGCTTAGATCCCATTGGTATTGTTATCACTTTCTTACCCTTCTTTAATGTGACCACATTCTTCTCCCAATCCTGCTTAAGCTTTGCTGTTCTAAACCACGGCCTTCCTAACAGCATTGAATATGCATTTGCATCATCTTTCATCCGCAAAACCACAAAATTTACTGGAAACTGCAAACCTTGTATGATAAGAGATTGTTTCCTCAGCATCCCAATAGGTTGAACCCACCATGCGTACCTGAAATGGTGCTGGCTCAAGCTGAACATTCTTCATCTTCAAAAACTCCAATTCTGACAAAATATTGACTCCAGATCCGCCATCCAAAAAAACTGTTGAAAATCTCCGATCATCAAAATCCAGTTGAGCTGTGGGAACAGTGAAATCCACATCTTCAAGACTAATCTGATGACTGCCCACACTTTGATTCAACACAGCCCGAATTCCAGACACTTTCGACTTCCCCATAGCTGAATAAACTCGATCCCTAAACATCGGAACCAATGAAAGCAATTGATCCAATGTAAAACTGAGAGGACTATTCAACAACTCCTGAAACAATGCTTTAGACTTATCCTCCTTATGCTCCTCCTTATCCAAGGATTTCTTCTTTCTCTGCTGCATTTCCTCTTTCTGTTGAACATCCAAAATTCCTTCAGTTACTTCTTCACGAACATCCTTCTGTTCCTCCCAATCGAATGGAGACTTTAGCTTTGCCTTAGAACGTGTAACTGCCATAACTTCTGAATCCCGTTCACAGTCACATGTTATCCCACATTCTGCCATTACTCCACCTGCTCTTGCTTCCAAACAAACATCCACATTCACCATATTACTCTGAGGAGGTTTATTCACTTCCGCCTGCTGCACAGGAGGCGCAGGTAACTGAGGTAATTGTTGAGGAGGTCTTGGTTGATTCCACCCCTGCGGAGTCCAGTTCTGCTGATTCTAGCCTTGCTGATTCCAATTCGGGGGCGGCTGCCAATTTTGCTGTTGTGACCATCCATGTTGTTGATTCCAATTCCTTTCCCATGATGGCTGAAAATTTTACCATCCACCAAATCTTGATCTTCCTCCTTGATTGAAATTCCCTCTAAATGGTGGTCTCCCTGACGGTCTCCAATTCGGATAGGGTTGCTGTGGCCTCTACCATCCTTGATTTCCAAATGATCTCTGCTCATCCAGAGTTTTCGAAAAAATGCCATGAGACTGTGTCATATTTTGCTGCATCTTTTGTTGTATTCTTTCAGGAATTACCCCCCTAAAGCTAGGATTATACCAGCAATCCGTGGTTTTGTGACCATCTTTGACACAAATGTCACAGTGCTCTATTTTCTTTTCTGACTCCTTTTGAAATCCCATCTCTTTCAATTTCTTTTCCACAGCCTTCTCAACTGACACCTCCTTAGTCTTTTCCTTTGACTTCTTACTTAACTTCCCCTTTTGTTTCTTCTTCTTATGCTCCTCATCCTCTGACTTTGAATCACTAATAGAATCATCATCACTGCTTGAACTTGAATCCGCATCAGAATCTGACTCCGAATCCTCATCTGTACTGTCATCACTTGACTTCTTCCTCTTTTTATCCTTCTAATTCTTCTTCCTCTTTGAATGCCTTTTTCTTCTTCTTCTTCCTCCTCCTTCTTCTTCTTCCTCTTTGAATGCCTTTTTCCAGAGCTCAAACCTGATAAACCAAACCTTTTCTCCGCTCGAGTTGCAATATTTATGAGTTCATTCATTCCTCCCGCAACATCAACACCAGCTACTGCATTCCGCAACTCCTTTCTAAGGCCTTTAACATAATATGCTGCCAACATCTCATCAGTGGGCCTTTCTTGAGGAGTGAGCCTTCTCACATACCGATTGAACCTCTGTGTGTAATCTTCCACAAACATACTCTTCTGCTTTACTGCTTTAAGTTTTGTCAACACATCATTGGCGATCTTTTCCACTCGAAACCGATTCAAAAATGCAATCTTCAATGCATCATAATCTGCAAAATGCCCTGGCACAAAATTACTAAACCATTGTACATCTTTCCCCTCAAATGTTGCCTCAAACTGGCGCATCTTGGCCTGCGCATCATATACTCCGGTAAATCCTCTAGCCTGCCATCGAGTCTCAAATTGAGCTACGTGACAATCAGGGTCTTCTTTTGACTTTCCTGAAAAGCTTTCGAATTTGACGTGCAAATCTGCTCGAGCCACTACTGCCATGTTAAAAGGTCTATTTGGGAGTACCTACCTGTTGGTTCTCCTATTCGGCAAAACGGATTGAATTGCAACCGTCTTCGAGGCAATAATGCCTGTTGTATTACTGCTGTTGCTAAAACATGTGGAAATCCTCCTGCTAATCCTGGAGTTGCTGCCCTTGAATTAACCACCGCATTCTCTGAATCCTCATCAGAACTATCTGTTGACATTCCACTGTCATCTCCTTCATGCGACCATCGTTAATGTTGGTCATCTCCCCGATACTGCAAACCCAAACTCCTTGCTCTTGATCTTGTAAAATAGAAATGAGATGATTCCCTTGAATCCTCCAAAGCGAACTCAAACCCCCGCCATTATAAATGCATGAATGAAAAAAAATCTAACCGTTGCCTACATAAATCTCTTCATCTTGCAGCACTCACCATTAACAGAAGAATGTAAGCCCGCGCATGAAATTCATCACAAACACCGTGATCGCCAAGTGTTTGGTGCTTATCACATCTTCCACAAACTTAAAAGAACTTCAGACTTTCTGACATACAAACTGACAAACTGAATGACAACACTGGTGAAGAGATTGACAACTGAATTGAAAAATAGATTGGCAAAAGATTGACACATTACATCTTGCATTCAGAAATCCGCCCAAAAACTCTATAGAGAATCTTCCATTCAAACATCTTTCTTCTTCATCCCTTTCTAACCACCAAGAACTACCCCATAGATAAAAACTCCCACGACTTCTAACTTCTATTCAGTTCCAAAAGACACTTTTTATTACATCCGATTATGACAAACTTAAAGACAAAAAGTAGTCAAAAGAACATCTAATTTTTAGCCTTAAACAAGGAATCAAGACCATAATTGGATATTGATCCTAATGGTAGTCATTCTATCATATTGTATTATTAAAACTTTATGCTTTCAAAATTATTAAAAATTATCAATAATAGTAACAAAGCTATGGCAAAATTTTTAAAAAATTAACACATAAATCATTTTCGTACATAATATGAAAAGAGGACTTCCTACCATATTCTAGGATTAATCATCCTAGATTAATTGAATAATTCTCATCATAACCATGGAAAATTTGATTTTTATGTTCATGCATAATTAGTTAATTAGGAAAAAGAGGAATTTCTAGTAATTCATTTTTATGATAAAAGAGAAATTCCCATGACAATGACATGTATGGATGGTATTGATGATCAAACCACATGTATATATGGCAATGTGGACATGTATGTAAGGTTTAAGATGTATTATGGATGTATTCATGGTTAAGATGTACAAGCATTTAGGACTTGACATTGCTATTGATAGGTGTTTTTACATGTGCATGTGGTGAGCGGTGTGCATTGTACTACTTTGCTTGGTTGATTTGAGGAGTGTTTATTTGGAACATTGTGTTTGGCAACAATGGGTGATGGTGCCATTCAAATTGTTGGTGAAAATCTTGACAGGAATAACTTCCAGATTTGGAAGTACTTTGTCACCACTCACAATATCCCACAATCCCTTGCCAACCAAAATGTTGTGGAGCATAAATGACCACAAGGCATAGTTTGGACCTTCCAATTTATCCCCATCTGTAATAGTGCCAAAGTTCTCTGGAAGAGACATAGTGCCTGCACAAATAACTGACTACAAATACTGCAAGTAAAACACAATGCAACCAAGAGCAAACAGGCTCCTTGCAACACAGATCAAATAGGCTCTGCACCTCAAAACTGAAAATGCATCCAATCACTTGCCAACACTCTCTGAAATTGCAAGCTGGCAACTGTGTCCAAGCAAGAGGTACCTGTTCACCAAGATCCTGTAAGGATGAAAGGGATTCTTACCCGGAACAAAGTCGTGTTGAACAGGAGCATGCTGTATGCTAAATGAATTCGTAGCCCACAAAAAGTCAACTTTTGAAGCGTAGCTTAGAATGAAATTCTGAGTGCACGAACAGCTCCAAAAGTGGGGTATTACTCCAAACACTTGCCTCCACAGCTCTGAGAACACCGAGATTGATTTCAAGAGCTTAACTCCACCAATCAGTCTGTAAACTGCGCGGTAATGCGAAAACTAAACAAACTTGCTCTTGGTAAGCCCAGAGTAGGCGACCTGAAGTAGAGTACCCGGGGCAACAATGGTTGAAGTAAACCAAAGAAATCTCGCGACCAACTGTGAGGAAACAAGCTGGAAAGTGGAGCGAGCTGAATGTCGGATCGAAAACAACACAGGAACACCAGGGAACCGCGGGCTGAATCTGGGTTCTAGTGAGATGAATGCTCTGATACCACATGAAGGAACAAAGACGGAGACAAGGAGTGAACACGAGCGAACGAATGTGCTCACACAAGAAAGCTCCAATAGATGTTCGATAGATAAGAGACACAAAGTACTTGGTATATATAGTACCCAAGTAGAACATAAAAAAGACTAAGTACTAGACTAGCCTACAAGGTCATATCTTTGTATATGTCTACAGTTACATTGACATATACACTCTTTTCCATGCACACCTGGACACCAGCTTGGCGTAAATGGTTGATAGCATCTCGTAAGAATGACATCTGGACATGTGTGATGCAACAACAAGTGTACCGATCTCGAAGCTTGCGTACAAAATAAGGCTTCAGCATTTCAAATGCTCTTTGGTGAATTTGTACCTCTGGATGACTCTGTTTGAAAGCAAGAAAGAATTCTACCTGCAATAAATCAGCCTATGACAACATATATAGCTTATAGAAGTCAAAGAATTAGAACTAACTTGGTAATTTAGAAATTTTTCATGCCACAAATGAACAATAGCTTTTAGGTTAAAGGTTTAGAACAATAGCTGCCGTGTTAAGAGTGGTAGCTATTTGGTTAGAGTGGGCGCCATCAGGTAGATAAGGTAACAACCATGTTAAGAGTGGAAGCTACTAGGTGAACAATGGTGGCTTTTAGGGACATAAAGGTAACTACCACCTTTGGAACAGTAGCTGCCATGTTAACAGGCAGCTACCTATTAAGAGTGAAAGCCACCAGGTAGGTAAGGTAGCAATCATGTTAAGAGTGGAAGCTACCAGGTTGACAATAGTGGCTTTTAAAGACAGAAAGGTAACTACCAGCTTTGGAACAGTAGCTGCCATGTTAACAGTGGTCGCTACCTATTAAGAGTGAAAGCCACCAGGTAGGTAAGGTAGCAATCACGTTAAGAGTGGAAGCTACCAGGTTGACAATAGTGGCTTTTAAAGACAGAAAGGTAACTACCAGCTTTGGAACAGTAGCTGCCATGTTAACAGTGGTAGCTACCTGTATAGAGTGAGAGCCACCAGCTAGGTAAGGTAGCAACCATGTCAAGAGTGGAAGCTACCAGGTTGACAATGGTGGCTTTTAAACACAGAAAGGTAACTACCAAGTTTGGAACAGTAGCTGCCATGTTAACAATGGTAGCTACCTGTATAGAGTGAGAACCACTAGCTAGGTAAGGTAGCAACCATGTTAAGAGTGGAAGCTACCAGGTTGACAATGGTGGCGTTTAAAGATAGAAAAGTAACTACCAGCTTTGGAATAGTAGCTGCCATGTTAACAGTGGTAGCTACCTGTATAGAGTGAGAGCCACCAGCTAGGTAAGGTAGCAACCATGTTAAGAGTGGAAGCTACCAGGTTGACAATGGTGGCTTTTAAAGGTAGAAAGGTAAATACCAGGTTTGGAACAATAGTTGCCATGTTAACAATGGTAGACACCTGTATAGAGTGAAAGCCAGGACATGTGAATGTGCAGAGAATGAAGTCTATGTAGACTAAAGGAATTGTGACAGGGCTGCCAAAGTTTAAAGTTAAAGGTATGCAAAAAATATATGAAGCATGCCAATTTAGAAAGCAAACAAAGCATGTATTTCCACGTGACAGAAATGTGAGCAGAAATGCACTAGATATTGTGCATTCAGATGTATGGGGTCCTACAAAGACCATGTCTATGGGAGACTACAGGTATTATGTGACATTTATTGATGACCACACAAGGAAAGTGTGGGTATACTTCATGAAGGAGAAGAGTGAGATATTCACTCATTTTCAAAATTTCAGAGTTATGGTTGAAAAGCAAACAAGGAAACATGTAAAGTGTCTAAGTTCGGATGAAGGGGGAGAGTACTTCTCCAATGAGTTCTCTGAATTTTTGTAGAAGAATGGTATGCAGAGACAGTTTACATGTAGATACACTCCGCAGCAAAATGGAGTTGCTGATGAGCGAAAAAAACAGGCACATTGCTGAGATTGCGCAAGCATTGATGGGAGAGAACAATATGCCGTGCATAGCTATTGGGCTGAGGCTGTTTCTACAGCAGTTTACATCATGAACAGGACTCCAACTGCAGCTATACATGATATAACTCCATAGGAGATGTTTACTGGCAGAAAGCTTGATTTGTCTCATCTGAAAGTCTTTGGATGCATTGCATATGTGCATATGCTAGATGAGCTGAGAACTAAGCTGGATCCAAAAGCTGAGAAATGTGCGTTTATTGGGTGTATTCCCTTGAGCAAAAGGGATATAGGTGTTATAACCCTGCTACACGTGAGTTGAGAGTAAGCAGGGATGTTGTTTTTTATGAGATGAGCAGCTGGTATGCTGCTGAAAAGGAAGTTGTTTGGGCTAATGTGAGTGGAAATGTGGTTGCACAGAATGCAAGTTAGCAATCACAGTCTTTGAGTGGACCAGGAGAGTCTTCATATCTAGTGGTTCAGTTGATAGACCATGGAGTGGCAGGCTACGTCATAATACCAGTCCTGCAAATGTGATTAGTACATCACATAAAGGCAAAGAGAAAGTGGTTGAGCCCCTTAGTATGCCTGACATTTCTGTAGGGCATTCTCATGTTGATGGAGAGTCTAGTGGCTTAGAGATGAGCCTTGATGAGGATCTTGGGGGATACCAGCTATGAGAACACCTGGTGTAAAGAAGGCTATGGAAGCCATGAATACAAAGCTGCGAAGATCTGCGAGAGTGAGAATCCTGTGCAGAGGTTTACCTATAACATAACAGTGATGGAAGCATAAGCAGGTATAAGGCTAGATTGGTAGCCAAAGGATATGCGCAGACATATGGCATTGATTATGAGGAAACTTTCAGCCCAGTTGCCAAGATGGCAACAATGAGAGTTGTGATAGTAATGGCTGCATCAAAGCAATGGTCTTTACATTAGATGGATGTAAAGAATACATTCTTGCATGGAGATTTGCAGGAAGAGGTGTATATGCTGCAGCCACCTGGTTATGAGGATGTGAGTCACCCCGAGCATGTTTGCAGGTTGAAGAAAGCCTTGTATGGCTTAAAACAAGCACCAAGAGCATGGTTTGCCAAGATTTCTAAATATCTTGTCACTATTGGCTTTCATGTAGCCAATGCAGATTTCTCGCTATATGTGAGACACAGTGATAGAGGGGTTGTGCTTGCTGTCATCTATGTAGATGACCTGATCATTACGGGGGACCATGATGCAGAGATCTTTGATGTAAAGATCTTGCTTAGACAGAAGTTTGAGATGAAAGATTTGGGGGAGCTCGGATATTTCTTGGGCATTGAGGTGATTAGGTCACCACATGGTATTGGATTACTGCAAAGACAGTATGGCTTGGACATGTTATCCAAGTATGGTATGACAAGCTATAAGCCTATCTCAGTGCCATTGGATCACAATGGCAAGTTGAGTGCAGATTCAGGAGAGATTTTGGAGGATCCTACTATGTATAGGCACATAGTAGGAAGCTTGATCTACATGACGATCACCAAGCCAGATTTGAGCTATGTTGTTGGGTTGGTGAGTCAGTTTATGCACGTTCCTCGGAAGCCGCATTTGGATGCATTGAGACGCATACTGAGGTATGTGAGGTCTACTTTACATTGTGGACTATTTTATGAAACTGGAACAGAGATATGTGTACATGGGTACACAGATGCTAATTGGGCTGGTAGTATCTCAGATAGAAGATCTACTAGTGGCTTCATGTTTTCTTTGGGGAGTGCTGTTGTGACTTGGAGCAGCAAGAAGCAGCCTACGGTTGCTCTATCCAGTAGTTACAGAGGCCGAGTACAGAGGTGCTGCTATGGCAGCATATGTGAGGTAGCTTGGTTGAGAAAGCTACTTGTAGATTTGGATCTATCAGTGGATAGACAAGTTGTCTTTTTTGTGACGACATTAGCAGTATACAGTTGGCCAAGAACCCAGTTTTTCGTGGTCGCACTGTAATAAAACTTGTCCTTGTAAATATTTGGAAAATAAAATGATTTCAATGTTTTACTTTCAAAAAAGCTTAAGCGTTGTGCAAGGTACGAATCTTGTAATCTTAAAAATTTAATCTTATCCACAATATATTTCATGTAAGTTTGTTAAAACCTTATGTACCTAGTCTTGATCATATTCTTGATGATGAACAAGTTGTAATCCCTACTCAAGGAATCCTTGAATTATAGCCTAGTAGGATCATAGATTCTAGAGAAAGCTAACTCCGAAATAGAACTCTTGTAGAACATCTAGTACAGTGGAAAGATTACCCTGAGATGAAGAGGATACAACTTGGAAAGATGAAGCTACACTCTTAAAGATGAGATGAGGACATCTTGATTTCTTTAAGGGGAGAAGGATGTAACATACCCATCTTCATTAATAAAGAAATTTCCATGTAATAGATGAATTTATGAGTTTTTATGATGTAAAAATCAATGGTTTTTTTAAACGAGCCATTTCTACTTAGAATCTTCAGATTCTGAGTCTAAATTTAGAATCTGCATGGTGGGATTTTACTTTAATATAAGATTTTATAGCATCCAAAACAAACACCGTATCAAGCTTATATGCGAAATTTAGTTATTTTTAGTTAAAAGAACGATGGCCTTTAAACCTTTAAATGCACGATCGGGCGTCCGATTGACGAACGGTCTGCACCCCAACGACCAGGAGAATATCCCAAACATTTTCGCGAAAAACAAATTCACCCCTTCTCCTAGACGGTCTGACACACAAATCGAGGCCGGGGTCCCAAATTTGGGAACCCCATCCTAAAAAAGGATCGTACACACTCACCAGGACGTCCGTACAATGGTCGTGCAAGGACCAAAGACTGTACGGTTCACACGTACCATCACGTGGACATCCATGCTACCTCTGACCAAAAGAGTACATGCGTACCACTCCTTTGCTTGTGCACCGCCACCGTACCTTTCCCCAGGCCCACGTAGACCACTGATCGGCACACTTTGACGGTACACCGTCCTTTCAACCGTACTTTGCTCAGTGTCGCGTCCGTACCCCACAGCTATATAAACCCGCATGGTACTCCATAGCCAGCACACATTCTTGTGCACATAGAGTATACCCTACTTAAGGCCTTACCGCCAATCCATATCATCCTTCTGCGTCTGCATACTATACCTACATCAGCACCTACAGTCGCCCCTTGCAGCCTTCCTCTCAGCCCCCCCTAATCTCCCAACTCTCAGATAAGCCCATTTCCAGCCAACCCACCCTTGTGAGGAGAGAGTGTCCTTAGCTCTTCTATCCCCCCTCCCCTTTGCGTGGACTTTAGCAAGAGGTTTTCTACCTTGGTTCGCACGCTGCAGTTTTGCCCCATAGAATGGGCAAACGATCTCGGAATCGAGATCCGAGTGAAGCATTACGATCATAGCATTGAGCACTACAAGACGACATTTAAGATAATCCCATCCCGAAAACGTGAGAATATCGCCTCAAAAAGGAGTACGCAATAATGAGATTGAAGAAGATTCTCCTAATGCAGCTTCAACCCTCTTGTCAAGCTCCACAAGGAAGCGATGGCCAGGTTAGCTTGGCTATCTTTTAAAAAGAGTTTTTCTTTAATATTAATGTCAATAAATGAAGAAAGAAGATGTGTATCTTTTCCTTTGAAAAAAATGAATGAAGCTACTATTTGAAGTAATGGTGTATTCAATGGTTTGTATTGAAATTGTTATCTTTAAGAGAAAGAGTACAGGTTTTTCCTAGCTTCGACACTAACTCCGTTCTGTGCTTGTGTAGCCAAGTGGCGTCGTTAGCAAAGCCCAAGATTGGCCCATGGTATCCCTCATACCATTGGAAGAATAAGGTTCACCAATTGAAGGGAGAGATTGTGATGCTGTCTAGTTCTAAGAACCCAAGCTCGTGCGATGAATAAGCCTACCCTAGTGCGTAGACATCCCTCTGAGGGACGAAAGAATCAAGCGACGGAGCCTGAGAGGAGAACAGGCCGGTTTGAGTCCTCTCGCCAGTCGGCCAATGAGACGAGGTGTATGGTCCCATAAGGTTTTACCCAGCATGTAGAGGAATTCTAGATCATCGACAATATTAAGGAAAAGAATAAGAGAGCCGCTTCTGCTTGTATGGAATTGATTTATGTATAAACATGCTTGAAGGGCCATCACAAACAGTAGCTTGTATGGACTTGGGTCTCCCTCCTGCATTTGTTGGTAGAGCTGCAATGCCCTTTCTCCTAGGCCCCCATCAACATATGCTGAGAGCATTGTGCACCATGACACAACATCATGATGGGACATTTCTACAAACACTTTCTCGGCTTCCATAATGCTAGCACACTTGCCGTACATACAAGGGAGCTACCAACAAAAGCATTGGATGTGAAGCCCTTTCTCTGGGCATCCGCATGCAGTCTCCTGCCCTCTTCGAGGTTGGGAATGCTGCCACAAGCTTTGAAGAGGCTGACAAACGTGTAGAGGTCGGGTTCAATACAATCCTGTAGCATGTAGGCATATGTTTGCAGCGCTTTGGGGGCGCGGCCACAGTCGGTATAAGCAGAGATGATGGCTGTCCAGGAGAAGACGGTACGATGTGGCAAGCTAAGCAATAAGTAGTGTGCTTCCTCTGTGGCACCACATTTGGCAAGGGTGGCAACAAGGGAGTCACCAAGGGTGCTGGTGAGGTCAAGGCGATGGTAGGCGAGGTGGGCATGGGCAGGGTCCTTGAGAGGAGAGAGAGGTAGGATCTACGAGAAGGGACGGCGGTGCCCATGCAAGAAAGGACATCCAGGGCTCCTTTCAGGTTTCCTTGGAGCTCATGGTCCCTGGCAAAAACCTCATGCTTGCCCCGATCGGGCAATTAAGCCTTAATTGCCTTTAATATCCTTCTATTAGTTAAAAACCAAAACCTAGAGGAGGGTGGAGGGAGTAAAGTGCTCAAAGACAGGAAGTAGTGAGCTTTGATTTTGGAGGGAGGGAGAGAGAGAGAGAAACAAAGAAATTACAAAGATATATTAAGCGTGTACTAAAGACCCAATGGGCCTATGAGACCAAAATGATACAATAATGTCCATGGCATATCTCATCATGGAATGGAAATTAATGTAAAGAAAGTGTATTTTTGCCTGCTCCTTACATGCATGAAGATGTGCTTTGAAGCGTGTTCACGATCTTCAATCTTGCTATCTTTAATCATTTATTCAAGTACCACTATGGAGGCTTTTTCACCACCTGTGGAGGTGAAAAATAAACCAAGATAAAGAGTTTTTCTATTTTTGATGTGAAAATTCTTGTGTTCATAAAAAATGACATCACAACTAATAATAATCGTGATGATAATCTTCCTCTCATGAGGATCAAAATAACCCTCACATTTTATTTGAGGCATAACCAACAAATATGCACTTCTTGGACTTTGCATCTATCTTTCTTCTTCTCCTAATCCTAGCTAGTGGTGGTATTTAACTATTTTTTAGACTTCATGGGTGATGATTAAGGATCCTAATCCTAGATAATGGTGGTTATGCAAGTAGTTAACTTTTTATTATTATTTAGATTTTTACATGCTTCTAAGCTACCAATTCAAACAATGCATGAAAAAATATGAAATGCATGAACAAAAATTAACTATCCTCTCTAATCCACACTTAATAGGCCTTAATGCTTATGTTTTCGGAGTGGATTCCACTCCTAATTATGCTTGCTAAGATATACCTTGGCTCAACACAACAAGAATAAAGCCTTATGATCTTTAAAATTATACAACAACACAACAAGGTTTTGGTCACCAACTGAAAGACTACCCGACTCCTACCATGTCAAGGGGACAGGGAAGTCAAGGACCCCGAGTTCAGAGACCAACTCCTTCATACCAATCTAATCAGGGTCTATCTCGCCCAAGCCAGGGAAACCCTAGAAGAACTCCAGCTCAACCATCTACCTCTGTCCAGAGTAACCTCAGAACTCCATCCCAGAACTGGGGTGACGATGTATGTGATGCATGTTAGTTTGGGAATCAAGCAAGATTACCATTTTCCAAGGAAGGTGAAATGAGAAGAAGACCTTTGGAGATTGTGTATAGTGGTATTTGGGGTCCTACACAAACCCAATCTATTAAAGGAAGCAGTCATTCTTTACCATTTATTTTTTATCACTTTGCACCATAATGAGCCTCCTCAAAGGAGCTAGAACCATAAGGCTTCCTCAAAGGAGCTAGAACCATAAGGCTTCCCAAAAAGAACATTGAATTATATAAAGTTTTTGTGATGGATGGCAAAGTTTCATGTCCTATTTCTTATGCATAATGAGGCCATGGCCATTTCATTATAGTGTGAACTAGATTAGTAGGCTATATAGTCAGGTTGTGGCTCATTTTAGAGGGAGTTCCTCTGTGGGACTCAAAATGTGGGAGAGTGTTCACCGATTGAGAACACTTGAGCCTTGCAAGGTAGGGAGAAGGAGAGGCTTATAATAGTTGAGTATTTGTCAAAGAGTTGGGCCCTTATTGATGTCAAAGGCCATGCCCTATTGGCCTTTATCAAATTCATGCCATTTTGGGAATTCTACCAAAGGATGATAATGAGCCAAAAAAATCAAATTTTAATGTTAAGGTCACGCATTGCATCATAATCTTAGATGAGCTTGTGCAATGTGTAAAGAATCCACTCTTCATGCAAAAGAAGGAGGGGTGGTCAAGGTGGGGTATCTAAGGGAAATTGAATTGCAGCTTTGGATTCTTCTCCAACTCTTGCTCAAATAGTTCCCACGCCCATCTATGTTCAATTGGGAATAAAGAGGGGGTGCATCTCTTGCTCTATTGTTGCTACTCTCTCTGATGGGGGGTGCTAGGATCCGACCTTCTTCTAAGACCTATGATGGGAAAGAGGGGTGCATATATTGCTCTAGTGTTGCTCTCACCTATGATGGGAGAGAGAGGTGATTAGATTGCAAAGTTGAGGCTTTATGAGTCCATTTTGGACATCCCCTAGAGAGATAAGTGGTGGGGGTGGCACAGGAAATGAAAGGGGTGTGGACAACATTGGAGATGCAAGAGGGTAAGTATAAGGAGGAGTGGAAGGTGGTGAGGTGAAGGTGACAAGAGAGGGAGTTGATGTGTTAAGGGTTGGTCTAGGGAAAGGTAGGTAAAGGCATGTTGCTTTTCCTTGCCCTTGGTGGAAACATATGAAGCATGTACAAGTAAAGAGAGTCCTAATGTTGAAGGGTTGTGGGAAGCTTCACCAGGGCCACCAACCACGCAGATCTTGCTAGGGGGTCTTCCTCTAACATCATGCCCTTGCTACCAAATGCATGATCATAGTTATTATCCTTGGCAATATCAATTGTATCTTCTTCCTCTACCTTCAGAATGAGCATTGGCTTGCTGGATCCATAAAATGTGTGGACCTCCCTGTATTCATCATTCGAGATATCTTGGGGGGGTAGGCCACATGCACACTGTCCAACAAGTATGGCATTTTGGTGTGCTCATAAGTTGTAGTTGCTTCCAAATTCTATGATACTACAAGACGAGGATGCCAATGGGCACATAGATAGTGCTGAGCCTCTGTGGTGAGACGGCAGTAGGCCTCATCTATGGCATGCCATCCTTCTGTGTGCATCCACTAAATGGCCCTGGTGATGATATCTATGGTTCAGGGTATGGGCATAGCTTAGTTGTTGAGAAATGTAGAGCCATTGATCACAAGGAAGAGGTAGGGAGTGAGAATGAGTAGCCAAGCAAGAGTGAAATCTAACAAGAAGCCACATGAACAAAGGAAATTATCCCACATTGATGTACAAGCTCAAGGGTGTACCTCCTCATATAAAAAGAAGAGGCGCAGCAGTCTAAGAGAGCAGCACAACTAGCTGACGTAATCATCACAGAGAAGCTGCTGAGGTGGAAAAACTGCTATTCTAGCTGCCAATTAGGGGTGCCATCACTAATTGTGTAGCGCAAGTTGGTAGTGAGTATAGAGCTGGGGCAAACTAAGTAGAGAAGAGTAGAGTTGGCTGCATCAGAAAGCACAACTCGTTGGCGGTTGTAAGCATGGCCGTCAAAGAGCATAGCTCGCTCACACGAGTCTTATCATCAAGCACACACACAGAAGTGCAAACTGCAGCTGATGAGGAAGAAGGTTGATTGGCTCGTTTTGCAAGCCATAAGAAAAGAGCGAACAGAAGTGATGACACGCAGTCCTCTTCACCTGAGACAGTGGCATCTCCTGATCGATTGCCTCGGCGCCCATCATACTCGCCTGCTGGCTATGAAGCGTCATTCTGCAGCTTCGACGTCATCACAACACGGGTGGAGAGTAGGGTGACTTAGCCTTTTTGTGGGGCTGTGAGAGACACAATCGAGAGGCAGCTTCTGTCTCAAGGCCTTGCCTCACACGCTGCACCACTCATCCTGCACTAGTGGGACCGGCGGCCTGCACCACCAACCACACAAAAATAAAATACCAGCAGTGTGTTTGGGGTAAGGTCTAGTGATCAAGTCTTCCTTCCAGCTCTCATCAGGAAGGACACTAGCTGGTACAAATAAAAATCCCCCATTATAAAATAAAAAAAATAAAAAAAAATAGAATATATCATCTTGAAAAAAAACTAAATTCTAATGGTAAAGGTCTCAAAACCTTATCCTCTTATTATTTATATCTTCCTAAGAGATTGTTCACACGGGCTCATACAAGGGCTTGTTCACATGGATTGTAGTGTAGTATCTCTATGGGATGCACCAACATGGACATCACCGGGGCATCATGTGGATCAATTCAAACCAATTCATATGTTGTAAAGTTCACCAAATAAGTACGCAAATTGATATGCAAATGTAAAAACAGTCAGCTACCAACAAAGAGTAGCCAAAGTAGCACCCTGGGGAGTGAAAATCAACCCGACCATCTCTAAAGTAACCTCTGCGCTAGAGTGTAACCAAGATAAAGAGCCCCTGAGTTACCCAACCAAGTTAGAAATGAGGGGAGTGAAAATATGTTATAAAACTCGCATCTAACCACCTTATAATAGCCTTAAAAAATGGCACCGAGGGGAGGGTGTTGAGAAATGTGGTGCCATTGATCACAAAAGGAAGAGGTAGGGAGTGAGAATAAGTAGCCAAGCAAGAGCAAAGGCTAACATGAAGCCACATGAGCAAAGGGAATTATCCCACATTGATGTACAAGCCCAAGGGTGGACCTCCTTAGATAAAAGGGGGTCGTTTCAAGTAATGAACATATCACTTACACTTATCTCAAGTCTCTTTATGTATCCAAGCTAATTTATCGAGTCATGTCTATTTGTACTTGAGTGTATCTTAATTACCACACACTCATGATGAATTTTCTTTACTTTGATCCACCATAGATTAGTATTGTCATTAGTGTAGGATTAGATAGATGTCTTTTATTTAAGAGAGGTCGATCCATACTTTCAACATCAGTGTGGGGATAACAAAAATGTCAATAGATGGAATTAGATAGATGTCTTTTATTTAAGAGAGCTCGATCCATACTTTCAACATCAGTGTGGGGATAACAAAAATGTCAATGTAGTCTCTCTCATCCAAACAGTCGAAAAAGTGTAGGATTAGCTTTTGATTAGATGGAATTAGATAGATGTCTTTTATTTAAGAGAGCTCGATCCATACTTTCAACATCGGTGTGTGGGGATAACAAAAATGTAAATGTAGTCTCTCTCATCCAAACAGTCGAAAAAGTGCACCAGGATTGAAGGTTTAGGTAGAGGATGTGGTGAGGGAAATGAAAGATGGTGGAGGGCTCAATGAAGGAGATCATGTTTTGGAGGAAAAGCATGACAAGGGTGGTGCGGAAAAAGCATAAGGCACTTTGGAGAGGATTGTCGTAAAGGTGGATATAGGAATTGTGGACATGAAGATGTTATGTTGGAGGATGTTGAGCTGGAGGGTCCGGTGCTGCAATTCGAGGAGGTGAGAGGGATGGTGAGGTTTGCTAGGTCGATAGCTATATCCAACATTAGGCTATCAACCTTCCTCTCTATTTCAGAGGCAGCCTGCTCTTGTGGGGGGCTATCTTTCATCTTTGTATTATGTAGTTCTAGTTGGTCCTTTGCTTTGATGGCCCTCTGGAAATCTTTGCACTGCTTAAACATCTGGTTGTGAACCATGAGCTATTGCATGTTGCATGCCATGGTCTCAGTCCTTTTGGAGTGCAATGATAGCCTAGGTGAGTTCCTCGTGTTTACACTCTGCCAGTGTAGTACCTCTAGCTCCCACTACAAATGATTGATTTTGGAGTCGGCTTCAAGGGCTTGCACTTGCAGCCTATCAAATTGAGTGTGATGGGGGCGACATTCTTCTAAGTTTCTAATTGGGTAGTGTTGGCATGTGCCAAGAGGACTTCTTGCTAAGCCGCATCCACTTGCTTCTTTTGTCGTGCCATAAATTTGGTCATATGTTTAGTAAGGTTTTGGATCATAAAGGAAAAGGCATGAAGATGGCATGGGAGAAGCTTTCAACAGTGGAGGTAAGCTACCCTTCTTGGATTCACTTATGTGTCAAAGTCCAAAAGGCGACCCTAATGAGAGTTTAAGATGGCGTGGGAGAAGCATTCACCGGTGGAGGTGAGATGTCCTTCTTGGATCCACCTATGTGTCTCAGTAATATTATGTGCCTCTTGTGGAACTGGAGAATCTATTGCCCTCCAAATCCAAATGGACTACATGCCTAGGGAATGATTTGTGGGGTGGTGGGTCGCTAGACTGTGCTTGCTCTTCTGGAGGCCTAACTACCACTTTCCACTTGCTGTGTTAGTATGTCTATTAGGTTTATCTCCAAAATTTAAGCAAAGGCCTCAGTGGCAATAGCTATCTCCCGATCCAACCTTTGCTTCTTGGGTCTAGGAGAGTCTTCAGGGAGGGATCTATTGGGTCTTGCTATGGAAAAGCTTCCTCAAAGTGGTTGTACCACCCTGGTGACTGTATGGTTAGGGAGATCTTCCTATCCTCTAGCATAATAAAGGACCTTGATGAGGACCATGGGTGCTCCAAACTTGTCGTCCACATTCACGCACATGCTATGGAGTTTGTAATGAAAATGGTCATCCCAGTTCACTAGAAAACCATGTTTGAGACAGCTAGGAGCGACATGTTACACCTACTATACATATCTATTCCATAGGAGTTTGGTCGGCATGGTGAGGACTTGCGTTGAGGACTCAAGTTGGGGTAAGCAAGTCAAGTCGCGAAATATCCTCAAATATCCTCCCATTTGACCCTATCCTTATGGCTGGATGCCTCTAACCATCCCTCGTGCTTCGTTAGGTTTTTGCTAGGGATCTATAGCATGGGGCAAGTGCAAGGCTTTATGGACATCACAATAAGTGCTAAGGTTAAGTTAGCACCTGTAGAATTGTAGACTATGAGAGTACTGAGGTGGGTGACATAAGAGGAAATGAATCTAAAGAAGGTTGTGAGGTCTGGTTCCCAAGCCTGAAGAGTTTCTAGCCCACTGATGCTAGCCCACACCAAGTTTGAGACTGTCCAAGTGTTCCATGACTTCTGGTCTTTTGGTAACCTAGTAGCACTCTTGTGTGTGATAGGTGAGCTTGTGCTCCACCTTCTTCTCAGATTGGATTGTGTTGTGGATCATGTGGCCTCAGCTCCACTTCTGTAAGATCCCTGACCCCACCGCGCAACAAATTCAAGGGTGCTAGCAGTAATGGAAGTAGCACTTCGTGCGCGGGGCAGGGTCCCACACTCAGGGCCTCGCCCACGGATATCCGGACAAGAGACTAATCCATCGGTTCTTCCAAAACCGAACCCGGAAAAACTTCCCTTGCCCGAAAAGCACGGGCGATTCCTCCAGGATAACTTTTCTCTAACGTAGTCAAAAGTCTTAACTAACAGAACTAATCTGACCGAACCCGTAAGTCCCATAGTCAGATCAGGGAAAAGATTGTACTTGGATCATAGAGACCAATGCTTTTTTCCTCATCAAGAGGCACAGCCGTTGATTCTTTTCCATAGAACAATTTTTGTCCGGGATTTACTTCATCTATCGTACTATACAGAAATTGAGTCTCGATTTAGGGATCCATCAGTCCAGCATAACCCCATCCACTCCCATGGGTTAGCCAACCGCCCAACCACTGTAGTGATGGGATCCAATAAGGAATTTTGGTTAGGTTTTATCCTGGGTACCAAGGAAAAGAGTTCCCATGCCCCCTAGCCGGATATTCATGCAAACATAAAACTAGTCACACCACTTACACACCCAATATGAACTTGCCTTTTTCACTCCATTTGAATCCTAATTTCCAATTCCTTCCTTCATCAGTGTACCTATGGCATCATTGTCAACCAAAATGCTTGCCACCTATTTACTCAAGGGCCTTTTCAATAGTTCCTAGTACCCGACAATATAATCACATAAAAATATCCAGATGGAATCTCTGTTGAAGATCAGCAAGATCAACCAACAGATCCATATAAAAGAGCCATGGACTCATCCGTTAAGGACCAGCAAGGTCAATCAACCAGATCCATGCCCGAATTCAGAAAACAACTCTTACTCCTTGTTCCAATATCTTCCTCGACGTACTTGTGGGTATTCTTCGGCGACCCAGAGCCTGAGCACCGTATGGTCAGCACCCTCTAGGATCCTTCCCAAGTCACCTAGCGCTTCACTCATAGGCCGCTTCCTTGGTCCCTGATCCACTATACCGGAAGCTCACCGTTTAAATCAAACCGAGTCTGGTCAAGACCTCGGTCGAGCGACCTTGCTACGCGAGACGTCCTCCGTTGACTCTCCGTCTCAGTAGTTGCAACTTTAATAGATAGGTCTCCCACGACCTCATTCACAAGACAGTCAAAATGCTTCCCCAGCATTCTTGACATTTCACATTAGTCCCCATCTTTTCTCATCTTACCACAATTTTATTTTTTTCATTGATTCCTATCACATCACATCATTCCTACATCAAATCACATCCAATCACATCATCCACATCATCCATACATCCATCCACATCAATCCACATTATCCAGACATCCATTCACATCAATCCACATTATCCACACATCAATCTACATCATCCATACGTCCATCCACATCAATACATCATCCATACGTCCATCCACATCAATCCACATTATCCACACATCAATCTACATCATCCATACGTCCATCCACATCAATCCACATCATTCACTCATCATACACACACCAATCCACATCATCCACTCATCAATCCACATCATTCACATCAATCCACATTATTCATACATCCATCCACATCAATCCACATTATCCACACAATTTCATAAGTATTCCCATTCTCATCTAATCATATCTTTTTCTACCTCAACACTTAATTCCTCATTTATCCTCATCAGATCTCATCCACTTGCATCTACCCATACATCTCATCACTTCACATACATTAACATCTATCCAGTTTACATCGCATCTTATCACATCCATTTCACATCATATCACATTCATTCACATCCTATATTATTCATTCACATCCTGATTCACAGGTTATCACATTCATTCACATCCTGATTCACATGCTAACACATTCATTCACATCCTTTATCATTCATATCTTTCCAATTTACTTCCATCTCATCGCCTCTATCCTCGTTCATATCCATCACATTCACATCCACATATATTCTTCCACATATATCCACATCCATACTTATCACATACACATCCACATCTATCCTTTCCCATACATCCACATCCATCTTTTCACATACATACATCCACACCCATTCTTTCTCATACATCCACTTCCATCCTTCACATACATCCACATCCATTATTTAACATACTTCCACATCCATCCTTTCACATACGTACATCCACATCTATTCTTTCTCATACATCCACTTCCATCCTTCACATACATCCACTGCATCCATTCTTTCACATACATCCACATCCATCCATCCATTCATTCCCATCTATCTGATTCACATTACTTCTCATCACATCTATTCACCTCACATTCTCGTCACTCCTATTCTCATCGCATCCATCCATTCATTCCCATCTATCTGATTCGCATCCCATCTCATCACATCTATTTACCTCTCATTCTCATCACATCTATTCATCCATTCATTCCCATCTATCTGATTCGCATCCCATCTCATCACATCTATTTACCTCTCATTCTCATTCTCATCACATCTATTTACCTCTCATTCTCATCACATCTATTCTCATCACATCTATCCATCCATTCATTCTCATCTATTTGATTCGTATCACATCTCATCACATCTATTTACCTCTCATTCTCATCACTTCTATTCTCATCACATCTATCCATCCATTCATTCCCATCTATCTGATTTGCATCCCATCTCATCACATCTATTTACCTCTCATTCTCATCACATCTATCCATCCATTCATTCTCATCTATTTGATTCGCATCACATCTCATCACATCTATTTACCTCTCATTCTCATCACATCTATTCTTAGAATGCAAGAGAATCCTTATTTTTGATATAAAGAATCTTTACACATCTATTTATGCATAATTTTAATTTTAAGGAGAATAATACTTTCAAAATAAAAATAAATCTTTTATGCATCTTTCTATGCATAAATTCAATTTTAATGAGAATAACTCTTTTGAATTAAAAATAAATTTCTTTTTGCATCTTTCTATGCATAAAATCAAAATTGATGAGAATAACTCTTTTGGAATAAAAATAAATTCTTTATGCATCTATTTATGCATAAAATCAAAATTGATGAGAATAACTCTTTTGGGATAAAAATAAATTCGTTATGCATGTATTTATGCATAAAATCAAAATTGATGAGAATAACTCTTTTGGAATAAAAATAAATTCTTTATGCATCTATTTATGCATAAAATCAAAATCTAATGAAAATCACTCTTTTATAATAAAAAAATAACCAATATGCATCTTTCTATGCATAGAATTTAATTTTAATAGAAATAACACTTTTATAATAAAATTATTTCTACTATGCATTTTTCTATGCATAGAATGAAAATAACACTTTTAGAATACACAAACGATGGGGATTACTCTTTTTGAATAATAAAAGATAAAACTTATTTCATAAAATTTAGAAAAATTTCACCATAACCTCCTTTGCATGGCTGACCATTTTTCAATTTTCTATCCTAAAATTACTTAAAAATTATCCCCAATTGGTCTAAAGCATTCCAAACTAATCAAATTCTACTTTTAAAAGAGAAACAATATGAAAAGTTTAATTCCAACAATTAGATTACTTAACTAGGATAAAGAAGGGTTCAATTTAAGAAGAAGAGAGGGGAAAAGCCTTTCCAACAAGGCATAGCATCTGTTTATCATTTTAAAGATAACAAAAAATCAGAAAACCATTAAAAGAATAAAGAAAAAGTAAGATTTCTTACTTACATGAATTTCTAGGAGCTATCCTTTGGCTTGATGGTTTGAGGGATCTACTCTTGTTTGCAACAAGAGTGGCCACCAATTCTTTAGAAGAGGGAATGGTCAAAAAACTAATGAATTATTAACAAATTCACAGTTTTTGGCTCTGGAAAGGAGCAGAGTAACAGTGCATAAAACACTATTAAGCTTTAACAAAGGGGGAGGCTTCTATTTATAGGAAAAAGTGAGCCTCTAACCAAGCAAACTGATTTTAGAATTTTCCAGATCAGTTTGGTCAATTTTTGACCATTTTTAGGTTAGTTTAGCTTACTTTTTGGATCTAGTTGAAGCAGGAGAGAGGAGAGAGGAGAGATGAAAATATCTCATTATTTGTGAGTTTAAAACTCACCCACACATGTGAAATAGGCACCTCCTTCATGAGGAAAATTCCCCCACACTGAGGTGTCAAAAATGTATCATTTCACTAAATATCTCTTCTTTTTTAACTAATATCCTTGTCCTTAGTGAACTCTTCATCTTATGTGAGTATTTACTCATTTTTGGGAGTTTTTCTTTATTTCTTTATTTATCTCCTCCATACATTTGGATGAATCTGATTGGCTCCTCAGAACCTTAATTTAAAATTTTTCGAAAATCTGGACCCCCAAGGATAAGGCCTTTTGAACAGATTATAATTGATTATAATTGATTTCTAATGCACCTTCTAAAAATCTTTTTGAACTTCTGTTTCGGGGGAATTTATTTTAATAAAAAGAGATATTTTTCCATCCAAAAATATCCAAAATCTGAATAACCTCTCTCGAGAATATTTTCTCTCTCTAAGAGCCAAAACAGGTAGAAACAACATCTTTCTTTTCTGAAGAGGGATTTGATTACAGGGGAAGATACTGGACATCCTGAGAGACTGGGGAGGAATCTTACAACTTCTAATGGAGAGAAGTCAACGGTGGGCCGCCACTACAGTATTCCAAGAGCTTGGCAACATTTATGGCCTTCCTCTTCTTAGTGGGTGTGAGTAGCACTATATCCGAGGAGGTATATGATGCCCCTACTGTTGCCAAAAGCTACCATGATGATAGTGAGGGAGATAGAGAGCAAAAAGGCAGGATGGATACTAGATAAATTTGGAAAGAGTTTGGCTAGCTAGAGTGTCAATAGTGGAGAATGAGAGGGGGCTCCTTGTTTATATAGTTTTTTCCTAGGAACGTACATACGCAGGTGGGTATGTACGCTTGTAGAACATTTTCAGGAAAATGCATATGCAGGCGATGTACATACAGGCGATGTACATGCATTCACAACTCTGAACATGCATCATACATAAATGAGAATAGGAAAACATGTATATGTGGATGTGTGTGCGAAGATGAAACATGGAAATGTGCACATGCATGCGCAAATGTGAACTTGCGTGCACATCTTTTTTTGTGAGGGAGACAGAGAGCTCAGAAATAGGGAGGATTTTGGATAAATTTGGCAAGAGTTTGGCTAGCTAGAGTGTGAATAGTGGAGAATGAGAGGGGGGGCTTGTTTATATAGTTTTTGCACCTCCTTTTTTTTGTGAGGGAGATAGAGAGCTGAGAGACAGGGAGGATTCTAGATAAATTTGGCAATATTTTGGCTAGCTACAGCATGAATAGTGAAGAATGAGAGGGGCGGGCCCTTGTTTATATAGTTTTTACCTAGGAACATATGTATACAAGTGGGTACATACTTTTGTAGACTATTCTTTGAAACATGCATACACAAGATGGTGTATGTGCGTTCACATCAGCTCTAAACATGCATGTGAAAATGAGAACGTAGAAACATGTGTGCCCAGATGTGAATGTGCACATAGATGAAATGTGAAAATGTGCGTGAACATGTATAGGCAGATGTGAACATGTGTGCATCTTTTTTTCCCTTTTTTTTGAGACTGATGGAGTGTCTTAATAAGTGGTGTTCTCATCATTAGCTATCCAGGCAATGGGGTTGTACCATGGATGAGCTTTTCACCCACCATGGCCTATACTACCTCGAAATCTAGTGACTAGAGAACCACTCTTGTGACTAGAGAGCCACTTACATAGTAGGTATGGGCTCTCTGGGGCTCTCCTTTACAAATCTCCATCACTTCTGCTTTCCTTAACTCTTTTTTTTCTTTCTTTGACATTTTTCATTAGTTTTTATGATTGGTATCCCTCTTCATCTGGCAAGGGTGAGGTTCCTGTTTTTGACCCATTTATGTTTAGAAAGGCTTGAGAGGGATGCCGGTTTTGCAAGAGAAATGGGTGGTTCCAATTCTTCTATTATTTTATAGGCATTTGAGTTTGATGTGGAAGGAATATCATGTTCATGGGGTGATCATAGATGGTCACGAGGATCCATGAATTCTTCAATTTTTACCTTACCCTTTTCTAGGGTTGCACATGGGGTTTCTATGTGTGGTACCTTTGGGTTACCATTTCTATCTCTCCTTGGTTCTTTCTATTGTTGAAGAGGTTGGGGGTAATGTTGGTGTGACTTTAGGGACCTAAATGCTTCTATTACCTTCATAATAGCCTTCAACCACTAGAAGAGTGTTATGGACCCCCCATCTTTGGGTAACTCTCCTTCATCAGGGTTGCCTTATGTAGCGGATTGGTTTTAAATGCATTGCCTTGGGTAGCCAGAGTTATGTATGACCTTGGGCTTCCAACAACTCCTTCTTGATGAACCATGTTTTGTGTCTGGGGTTTGGGCCTGGTGTTTTGCAACACGGTGGCATGGCTGTTACTATGCATGTTGGACCTTTCTCTTGGGTATCCAGATTTTCTTTTTCCCTCCATGATAGTCTTGTGCGTAGAACATTTATTTTGTTATCCACCATTTTCTAGCCCCATTATTGAAGCATTTGCGGTTCTAACTCTACAAGGTTAGAAATTTTAGCAAGATTGGTGTTAGTCTTTGGATGTTTGATGAATTTGAGTACTTCTTTGATGGGAAAATGGTATTTTGGTGTTGAAGGTTGATAAGAAATAGGCTCCTCAACTGTCATTAGTATAGTTACCTATCTAGTGGCTAGTTGCAAGGTAGCAGTTTGCAAGTCTTCGTCTATTTTGGCATTGATTATGCCACATTCATCCTTGTCCAGAAGATTTTATTATATCGTACACACCAAGCAATGTGGGACATTAGGTTATGGCTAACACTCGTGTTAATGAGTGTGATATTTTGTTCTAGACCATTTTTTATGGTCATGCCTAGCTAGAGTTTGGTGAACTTCACCTCCCAGCAACCCTCCTCTTCTAAGTTAAGTACTTGGACCATGTTAATAGAAACGTGGCAGGTTGCATAACTTTTCTTATCTAACCTTAGCCTCTTGCTAGGCCTCACATTTTATTGTAGCTTCTTTTATTTCTCCTCTTTCTGGCCTTCAAGGCATTCGTATAGGTCCATAGTAGTGCTTAAGTTTGCTACCATTGAAGAATAATTTAATTTCCACATTGTTAAGTGTTTCAATGTATGTGGATCCTATGGGGTGAGTTTGCATGCAAGGAACTATCCCATCCCTTGAGAAGGTGCTCTTGATTCAGTGTCGTTTAAGGCACTCTCCTCAAGTGTGGAATTGAGTCCAAAATCCTTCCTGACCTCATGTACTATCCCCATACCTTGAGAAGGTGCTCTTGATTCAATGTCGTTTAAGGAACTCTCCTCAAGTGTGGAATTGAGTCCCAAAATCCTTCTTGACCTTGTGTACATGTAAGGATGATTGATCAGCTTAGAGTGCATCCCCCGACACAAGCGGTGGTCCTAGATATTCTAGAACTAGCTGAATTTTTTATGTTTTTTAGTCTCTTTTAAACTTGTGAACGTGCTTTCACAAGTTGAGAACATGTGTTCCCATGTAGGTATGTGCGTGTCTAGGTGGGTTGAGAACGTGTGTGGCCAGGTCCCAGTTAGGCTTGTGAACATGCGTTCACAATCTTAGGAACATACATGGAGAATTGAGAATGTGCGTGGCCAGGTAAGATTTGTGAATGCGCATTTTGAGCTAAGAATGTGTGTGTTTATGTGACTGTGAACTTGTGAACATGTGTTCCAAAGTGAGAATATACGTTTTCAATTTGGCACATGCATACGTAATTCTAACAAACTTGCCACTTGGAGTGGAGGAAGTTAGGGCCACATGATGGTCAATTTATCATTATGGCCATTAATAGGAAGAATATTTTTTGACCTTTCCTTAATGAGAATATTGTAAATATCTTCCCTGTAGAAATGTGTGTACCCAAGCCCAGTTGAGCACGTACGTAGGTAAACTAGAGAGTAGTTCTCTATGTTTTGGTCAAAAAATCCAGATTTTGTTCTCTAATTTCTCCTTAATGGTGCATATTTTTGGATTTTTTATTTGATAAGATGCTTTAGCTTTCCCTAACCTAACTACCCACATAATCCCTAAGCATGCATGCAACAAAGAAGAAGAAGAGGAAGCATACAATCATAAGAGTAAGAAGACTCAAACTCAATTGTGGTGAGAATAGGATGATGTGTTTTTTCATTAGTCAAAATGTCTTATATACAAGACTCATTTGTACAATGCCTGGCCATCCAAATAGTGTCCAGGGGCCCAATAAGTTAGTCTAGACTAATTTCCTAGTCTAGTTGTACATTATTGGTACTACACAAGTCGTAAGCTCAGAGATTTTCCATAATCATTTTACATAAAGCACATTGTGTGATTAAAAACATATGGCTTGAAAGTGTTATCGTGCATTATTCAAAGTGATGTTAGCCAATGTGGTTAATATAGAGAGGGGCCTCCCAAGCCCAACTATTGGTTAGCACACTAGCTAGTCATATCAGTGTGATAGTTGTCTGGACTAAGGGTGCATGGTACGGGACATGCATGTCTTTGACATGCAAGCTAGTCATGGTTGTATGGTCTTTGGCTTGGGGTTAGCTTACTATTGTATAGCCTATGGTTGGGTGATGAACCCACCTATGTCCTCATGGTATTATTGATGTGCTAGTGATTGTAGAGGATTACAAGTGCTTATGTGTGTGTAGATCTTGGGCAGCCTTTCAAGTAATTATAGTTCTTGCTTTGGGGTGTTCCATTTAGTATCATTGCTTTCTTAATGATTTGTTAAATACATTCATTTTATCTTTTTGTGAATCATGTGCATAGGTACACATGGAAACCACATGAGTTGAGGAACCAAATAGAGGATTTGAATTAGAAAATTTGATTATGCTTAAATCTTGTGTGTTTATGCATCATGTGCATGGATTACACATGGAAACTATGATTTGAGTAACCAAATAGAGGATTTAAATCAAAAAATTTAATTATGCTCAAATATGTGTGAGAAATCCAAATTTCATCAAGTTTTTTGAGTTTTTTAGAGAGAGAGAGAGAGAGAGAGAGAGAGAGAGAGAGAGAGAGAGAGAGAGAGAGAGAGAGGTTTTATGAGAACCTTAGAAGCATTGAAGCCTTTGGACGAGAATGATTTCTTTGAAGCCATCAAAAAGGTTTTTTGTAAGTGAGGATAAACAAATCAAAGGTCTAGGAAGGGAACAATTCATTATACAATGTTTTACTGAATGATTCAATTCTATCTTCATTACTGAAAATGAGGCTTTTGACATCCATAGTTGTGGGGAAGTATTTAGACATCCCGGGGGGCTATCCTCTGGGGGTTGGTGTGGGGGTCAGTGCTACAAGAAAGGGCCTAGCAGATTGGGTGATTAATAGGATTTATGAGAAAATAAAGAGATGGAACAATGTCATGCTCCCTTTTCACTCTAGGGTGGTGTGAGCAATAGTATTATGCTTGCCTATGTCCAATTTTTTTACACCACTTGTTGATTTCAAAGATATACAGAGATTAAACAATAAGCATGTTTTATATATTAAAGGATAATGTTCACTTATTTAGAACCTAGGACACATTCTCATTACACATTTTCATTTGTTTAGGTGATATCACATTTTTTATTGCGATAGAATAAGGTATATATATTGTGGTTATAATAATGGATAGAGGATATGAACAATTATGGTTAGTCCAAGGTTAAGACCTTTGACATTCCTCTTGAGGGCTATTTAAGCAAGCGGAAGTCATTACATAACACTACACACAATTAGTCAAGTTTATGATCTTCTCTTCATGAGTGAAATCTAGCTTGTTGTGATGATGTTTATTTGATAAGCCCCTTTAAATAAATTAGTATCATAACTTGATGGGTGATGTGGGAAAGAAGAGCTTTGGCATTAACCTTTGTTATGATAGGCTTGGTAGATGGTAAGAGTTTCTTGTTTCCTTGATAGTTAGGAGAGATGATATTGCTAAGCCTCATCGCTAAGAGTTTCTTGTTTCCTTGATAGTTAGGAGAGACATGCTATTGCTAAGCCTAATCGATAAAAGCATGTCACTAGTTTCTCAAGGTTCTTTGTGGTTAAGAACAAATAACATTATTAGTAGGATGGTGTAATTCTCACACATCCATAAAATAAGCGACAAAAGAAAGTCATGTTGTTCTCAAATGGTGAAAATTTTGAGGAAACTTTCTTCAACAAAGTTCTAGAGGACATTGTGATTAACGTGCCTAAAAAATTTGAGATGTATATATATTTGGAGCTAGGAGATATAGGCCTGCAATAAGGTTTAGGTTTGTAGAAATTTTGGTTTTTTCAATCTAATGTTTTGCATGCAATGTTATACTACGCCATTTAAGGTCCTTTTTTTCTCTTTGATTTTACACATAATCTTTGCCCATAAATTATGCAAGTAAGTGATTTAAAATCCTTTCAATGGCTTTCATAGTCATATCACTATGTTTGAAGTGCGGACTTGAGGCTTTTGGTTGTCTCACTCACGTAAGTTTTCCTCTCAAGCTCCCTAGCATGCAACACATGCATAGTTGAAAGGGTTGTCTCCATGAATTACAAGCTATTTGAGTATAATCCAAGAGCTCAAAGATAGAAACCAAAGAGAAGAGACGCAAGAGCAAGCTTGCATCAATAGACATGTGGATCAATATGTATTTTGCCCAATATTGGCATCAAGTTTGGCAAGAGAATGTGACTATCTCAAATAAATTGCTAAGATCATTTTGTTTGTAGCTTTGCTCTGATGATTAAGCAAAGTTGAAAAGATGGGTGAAAAATTGGATGCATCAGTGTTGCCTAATAATAGTAAGTTATAGATGTGTTTTGCCCAATATTGGCATCAAGTTTGGATTGTGGCTATTCTCAAATAAATTTCTAATGAGATCATTTTGTTTATAGCTTTGCTCTAATGATTGAAGATATTTGAAAAGATGGGTGGAAAATTGGATGCTTTAGTGTTGCTTGATAATAGTAAGTCGTATAGTATGGAAGTTAAAAATGATAAACTTGTTGGTTTTGAGGGAGATCACCACATGTCTAGAGAGAAGACCTTTAATGCCCATTTAGAAGACACTTAAGAAGGGGGTGATTAAAATCAAACAAGGGATCTCAATTTAAGGTAATGAGAGAAAGAAATTTTTGAGGCCGATATTCAACAAAAGGTATTGGAGTTTGATTGAAGAGCCCAAAGAGCATTATATATATGATTAGTATGCATGTGTAGGACCATATCATTTTATAAATAAATTTGACCAATTCCCTAATAACCAAATCTTGGAAGAAACACCCTTCGCAAGATTTATGAAGCAACCAATACAACTCGGTTGCATTACTTGAAGTAAAAGTTTCATATTTGAAGATGAAAAAGCACAAGATAGTGGTGTCTTTCTTGACAAACCTTAAAGAGGTACATGATGAATTATATGAATTAGAGATAAATTTTCTGATGTAGAGATGGTAACACTTACACTTACCTCCCCTTTATAAAAGTTTGTGTAGAGCTCTAATGGTTCATAGCACCCCCTCGTCCTTTGAAGAAGTTCCAAGCATTTCATCAAGAAGAGTTGAGCTCTAAGGGTTTGTGACACTCCCGCTTCCTTTAAGAAGTTTTAGGCATTTCACTTCAAAAAGAGTTGAGATCTATGGATATGAAAGGGTTCAAGGGGTGAAGAAGCATACAATGTAGGATCAAACTTTCAAAGAGGAAGAGGAAAATGGGGCCATGGAAATCCAAGGTTTAAACACTTCTTCTATTTATTATGGTCAACAACATCGAGGCTACAATGCATCTTACACCTCTAGAGGAAGAGGAAGTTTTAAACCATCTAATAATCATGCATTTCAAATCAAAGGTCCATTTAGCAAGAAATTTACTTTTAGCTGGTGGTATTGTTGATCAAGATATGAAGGTGAAATTTTACAAAGACAAGTGTCTTATCAAAGGACATGAAGAACAACTTCAAAGTTGTTGCTCATGGTGTGAGAAATGATGGAAAGATTTACGTATCTAGAACAAGAGGTGTGCTTGATATGACCAAAGTGATATTTCAGGACTATCACAAGCTTGATTTCACGGAGGTTCATATTTATTGATAATTACTCATGAAAGTATTGGGTGTATTTGTGTGCAAGCTACAAGCTTTTGAGTGTTTTTACGAGCAAAGTTGGAAAGCAGATCGAGGCTTTAAGAATAGATATAAGAGGTGTGTGTAACTTGAGGGCTTTCAATGATTTTTGCAAAGATCATAGAATTCACCACCATCAATTGACAAGTGCCTTGTTAATCACTCCGTAGGCTAACATGGTTTCACTCACTCGACCTACCATAAGGTGTATTGCCATCTTACTCACTCGAAACTACACTTATCTTTTGTAAGATGGCATTGGAACATATAAAGTGGCCTTACCTTGTGCTTAATAACAAATAGGAAAAGCCTGAGGACTTTGTGTACGTACTTACTTAAGACTAGTAATAAAGGCCATAACATTTTTAAATTTGGTTGGCTTAGTGTGAAAACTAGTCACTTGTATATGTGTCATTTTTTACAATAAGAAACACTCCCTTCTAATAGAATACTTGTGAGATCTTCTCTTCCCTCTTCTTGCTTTCATGCATATGATATTAAGTCTTGCTTGCTTGATGGATGCACGCTAAATAGGTTTGTTTGTAGATTTCACCCTACATAAGCTTCTTTTTCTTCCCCTACTCTTTCGTGAGAGAGAACCACCACAAAGAACATTCTCTCTTTGCCTCTATCTAAGCATCAAGAGCTCTAGCTTCACCCCATTGGCAAGGAACATTCTTGTGTCGTAATGGAGTGAGGACATGATGACGTGCTAGCGTGAAAACTAGTCACTTGTATATGCGTAATTTTTTACAACAATAAGCAATACTCCCTTCCAATAGAATACTTTTGAGCCCTCTCTTCCCTCTTTCTTGCATGCATATAATATTAAATCTTGTATTCTAGATAGTTTTGTTTGTAAATTTCACCCTGCATAAGCTTCTTCCTCTTCCCTTGCCTTTTGTGAGAGGGAACTACCATGAAGAACATTCTCTCCATGCCTTTTGTGAGAGAGAACCACCATGAAGAACATTCTCTATTTGTCTCTTTCTAGGCATTGAGAGCTCTAGCTTCACCCCATTGGCAAGGAACATTCTTGTGTGGTAATGGAATGAGGATGTGATGGTCAGTGCACCCACATTGGGAAATTATAATTGCGGCTCTAAGGCAAAGCCCAATGACACATGCTTTGGCAAGACTAAGGTGAGCTCTTGTCTTGAACATATTTGATGCCCTCTGGTAGGGACTACTAGCTCCATCCAGTTGACCATTCCAAGCTATTGGGATTACCTGATATTGCCTGGTGAGTCACACTCCAAAAAACATACAGTTTTGGAGTCTTAGATGTGTTTAGTTTGTTGTTTTTTATTTAGTTTTGAAGCTTGTTATCTCTTAGAAAGGGAAAACCCTAATGCTTGGTGATTTGCATAATTTTAAAGATCATAAGGCTTTATTCTTGTTGTGTTGAGCCAAGATATATCTTAGCAAGCATAATTAGGAGTGGAATCCACTCCGAAAACATAAGCATTAAGCGCTATTAAGTGTGGATTAGAGAGGATAGTTAATTTTTGTTCATGCATTTCATATTTTTTCATGCATTGTTTGAATTGGTAGCTTAGAAGCATGTAAAAATCTAAATAATAAAAAAAAGTTAACTACCATTATCTAGGATTAGGATCCTTAATCATCACCTACAAGTCTAAGAAATAATTAAATACCATCACTAGCTAGGATTAGGAGAAGAAGAAGGATAGATGAAAAGTCCAAGAAGTGCATATTTGTTGGTTATGCCTCAAATAAAATGTGAGGGTTATTTTGATCCTCATGAGAGGAAGATTATCATCACGATTATTATTAGTCGTGATGTCATTTTTTATGAACATAAGAATTTTCACATCAAAAATAGAAAAACTCTTTATCTTGGTTTATTTTTCACCTCCACAGGTGGTGAAAAAGCCTCCACAGTGGTACTTGAATAAATGATTAAAGATAGCAAGATTGAAGATCGTGAACACGCTTCAAAGCACATCTTCATGCATGTAAGGAGTAGGCAAAAATACACTTTCTTTACATTAATTTCCATTCCATGATGAGATATGCCATGGACATTATTGTATCATTTTGGTCTCATAGGCCCATTGGGTCTTTAGTACACGCTTAATATATCTTTGTTTCTTTGTTTCACTCTCTCTCCCTCCCTCCAAAATCAAAGCTCACTACTTCCTGTCTTTGAGCACTTTACTCCCTCCACCCTCCTCTGCCAATGGGAGGAGGTTTTGGTTTTTAACTAATAGAAGGATATTAAAGGCAATTAAGGCTTAATTTTTTTCAAAATTACACAATTTTACGATTGGATGCGGCTTTTCCAAAATCCAATTGACTTGACGCCGTTATGGGTGAGACCCCCCACTTTGGGACATGTACACATTGTAGTGCACCCATCTTGAGACCGCCCACTTTGGGACATTTACACGTGTTAGGTTGTTCACACTCAGGGCGCCCTGTGGTTGTTCACACTGGAAGACGCCGGTTGGAGGGACATGAGCTGTGTTCAGTGATACGTAGACACTCTGTGCGTGCCCTCTTCGAGCTTGATGAAGGCGATCAAGATGTTCGCCAGGTGCGTTCGTCTTGTCGTGGCAATCTTGCAGTGCTTGGCGTCGAAAATTCCTGAAGACTTTGGTTGTATCACAACCTGGATGCAAGCGAGAAGATGCTGCCTCGCCCGATCGGGGCAGCATGGCGTGCAGCCCAATCCAAGCATGCAATCCGTCTGGGATCAATGGCACCAGCAAGGCCAGAAAACATGCAGGATAAGGTTTTTGCCAGGGACCATGAGCTCCAAGTTCTGTGCGAACAAGGAAACCTGGAAGGAGCCCTGGATGTCCTTTCTTGCATGGGCACCACCGTCCCTTCTCACAGATCCTACCTCTCTCTCCTCAAGGCCTGCAACAGGCTCAAGGACCCTGCCCATGCCCGCCAAGTCCATGCCCACCTCGCCTACCATCGCCTTGACCTCACCAGCACCCTTGGTGACTCCCTTGTTGTCACCCTTGCCAAATGTGGTGCCACAGAGGAAGCACACTACTTATTGCTTAGCTTGCCACATCGTACCGTCTTCTCCTGGACAGCCATCATCTCTGCTTATACCGACTGTGGCCGCGCCCCCAAAGCACTGCAAACATATGCCTACATGCTACAGGATTGTATTGAGCCCGACCTCTACACGTTTGTCAGCCTCTTCAAAGCTTGTGGCAGCATTCCCAACCTCGAAGAGGGCAGGAGACTGCATGCGGATGCCCAGAGAAAGGGCTTCACATCCAATGCTTTTGTTGGTAGCTCCCTTGTGAGTATGTACGGCAAGTGTGCTAGCATTATGGAAGCCGAGAAAGTGTTTGTAGAAATGTGCCATCATGATGTTGTGTCATGGTGCGCAATGCTCTCAGCATATGTTGATGGGGGCCTGGGAGAAAGGGCATTGCAGCTCTACCGACAAATGCAGGAGGGAGATCCAAGTCCATACAAGCTACTGTTTGTGATGGCCTTTCAAGCATGTGGCTCCCTTGCAGAAGAGGAAGATGCTCTTTTTGTTCAAGAGCAACCCACCAAAGTGGTGTCTCTGGATATTGGCCAGGCATTACATGCTGAAGCACGCAGGAAGGGATTTATTTCAGATGTGTTTGTTGGTAGTGCCCTTGTGAGTATGTACGGCAAGTGTGGGACCATTGTGCATGCAGAGGATGTGTTTCTTGGGTTGTCCCAGCATGACAATGTGTCATGGAATTCCATGCTCTCAGCATATGTGGAGCAAGGCCAAGCAGTGAAGGCTTTATGGCTTTACAAAAGGATGCAAGAGGAAGGCGTGATTGTAAACAAGCTGACATTTGTAATTTCCCTTCAAGCATGTGGCATTTTTGCAGAGAAGGAAGAAGCTATCATTGCAGAAGGGCAGCCAACCAAAGTGGTTTCTCTGCATTCCATGATGACGCTGCAAGGAAGGAATTAGCTTCAGATGTCTTTGTTGGTAGCACCCTTGCAAGTTTGTATGGCAAATGTGGGAGCATTGTAGAAGTAGGGAACATATTCAGTGGGCTGTCCCAGCACAATGTTGTATCATGGACTACGATGGTTTCAGCATATGTTGAGCAGGGGCAAGGGGGCAAAGCTTTGCAGCTGTATGAACAAATGCAAAAGAATGGGGTGAGTCCAGATCAGCATGCATTTGTGATTGCCATTCAAGCGTGCAGTGTCCTTCTAGAGAAACAAGAAGCTATACTTATGATGGGACGGCTGAGCAAAACGGTGGCTCTTGAGGTTGGCCAGGCATTGCATGCTGAAGTCAGGATGAGGGGCTTTGCTTCAAACATCTTCATTGCTAGCACTCTTGTAAGTATGTACGGCAAGTGTGGGAGCATTGCGGAAGCAGAAAACGTATTCAATGAGTTGCCGGGGCATAATGTCGTGTCTTGGACTGCGATGCTTTCAACATATGCTGAACAAGGCCAAGAGTACAAGGCTCTGCAGTTGTACCATCAGATGCAAAAGGAAGGTACACATCCTGACCAACATGGGTTCACAATCGTCCTTCAAGCATGTGGCACGCTTGGAGAGAAAGAAGCAGCCACTCTATTGGAGGGACAACCTACCAAATTGGTCTCTCTAGAAATTGGCAAGGCGCTACATGTTGATGCGAAAAGAAGGGGTTTTATTTCAGATGTCTTTGTTTGTAGCTCCCTTGTCAGTATGTATGGCAAGTGTGGTACCATCACGGATGCAGAGAATATGTTCAACACGGTGCCCCAGCACAATGTCATGTCATGGACTGCCATGCTCTCTGCGTATGTGGAGCAGGGCCAAGGGGACAAGGCTATACAGCTGTACAAACACATGCAAAAGGATGGTGTGACTTTGGATGATGTTATACTTTTCTGCATTTTGAAAGCCTGCAGCGGAACAGGAAGCCTTGAGGTCTGTAGGGAGCTTCATTTCAGTATTGTCTCTGCTGGGTTTGATTTGAGTCTTATGCTGACAAACACTCTTATTAATGCATATGGGAATTGTGCAAGCATGGTGGATGCCCAGGCAGTTGCTGATGGACTGCCCCAGCCTGATGTGGTGTCATGGAATGCTTGCATAGCTGGCTATGCACAGGATGGAAACAGGGTGGCAAGCCTGCAAGTGTTTGAGAGCATGCAACTAGCAGGTAATGAGCCAGAGGGAATCACATTCCTTTCACTTCTGTCTTTCTGCAGTCACATGGGCCTCGTTGACAAAGGATTTGAGTACTTTGAAACAATGAGCAGTGGTTATGGTATAAATCCAGACTCAAAACACTACATGGTAATAATAGACCTCCTCGGGCGTGCAGGGGACTCAGAGAGGCTGAAAGACATTATGCGGAGAAGTCCTATGGAGAGTAATGTGTCCATGTGGTTATGCTTGCTGGGTGCATGTTGTAAACACGGCAATGTGGAGCTAGGAAAATATGTGTTTGATCATGTAGTGGATTTACAACCCAAAGAGGCTGCTGCATATGTTTTGATGTCAAACATCTATGCCAATATAGGTTTGCAGGAGTGAATGATGTAGAGAAGTGGAGCACTAGAAGAAAGATGCATAGAGAGAAATAATTGAGAGCAGAAAGCACGCACTTGTATGATAAGAGATTGTAGGCACTTACTCATCGTGTCAAGGATGGATAAGACGCCTTTGGGGAGAGCAAATCACCTGAGCATCCCCTTCTTGTTACAACCACCTCTTCCAACCAAATGTGATCAAAATCCAAAAGCAACTTGATATGCATTCACCTCAACCATCAAATAATTAAAGCTTTTCCTGATCTTCCATAGTGTATGCAGGGCTGAGGTGGCTGTATTAGGAGGTGACTTATGTTGAGGTCTGTGTTTGAAAGGTTCAGCCTTGGCAGCTCTGGTGTTGTCTAGCTGGAGTGACTACTTAGGAGATGGCTCATGATCGTTATAGGCTTGACTTACTGTGGAAAGAAACTGCATTGCCTTGTCTCCAAGGAGGAGATGAGGATTATATTGTTGAGTTTTTACAGGACAGCTTTATTTTGTTGGTTCATGCTCATTGTGTAACAATAATGGACAAAGATATGCACTGTCAAATGCGAGAAATTTTGAAAGAGGCAATTTTTCAAGCCTTGCTGTTTGTTCAATTCAAAGAGAAATTGGAGACAGTTAGAGATTACGCACAACCACAACATGGCCTTTAATTAACACAAGTCTTGTAATTTAGCCATAAAAGTGGCTTTAACCAAAACAATGGCTCAAAGATTATTTACAAATTCTGAAGAAATAAAAAATAAAATCAACTCAAAATGCCATAAAATTACTTGAGCACACTTGGTTAATATGCATTTTACACATTGGAGAAGTTTTTCAAAAAATCATATATCTTGCAAATTTGCAATTTCCAAAAATACCAAGGATACATAAAATGCTAGATTTGTCTTCCCTTTGAGTAGAATATGTAAAAAGTATGTCTTTAGTTGATGGAAGTGACATGACAATGGCTTATTTTCATATAGAAGCCTTTTTAAAAAAAAATTACTTGGGTGCTTATAAGAAAGTATATAAGTTGCTGTCATAACGAAACTAAAATATAAGTGTTTTTTTAGTTTGAATTTCCAACTAGTATCTTGTGTTGAGAATACTTGTCTAGAAGGAATTTCCATGTGGCCTCATTGGTGGAAGAGGTTTTTTAAAGACAAAAGTATCCAAAAGTAGTGAAAATGGTTTTGAATGGAAATAATACTAGTGTATCGAAAAGAAATATTTTATCAAGCACAAAGTGAAAAAGGAAAGAATTGCAAGAGAGCAAACAAAAGCTCAACTCCAAAAAATGAAGAAGGGTACCTTTACCAACTAGAAGAAAATTTAGCAATATTAATAGTCTAAATTGTGTTTTGACCTTTTTTTCATTATTCAAGCACTACACATGCATCCTTACGTGCCACCAAGGGGGAGTGGGAGGAAACCTTGGTCAAGAGGATGTTACATCCCCATATTGAGATGTCAAAGCTGCCTTCATCAATGAGGCTAATTATTTTGGATTTAGCCAAGTTGCATGTAAACCTTGAGGCATCAACAAAGCATTGTATTATGGCAAGGGTCCTCCTAAAGTTCTCACCATAAGCCTGGAGAAACAATAGAATCATCTACAAAACATTGAATCACCATCTGTTTTACCTCCCTCTAGTTTAAGACCAATTATTTGACCCTTCTCACTAGCTAGCGCCAAGGCCAAAATCAGGGAATGTGTAATGACAACAAACAACAACGGGGCTAGTGGGCATTCTTGTATCGTTGATTTATTAAGATAGAATTCCCCAACAAACAATCCATTCATAAGCTAGCCTCACCAACAAAACATAAGACATATATGAAAGTACATATAAAGTTACCAAAGCCCATTTTGGAGAGAACCGTACTAGAGACTTCTATTAAGTAATATAAAATCATACAAAGGGAGATCTCGAACCGAAAGGTAGGGAGATTTCAACCAATCGGGGGCATTATGCTACCATAAAAGCCCTGTAGGAGTGGAGGAGAAGAAAATACCATGGTTCCACTCTCATTAATCTGTTGCATTTTGTTTGCGCAACTCTAGAAGATCCCTCTATATGGGCCAGGTGGCCAAAAGAGTATGAACGATGTCACACCATATACTGCAAATACACTAGGTGTCATAAACATTAATAGCCTCTTGAAGGTGTGAGACCCCTATTATTGCAAGCAAGGAGGCTTTCCTACTGAGCGCATCGGCTACCACATTTTCTTTCCCTGGTCGGTACTTTATGTCAAAGTCAAATTCCTGCAGGTCTGCATGCACCTTCTTTGACGCATGTTGAGATCCCTTTGGGTGAAGATCCACTTCAAACTTTGATGATCTGCCATCAAGGTGAATCTCTGTCCCAAGAGATAATGTCTCCACAACTTCAGAGCATAAACTATTGAGAGTAACTCCAAGTCGTGGACAGCATAATTTCTCATGCGTTCTGAGTTTTCTCGATTCATAGGCTACTGCATGACCTTCCTACATAAGAGCACCTCCTAGGACAAAACCACTGGCATTTGTCACTACCTCAAACGGTAAGGAAAAATCTGGCAATTTTAGGACAGGGTTGTTACTAAGGCTGTCTTCAGCTTGTCAAAAGCACTCTAACACATAGCGGCCCAATGAAATAGGGTGCTCTTCTTGAGAAGGTTAGTCAAAGGGGATTTTATTTGAGCATACATGGGTATAAAGATTCTATACCATCCTGTTAATCCCAAGAATCCTCTGACTTCAGTCACTGTTTTGGGCTCTGACCAATCCACGACTACTTGGATTTTATCGGGGTCAGTAGAAATCCTGTCTTTAGATACTATAAATCCCAAGTATTCGACATGGTCAACAGAGAAAGTGCACTTGCCCTTCTTTGCAAATAGTTGGTGCTTCCTTAGGATCTCCAAGACTTTATGCACATGACCTTCATGATCTGCTGCATTCTTGGAGTATACCAGGATATCATTGAAAAAGATAAGAACAAATTCATCCAAGTATTCTCTGAGAATGTCCTGCATGAGGCGATTAAACGTTGCTGGGGCATTAGTTAATCCAAACGGCATGACCGTGAATTCATAATGCCCATAGCGAGTATTGAAGGCTATCTTTGGGATATCTTATTCCTTGATTCTGATCTGGTAATATCCAGATTTGAGATCTATTTTTGTGAACATTTGGGTTCTACTTAACCGATCCAGAAGCTCACCAATCCTAGGGATAGGATACTTATTTTTTATTGTTAATTGATTTAATCCTCTGTAATCAATATAGAATCTTAACATTCCATCTTTCTTTTCCTGAAAAGAACGGGCGCACCCCAAGGTAAAACACTGGGTCTTACGAATCCTTGCTCTAGCAGTTGTTGTAACTACTCCTTAAGTTCTATGGACTTCATGAGTCGGAGAGGCATCATCTCAATCAGCTCTTTTGGGAATACATTAGCGTACTCACTTAGCCATTCTAGTTCCGTTGTTGAGAGATAGCAATTGCGTTTGTGCAATGCTACATTGTATGGATGATGGGTGAATTGTGGAACACCTCGATTAAGAGGGGGTGTTGAGAGATATAATCGCAGTGTAGTGTGTATGTGGGAAAGCACCCTAGAGGTGCAAGATATTGTGGTGAGATAGGAATGCCACATGTAATATTGCATGGTGTGTGAGAGTTGACCAAAAGAGTGGAAAAGGAGTTGCCACATGGATGATGATGTGTAAAGTGGGATAAGGCTTGAGAGCCTATATCATTGTATAGTTCATTGTGATATGCAATAGAAGGGAATAGTGTTGAGTGTGCAATCTCTCTCTCTCTCTCTAGTCATGGAGTTTTTAGTGTGGTTTAATCCACCTTAATCTTATGCTTAATCTTGTCTCCTTCACCATGACCAATCCCGTTTCTAGAATCTTAACATGGTATCAGAGCCAAATGGGCTCTTGGTCATGGGTGATTATTATGTATATTAGTTTGGTTGTGTGTTTCTTTGATTAAGTATTATTTTCAGCTTATTATGAAAAAAATTATGCACACTCATATTATCATTTGGATTTGCATTTGTGAGGATTTGAGAGGAGATTTGCAACAAGGAGGTTGCATAGAAGCTTCCCAAGAGAGTTGCAAATGGAGTTTTGCAACATGGAGAGTTTGCTCATCATCAAGGAAGCTGAAAATGGAGATTTCAGTATTATGACGGCTATGGAGTCTTCATCACCGTCAAGGAGAAGCTGCCAAGAGAAGATATGCTGCTGATTATGCCTCAAGAAGGTTGGTTTTGTGAAGTTTTGCCTCAAAGTTTTGTATTTGAGCATGGAAGAATGTTCATATTTGAGAAGGGTTGCTATGTGTGGGATTTGTGGATCCCATGGTTCTTTGCATTTAGGCAAAGAGTGTAAGAGGTGCAATGCTTGTCTAAGAAGGGACAAGCGGTTATGGGCTTAGAAGAAGTCCATGGTTGAGCACATTGGAAAGAGTGATGCTCATGGTTTTGCTCATAGAAGATGGGCAATGTTTGGTGGAAGCTTTTGGAGTTTTCACATTGGTTTGCACCTTGGTTTCTTGAGAGAAACCAAAATGGAAAAGCACCCTTGAATGGATGCATGCATTGAAGGAAAAGCATGCTGATTTGGAGGCCATGAAGGCCATGTCAATGGTCATGGAAGACCTCAAAATGGAGGTCTTGGAGAGGCAAGTAGCAATGCGGGATGCTATGGAGTTTTGAACCTATTGAGAGAGGTGAAAGGCAGCATGAATAAAGCGAGCTTATAGTAAAATGGCTCTAGAAGGAATGTTGTTGTACAGCAGAGGAGGAGAACCCATCATACAAGGTCATGAGGAGGTCGGTCACTATACGAGCTGGAATGAGCTCCAACAGGAAAAAAACAAGCAAGCAAGTAGCCATGGAAAATTCAGAGGCGCCAGTAAGGGTTGAAGAGCAAGCAAGTTCTTCTATGACGGCATAAAAGCGAGAGAGCTCAAGCGTAGAGAAAAAGGTGCAAGCGAGCTGCGTGAAACAAAAAGAAATCAGGTTTTTTTTTTAAAAAAAAAACATTGAAGAAGCTTGCATTCAGTGGAGAGCAGAAAATCTCCACTGCAGGGAATAGTAGGCGAAATCGAACAGCACCAGAGAGCGAGGGGGTAAGTGCAGCATGGAAGCTCTAAGGAAGAGCTAGAACCATGGCAACATCAAGGTTAAAACAGGCGCAAAGAAACCGCAGCTTGCTGAAGCAGACCAATATTTTGCTGAGCTTTGAGAGCCACGACATCACGATTCTCTGCCGTGTATGTGTATTGAAGAGCTATCGTCAAAGCAAAACACTGTGTGGCGTGCAGCAAGAGAAGCAACGGCTGCTGTGCAGAAGCAGTCCGTCGTGAGGAGGAAGATGACCAGAGTGGGTCCCGTCTCTGCAAATGTAATGCAGAGTCCAGAGCATCTGTGCTCGCACGCGGAAAGGAAGCGACGCCGAGCTAAAAGTCCTGCACGTCCAGATTTGCAGGCGCCAGCTATCTGACACGTGGCTGCATTAAAAAAAATTAAATTAAATTAAATTTCTGATTGGTTCTTTAAACCCTCATTGATTATAAGGGTGCATTCGCACACACATGAATTTTTTTCCTTTCATACACACGTAAGGGTCCGCTGCCCGGCTTTGGCCAAAAAGGCTTTGTAATTCTTTATTTTTTCACCCATGTATATGAGGACAAACTATGCCCGAGCCTGCATGCTAGAGATATGTATTCACCCAGATGATGGACAAATCGTCCACGAGCATGCGTGCTCAAAACAGAATTTTTTGTAATCATCCATGGTATGAGGGTAACCTACCCGAGCTCACCGAGAAGCTCAAAATGGTTGTGGTATGATGTGTGCAAGAACGATGCACGTGTGAGGTGCATGCGCATGGGTTGGATCCCACCCGAACTTCCATGTTCAAATCGGACTCAGTGGTTCCGCTGTGAGCGATGAGTCGGCTCAAAATGGACTAGGTGTCTAAGATGGTAGACATGGGCACACATGTTTGGATGATGGACACTCCAATGTATCATTGAGGGGGAGTGTTGAGAGATAGCAATTGCGTTTGTGCAATGCTACATTGTATGGATGATGGGTGAATTGTGGAACACCTCGATTAAGAGGGGGTGTTGAGAGATATAATCGCGGTGTAGTGTGTATGTGGGAAAGCACCCTAGAGGTGCAAGATATTGTGGTGAGATAGGAATGCCACATGTAATATTGCATGGTGTGTGAGAGTTGACCAAAAGAGTGGAAAAGGAGTTGCCACATGGATGATGATGTGTAAAGTGGGATAAGGCTTGAGAGCCTATATCATTGTATAGTTCATTGTGATATGCAATAGAAGGGAATAGTGTTGAGTGTGCAATCTCTCTCTCTCTCTCTAGTCATGGAGTTTTTAGTGTGGTTTAATCCACCTTAATCTTATGCTTAATCTTGTCTCCTTCACCATGACCAATCCCATTTCTAGAATCTTAACACCGTAGCCTTGCATTTTCTATCTACTAGATTCATTTTAACAACATAGACAGTTTGCCTCTTTCTGAGTCCCTTCAACAATTTAGAAGCTTTGATTAATTGCAGAACTGGGGATCCAAAAATTCCAGTTCCTTGGAATTGATTCCCGTGCAGGTCGAGGAAAGAAATGGTTCCATTGTGACAGTGAATGTCAGCCTGATTCTTATGGAGCCAATCCATTCCAAGGATTCCGTCATAGATTCCCGTGCAGGTCGAGGAAAGAAATGGTTCCATTGTGACAGTGAATGTCAGCCTGATTCTTATGGAGCCAATCCATTCCAAGGATTCCGTCATAGATTCCCAAGGGTAAGACTTTGAACTGGCAGTCTATCGCATTCCCATCTAGATTAAACTGAATGCGGTCTATCTCATGGTATGTGAAAAGAACTGAATGCGGTCTATCTCATGGTATGTGAAAAGAATCTCATGGTATGTGAAAAGAATCTTCCCACTCGCCAATTCTACTTGCATAGGTTTCCCTATTTTTTGATCTAGGAATAACTTACGTAAGCATCCAGGGAAAACAAAAGAATGTGTACTGCCTGAATCAATTACCATTGTACTCTGCTGGAGTTTGGAGGACTGAGAACTAACGATTCTGTCCTTGATGTTCAATGGCGGCATAAATCTATCCTCTTTCTTCCTTCACTTCCTCAGCTATTGTGGCGGCTCTAGCTGCTGTAGTCTGAGGTGGAACTCTCTCTTTGGTTTCCCCGATTCTGGGAAGGAGTTCTAAGACTACTTTGCATTGAGGCTGCAGGCTGAGCTGGCACTCTTCTGGGGTTGCCTTGATTTTGGAGAGGGGGACCTTGATTGGTTTGATACGAAGGAGTCGGTCTGTGCATTCTAGGACCTTGGCTTCCTTGGCCCATTAACATAGAAGGAGTTGGGCAATCCTTGAGCTGGTGCCCAAAACCTTGACAACCGAAACACTTGTTTTCACTTTGAAGCTCTTCTTTCTGCATTCTAGAAAGAGCTGGAGTTCCTGAAAAAGAGCTTTGAGGAAAAGGTCTTCCTTCATTTCTGAAATTTCCCGTCTCCTAGTTCTGATTGGGACCTTGGTGTCTTTTAGGAGACGGAAGGTTGGAAGTACTTCCGGTGTTTGGAACCTTTTGAGAATGAGGGAGTTGGTTTTGGCGGGACCTTCACAACAAAGGCCTTGTACGGATGGCGAAGTCCTTCGCCATCCGTACTACTTTAGCCATGGAAACTGACTTGGCATTCTTTACCAGGGTGTCCAAGGGTTCATTCATTCCCCGAATGAACCTGGCCATCCTCTGTTCTTCATCCAACGGTGGCGAGCATTTGAGGAGGAGAGCGAACGTTTGGTGATACTCTTCAATAGTTCTACTCCCCTGGGTTAACTCCAAGAATTCATTCATCTTAGTTTCCAAGAAGCTAGGAGGACACAATCTCTTCCTTAGGTATGTCTTGAGATCATTCCATGTCTGGGTGTTTCGATCCAGATGGTTTGTCTCACAGTGGTTTCTCCATGCTACTCTGGCTGTTTCTACTATCTTCAGCCTTGCAAGAGCCACTTTACTTTTCTCATTGTAACCAGTGACATCGAAGTATTCTTCCATTTCTTCGATCCACTTTTCCCCACAGTCTCGCCCAAGTTTTCCCCTTCACCCTTGAAGGGACCTGTGGCTGAGATCTGTGAAGGGCTTTGTGAACATCGGGGTCAAGCTCTTCCTCATCCGTGAGAGGATCTGGCTGTCTGCCCCACGGTTCGCGTGTCTCATGATTCTGCCAAAATGATACATCGTTAAATTTCTATTTGATTTCGTCATCGAGGTCCTAAGACTTAAGAAGTTCGGAAATAATTACTTTAAACAAGATAATCGCTCTTATTAAAGATCTACGACATATTCAGCTGTCTTTAAAGAAGAATTGAAATGAAACCATAGTATTTCGATCATTATCCTCCAAAATATCCAGTCCATTGTTTTACAATCAAAATATCATCAGGACTCTCCGTTTTGAAGACCAGCTAGTCAACCAACGAGATCCAAATTCAAGTTCCAGTTCACATAGATAATTCCTTATCAGTCCATCCATATCTTCCTCGACATACGCATGGGTGTCCTAGCAACCGCCGCGAGCTCGTGTATCGAGCCTGGTCAGAACCCTCTAGGATCCTCCTTAGGTGTCCTAGCACTTCACTTAGGGACCGCTTCATCGGCCCTTGCGGCAGGTTTTGCCACTGTGAGCGACGTCCTTTGACGACTCCCCGCCAGCTATTGCAACATAACTCTCCTTAGTTTAAACCATAAGACAAATGCTTCCTCTAGCATTCTGGCGTAAGACAATCCTTTTCAAAAAACAGAGTTTCTATGCAAGTAAGAATATCCCGTTGAGTTTGATTCCACAAGACCCTTTTTCTCAAAATCCAAACTTTCTTAATGAAAATCATGAATCGCGTATCTCGGTAATCCACCCATCAGTTACAATAAATTTTTAATTAATTTTTCATCGATTTCGGGTCTTAAGGAAAACTTCTCTAAATTACAAGTATCTTACTGGCCCACCATTCTCACATGGTCGCGTGGTCTAACCATAAATTTCCAATCAGAAGAGAAAAATTATGAAAATTTATTCTTTCCTGGTCATAATAGAATTATAAATAGTTCTATTCGAGAATGATGGAATTTTATAAAGATAACTTTTTTTTCTAATAATCCATTTGTGAATATGCATACATCATTTTATTGATTTATTGACATAGAAATATCTTAAAATATTCTTTTCTCCATTTTGATCCCCAACATTAATATACCATAATTTTCTACATGAAATTATGGTGAAACATTCTCTTTTAACACTGAAATTAATTTATGCATTTTCTAATTAAAGTACGATGAAAATTTCTCTTTTAAATAAATAAAAATACCCATATTTGAAATATGCCAAAAATTCCTCTTTTAATATTTAAAATATTTGTATCTAGAATATCGTGGGAATTCCTCTTTTTGCATCTAAATTTTTATGCATGTACATATATAAAAATAAATCTAATAAAAATTCCTCTTTTCTCTATTCAAACAATTATGCATAAATACTTTAAAAGTATTCTCCATAAATATGACAAAAATCATTCTTTGAGCATAAAAATATCTATGCTTAGAATATGATGGGAATTCCTCTTTTCTCTATTTAAATAAATATGCATAAATACTACAAAAGATTTTTTTATAAATGTAACAAAAATTATTCTTTTAGCATAAAATGTTTATGCCTAGAATACGATGGGAATTCCTCTTTTTGTATTAACAGAATTATGCATAAAATTAAATTCATTAAAAAAAAAGTTTGCCATAGTTTTGCTGTATTTTTTGAGAATTCTCAAAATTCTACTTTTAATTAAATACCCATAATTATGAAATGTAATAGGAACTCCTCTTTTAAACTAAAATTTTACTATGCATACATAGCATAATTATATTTAAACCTTTTGACTATTCTTAAAGTATCCATTCATCATTACTATATGAAAATACTTACAAAAATATTAGCATAACTCTCTTTCAATCTTAAAATGAATTAATATGATTTTTCTTAATCATAAACAAGCTTAAAAGAATTAATCATCATTTTTAACTAGATTAAAATCATAAAAATATTTGATCTAGTTCTCTAGCTTATCAAGCCTAGAGTTTTGATTAAGATAATGAGATTATAATTAAGATCCATCCTTCTAACAAGGATCTAACCATACAAATAATTAATCTTTCAAAAGAAGAGATTTACTAATAAAAAAATATTATAATTAAGCATAAAGATTAATATTAAACCATTTAAACATTATGAATCATTAGAAAGCTTGATTTCAAGAAAAAACCATTTAATAGAAAGCTTCCCAAGCATTAGAGGGGTTGGGAAGGAGATAACCATTGAGAAAGATAGAAAAACCATTGGATTAAGGCTTACCTTTGATTTTGGCTTGATTCTTTAAAGAAATAAGTGAAGGTCACAAAGCAAGATTTGGCCACCAAGTTGGGGATGGTAATCTCCACCAACAGAGGATGGAGAATTGTGAAGCTCCAAAGCTTCCAAAAGTAGAGGCAAAATAGAGGGATAATAAAAATACATTTAAATGAAGATAATACTAGCATGTAATTACTCAAAGATGAAAATACAAAGAAATGAGGGTCTATTTAAAGATGAAGGAGGCCACTAACTAGATCCAATTGGGATTGAGAGGCTTCCAGCTTCAGTTTAATCCATTTTGGACGAGTTTGGCTTATTTTTTGATCCAGTTTGAAAGAGGAGAGAGGAGAGATAAAATATCCCAATTTTTTTGAATTAAAAATGCAAGGTAATGATGAAAAAAGGCACATCCTTCACGAGCCCTTTCCCTCCTTAATTTTTAACTAATAAACCCAGTACTTGGTCAACTCTTCATCTTATGTGAGCATTTACTTATTTTTGGGAGATTTTCTTTTATTCTTTGTATTTTTCTTATTGAAACACTTGGATTAATCCTATTGGCCCTTAAGAGCCTTATTTGGACCTTAATCAAAAAAATTTGAAAATGTGGACCCTTAGGCTAAGGTCTCTTATACACATAATCAGTTAATTTCTAATGCACATTGGAAAATTCTTTTTAAACTTCTATTTTAGGAGAATTCATCTTAAATATAAGGAGAAAATTTGTATCCAAAAATATCTCAAAATTGAATTACCTCTCTCTAGAACATTTTCTCTCTCTAGGCCAAAAACAAGGGAAAATACTATTTACTTGCATTCGAAAATATGGGATGATTACAAGGGACTAATAGGAGAGCTTATACATCTTTTAGGAGCTGAGAAGGAACCTTACAGAGAAGGCCTATGAGTATCTGGTCTTCCAGATATGTCACACTGTGATACTAAGAATAATCTCCCAGGTGGTGTCAATACTCAGCAGAGGTGGTGTGTATCATAACTGGGGTATCCAAAAGCAAACATCTCTGAGCTATGCCCTGATAAATATCACAGGAGATCACACTTGCAGCTATGGAGGATGAAATATCATCATCATGGTGGTGGAGTGTAGAAGAGAGATGAAGCAAGGAGAGAGAGAGAGAGAGAGAGAGAGAGAGAGAGAGAGAGAGAGATACTCAAGCTGTGGGATCCCTGTCCCCACCGTGCAATGAATTCAGGGGTGCTAGCAGCGGGAGTAGCACTTCTTGCGCAGGCCAGGGTCCCACACTCGGGGCCTCGCCCATGGATATCCGGACAAGAGACTAATCCATCGGTTCTTCCAAAACCGAACTCGAAAAAACTTCCCTTGCTCGGAAAGCACGTGCGATTCCTCCAGGATAAATTTTTCTCTAACGTAGTCAAAAGCCTTAAGTAACTAAACTAATCTGACCGAACCCGTAGTATCAAAGTCAGATCAAGGAAGAGATTGCACGTGGATCATAGAGACCAACGCTTTTTTCCTCATTGGTTGAGAGGCACAGCCGTTGATTCTTTTCCAAAGAACAATTTTTATCAGGGATTTACTTCATCTATCGTACCATAATAGAATTAAGTCTCATTTTAGGAATCCATCAGTCCAGCCCTAACCCCATCCACCAGTCTGGTGGGTTAGCCAACCGCCCAACCACTGTAGTGATGGGATCCAATTAAGAATTTGGTTAGGTTTTGTCCCGGGTACCAGTGAAAAGAGTTCCCAGGCCCCCTAGCCGGGTATTCATGCAAACTTAAAACTAGTCACACCACTTACACACCCAATATGAAATGGCATTTTTCTCAGCATCAACTATCTTTAAAAACAATCATTTAATGAAACCATTGTCTCACTGATCATAATCCTCAAAATCTCCGGTTGAATCCTTATTTCCAATCATTCCTTCATGGGTGTATCTATGGCCAGAACGCTCACCACCTGACCACTCAGGGGCCTTTTCGATAGTTCCTAGCTCATAGTAACTGGCAATATATTCACATATCAAAAATGGGATCTCCGTTGAAGATCAGCAAGATCAACCAACGGATCCATATAAAAGAGCCCTAAACTCATCCGTTGAGGAACCAGCAAGGTCAATCAACCAGATCCATGCCCGAATTCAGAAAACAACTCTTACTCCTTGTTTCAATATCTTCCACGACGCACGTGTGGGTATCGTCGGCGACCCAGAGCCCGAGCACCGTATGGTCAGCACCCTCTAGGATCCTTCGCAGGTGACCTAGCGCTTCACTCATAGGCCGCTTCCTTGGTCCCTCATCAACCGTACCGGAAGCTCACCATTTTAATCGAACTGAGGCTGGTCAAGACCTCGGCCGACCTTGCTACGCGAGACGTCATTCGTTGACTCTCCGTCAGCTGCTGTTGCAACTTTATTAGCTAGGTCTCCATGACCTTAATCACAAGACGGTCAAAACTCTTCCCCAGCATTCTTGACATAAAACAGTCATTTAAAAACAGGCCATAAATACAATTTCTATATTGAACTCTCATCTTTCCACATTAATCAACATTACTTAATCCACATTCATTTCATATAATTTCCCATTCTCATCCAATCACATCATTTTTCATCTCATCACTTCTTTCCTCAAATATCCTCATCCACTCATCCACTTGCATTTACCCATATCCACATCTCATTACATCACATTCATTCACATCTCATCCATTCATATTTACTCGATTCGCATCACATCACATCACATTCATTCACATCCCGATTCACATGACATCACATCCATTCTCATCCCATATCATTCATTCACATCTCGATTCACATGACATCACATCACATTCATTCACATCTCATCCATTCATATTTACCCGATTCGCATCACATCACATCACATTCATTCACATCCCAATTCACATCCCAATTCACATGACATCACATCCATTCTCATCCCATATCATTCATTCACATCTCGATTCACATGACATCATATCCATTCATATCCCATATCATTCATTCACATCCCGATTCACATGACATCACATCCATTCACATCCCATATCATTCATTCACATCTTGATTCACATGACATCACATCCTTTCACATGACATCACATCCATTCACATCCCATATCATTCATTCACATCCCGATTCATATGACATCACATCCATTCACATCCCATATCATTCATTCACATCCCGATTCATATGACATCACATCCATTCACATTCCATATCATTCATTCACATTCGGATTCAGAGACATCACATCTCATCCATTCATTTACATTTATCTGATTCACATCACATCTATTCACCTCACATCTCATCACATCTATTCACCTCACATCTCATCACCTCTATTCACATCACATCCATCCATCCATTCATTCCCTTCTATCTGATTCACATCACATCTATTCACCTTACAACTCATCACCTCTATTCACATCACATCCATCCATCCAGTCATTCCCTTCTATATCTGGTTCACATCACATCTTATCACATCTATTCACCTCACATCTCATCACCTCTATTCACATCACATCCATCCATCCATTCACATCTATTCATCTCACATCTCATCACCTCTATTCACATCACATCACATCCATCCATCCATTCACATCTATCTGAGATTCACATCACATCTCATCACATCTATTCACCTCACATCTCATCACCTCTATTCACATCACATCCATCCATCCATTCATTCCCTTCTATCTGGTTCACATCACATCTCATCACATCTATTCACCTCACATCCATCCATCCATCCATTCATTCCCTTCTATCTGGTTCACATCACATCTCATCACATCTATTCACCTCACATCTCATCACCTCTATTCACCTCACATCTCATCACCTCTATTCACATCACATCCATCCATCCATTCATTCCCTTCTATCTGGTTCACATCACATCTCATCACCTCACATCTCTATCTGGTTCACATCACATCTCATCACATCTATTCACCTCACATCTCATCACCTCTATTCACATCACATCCATCCATCCATTCACATCACATCTATTAACCTCACATTCTCATCTCTTCTATTCACAGAATTTAAGAGGATTCTAATTTTTGATATAAAGATTCTTTACGCATCTATTTATGCATAATTCAATTTAAGGAAAATAACACTTTTGAAATAAAAATAAATCCGTTATGCATCCTTCTATGCATAAATTCAATTTTAATGAGAAGAACACTTTTGAAATAAAAATAAATCTTTTATGCATCCTTCTATGCATAAATTCAATTTTAATGAGAATAACACCTTTGAAATAAAAATAAATTTCTTTATGCATCCTTCTATGCATAAATTCAATTTTGAAGAGAATAACACTTTTGAAATAAAAATAAATAACTTTTGATATAAAAATAAATCTTTTAGAATCCACAAATGGAGGGAATTACTCTTTTAGAATAACCTAATGATAAACTTTAGTTCTACAAAATTTAAGAAAATTTTGCCATAACCTCCTTTGTATGGCTGACCATTTCTCAATTTTTTACATTCAATTTATGACTTGAATTAATCCAATTTGAATTCTAATATCTCTAATCTACCCATTTTTCAAAAATCAAGAAAGTAAACAATGGAGTAGATTAAACTTTCTAGGATTAAGAAGGGCTGAATTATAAAGAAGAGAAGGGGGTGGCCTTTCCATCAAGGCATAGCATTAGATTTTAATTCAAACATTTACAAAGTATAAAATTTAAGAAAACCATAGATTTAAAATTCATAATAAGCAAGAATTAAGCTTACATGGAACTTGTAAGCTTTCCTTTGTCTTCAGGGATTGAGGGTTCTACTCTTGTTTGTTGCAACAAGAGTGGCCACCAGTTCTTTTGGAGAGGATTTAGTCAAAAAACAATTGAATTATCAAGTGAATTCAATGTATTTGACGCTGGGGAGGAGTAGAGTAACAGTGCATAAACACTATTATCCTTTTACAAGGGGGGAGGCTTCTATTTATAGGAAAAAGTGAGCCTCTAAGCAAGCAAACTGATTCTAGAATTTTTCAGATCAATTTGGTCACTTTTTGACCTTTTTTTTTGAGAAGAACTGATGAGCTAAATTGGATTCTAATTGAAAAATGATGACTCCTGAATTTTTGGTTGAAAATCGATAAATTGAGCAAAACCACAATGAGGATGAATGGGACGAGTCCCTATGATGTTCATGACTGGAATGACGAGAAATGATAACCCCCAACTCGATGATTTGGATGTTCGTAAAACTCTTCATAGTTCACAGCCTCGGCCTTTCAAGGGTGAAGGGGAAAACTTGGGCGAGGCTATGGAGAAGTGGATCGAAACAATGGAAGAGTACTTTGATGTCATCGGGTACAATGAGAAGAGCAAAATGGCTCTTGCAAGGTTGAAGATAGTAGAAACAGCCAAAGTGGCATGGAGAGTCCACTGCGAGACAAACCGTCTGGATCAAAATACCCAGACATGGAATGATCTCAAAATTTACCTAAGGACGAGGTTCTGTCCTCCCGGCTTTTTGGAAACAAAGATGAACGAATTCTTAGAGTTAACCTAGGGGAGCAGAACTATTGAAGTATATCACCAAGCGTTCGCTCTCCTCCTCAAATACTCGCCACCGTTGAATGAAGAACAGCTGATGGCCAGGTTCATTCGAGGACTGAACAAACCTTTGAATATTTTGGTGAAGAACGCCAAGCCGGTTTCCATGGCCAAAGCAGTGCGGATGGCGAAGGATTTCTCCAAGGCCTTTGATGTCAAGGTCCCACCAAGGCTAGCACCATCACCTTTCAAAAGGTTTTTAGTTCCAGAAGGTGATTCCAACCTTCCACCGCCTAAGAGATATCAGGGTCAAAGCCCAGGATATGGGAAGTTCCAGAATGGTTTCTATCCGCCAAAATCAAGGAAATCCCAGAGGTAGACCCTCTAGCCAACCCGCAATTTCAAACCAAAGTAATGCAGAATAGGGGGAGTCAAAGAGAGTTGTTCCCAAACCAGCCGTCCACTTCCAAGGCAGTAACGCTGGAAGTGATTGAAGAAGAAGAAGAAGAAGAAGAAGATGAAAGAGATCATACTCCACCTACGAGATGAGGACATCTTGCGTTTTTTAAGTGGGGTAGGATGTAAGATTCCTCCCCCAGCCCCTCAAGATGTCTAGTTTCTCCCCCCTGTAATCAATCCCCTTTTCAGAATAATAACAGATCTTGTTTCTATCTGTTTTGGTTAAGAGAGAGAAAATATTCTAGAGAGAGGTAATTCAGTTTCTAGATATCTTTGGATGGAAAAATATCCCTTCTTATTAAAATGATTTCCCCTGAAACAGAAATTCAAAAAGAACTTTCTAGTGTCAATTGGAATAAATTGAAAATAGGTAAAAGCTTGAGGGTCCAAATTTTCTGAAAATTTTGGATTAAGGTTCCTATGGACCAATAAGATTAATCCAAATGTAAGGAGGAGATAAATTGAAGAATAAAAGAAAATCTCCCAAAAAATGAGTAAATGCTCACATAAGATGAAGAGTTGACTAAGGACAAGGTTTATTAGTTAAAAAAGAAGAGATATTTAGAGGAAATGATGCATTTTTGACACCTCAGTGTGGGGAATTCCCCTCATGAAGGAGGTGCCTATTTCACATGTGTGGATGAGTTTTAAACTCACAAATAATGAGATATTTTTATCTCTCCTCTCTCCTGTTTCAATTAGATCCAAAAAGTAAGCTAAACTAATTTATGACATTCTTGGCTTCTTGGTTGATCCACTTTAGCCAAATTGTTCTGATACCAGCTGTGGTATCCCTGTCCCCACTGCGCAATGAATTCAGGGGTGCTAGCAGCGGGAGTAGCAGTTCTTGTGTGGGCCAGGGTCCCACACTCGGGGCCTCACCCACGGATATCCGGACAAGAGACTAATCCATTGGTTCTTCCAAAACTGAACCTGGAAAAACTTCCCTTGCCCGGAAAGCATGGGCGATTCCTCCAGGATAAATTTTTCTCTAACGTAGTCAAAAGTCTTAACTAATTGAACTGATCTGACCAAACCCGTAGTATCAAAGTGAGACCAAGGAAAAGATTGCACTTGGATCATAGAGACCAACGCTTTTTTCGTCATTGAGAGGCACAGCCGTTGATTCTTTTCCATAGAACAATTTTTATCCGGGATTTACTTCATCTATCGTACCATAACAGAATTGAGTCTCATTTTAGGGATCCATCAGTCCAGCCTAACCCCATCCAGTCCCGTGGGTTAGCTAACCGCCCAACCACTATAGTGATGGGATCCAATTAAGAATTTGGTTAGGTTTTGTCCCGGGTACCAGGGAAAAGAGTCTCCAGGCCCCCTAGCCGGGTATTCATGCAAACTTAAAACTAGTCACACCACTTACACACCCAATATGAAATTGCCTTTTTCTCAGCATCAGCTATCTTTTTCATCGGTGTATCTATGGCATCATTGGCAACCAGAGCGCTCACCACGTGACCACTCAGGAGCCTTTTCGATAGTTCCTAGCTCAAAGTAATCGGCAATATTCACATATCAAAAATGGGATCTCCGTTGAAAATCAGCAAGATCAACCAACGGATCCATATAAAAGAGCCCTGGACTCATCCGTTGAGGATCGAGTTCACAAAACAACTCTTACTCCTTGTTCCAATATCTTCCATGACTCACTCGTGGGTATCGTCGCGACCGAGAGCCCGATCACCGTATGGTCAGCACCCTCTAGGATCCTTCGCGCAGGTGATCTAGCGCTTCACTCATAGGCCGCTTCCTTGGTCCCTCATCCACCGTACCGGAAGCTCACCATTTTAATCGAACCGAGGCTGGTCAAGACCTCGACCGACCTTGCTACGTGAGACATCCTCCGTTGACTCTCCGTTAACTGTTGCAACTTTATCAACCAGGTCTCCACGACCTTAATCACAAGATGGTCAAAACACTTCCCCAGCATTCTTGACATAAAACAGGCATTTAAAAACAGGCCATAAATATAGTTTCTATAACGAACTCTCATCTTTCCACATTAATCAACATTACTTAATCCACATTCATTTCATATAAATTCCCATTCTCATCCAATCACATCATTTTCCATCTCATCACTTCTTTCCTCAAATATCCTCATCCACTCATCCACTCACATTTACCCATATCCACATCTCATCACATCACATTCATTCACATCTCATCCATTCATATTTACCTGATTCGCATCACATCACATCACATTCATTCACATCCCGATTCACATGACATCACATCCATTCTCATCCCATATCATTCATTCACATCCTGATTCACATGACATCACATCCATTCACATCCCATATCATTCATTCACATCCCGATTCACATCCATTCACATCCCATATCATTCATTCACATCCCGATTCACATGACATCACATCCATTCACATCCCATATCATTCATTCACATCCCGATTCACATGACATCACATCCATTCACATTCCATATCATTCATTCACATCTGGATTCACAGACATCACATTTCATCCATTCATTTACATTTATCTGATTCACATCACATCTATTCACCTCACATCTCATCACCTCTATTCACATCACATCCATCCATCCATTCATTCCCTTCTATCTGATTCACATCACATCTCATTACATCTATTCACCTCACATCTCATCACCTCTATTCACATCACATCCATCCATCCATTCACATCTGATTCACATCACATCTCATCACATCTATTCACCTCACATCTCATCACCTCTATTCACATCACATCTCATCACATCTATTCACCTAACATCTCATCACCTCTATTCACCTAACATCTCATCACCTCTATTCACATCACATCCATCCATCCATTCATTCCCTTCTATCTGGTTCACATCACATCTATTAACCTCACATCTCATCACCTCTATTCACATCACGTCCATCCATCCATTCACATCTATTACATTCACATCACATCTCATCACATCTATTCACCTCACATTCTCATCTCTTCTATTCATAGAATTTAAATATAGAATCTAAGAGGATTCTAATTTTTGATATAAAGATTCTTTACGCATCTATTTATGCATAATTCAATTTAAGAAAAATAACACTTTTGAAATAAAATTAAATCCTTTATGCATCCTTCTATGCATAAATTCAATTTTAATGAGAATAATACTTTTGAAATAAAAATAAATCTTTTATGCATCCTTCTATGCATAAATTCAATTTTAATGAGAATAACACTTTTGAAATAAAAATAAATCTTTTATGCATCCTTCTATGCATAAATTCAAATAAATCTTTTATGCATCCTTCTATGCATAAATTCAATTTTAATGAGAATAACAAATAAAAACGGTGGCCAAGTTAGCTTGGTTATCTTTTAAAAAGAGTTTTTCTTTAATATTAATGTCAATAAATGAAGAAAGAAGATGTGTATCTTTTCCTTTGAAAAAAATGAATGAAGTTACTATTTGAAGTGATGTTGTATTCAATGGTTTGTATTGAAATTGTTATCTTTAAGAGAAAGAGTGCCGGTTTTTCCTGGCTTCGATGCTAACTCTGTTTCGTGCTTGTGTAGCCGGGTGGCGTCGTTAGAAATGCTCGGGATTGGCCCATGGTATCCCTCATACCATTGGGAGAATAAGGTTCGCCGATTGAGGCGAGAGATTGTGATGCTGTCTAGTTGTGAGGGCCCAAGCTAGTGCGGTGAATAAGCCCACCCTAGTGCGTAGACATCCCTCTGAGGGGTGGGAGGATTGAGCGACGGAACCTGAGAAGGCGACATGCCGGCTTGAGTCCTCGCCCCAGCGCGCTGGACGACGAGGTGTATTGTTAACCCATGGTGGACATTGAGACGTATTATGTTTTACGTCATTAATTTAAATATTATGAGTCATGGGCCGGGCTTGTCGGCACCATATGTTAAGGATAAAGGGATTGGGTGATCGCCGATGAGAGGCGCACCTTGAATATCAGTAGGATAAGGGTTAGGATCGGCCGGCCATGTATGGGCGCCCAAGTGTGAACGGCCAAGTCACCTATAAGAGTCAAATGTAACCCTAAAATCCTCATTCTCATGTGTTGTGAATACAAGAGTGCTCTTGCCTTATCTCCTTGGCTTCCTTCTCCTGCGTGTGAGAGAGAGAGAGAGAGAGAGAGAGTGAGAGAGCGATCGAGCGCACTGTGTAGCGGCACGGCAGCGGCGGCGAGGCGGTAGAGCGGCGACGGTGGCTCCTCCTTCACGGCTGTGACGCGGGAATCCTTCAAGGCGGCAGTTAAGCGGTGAGTGACACACCTTTTGCATTTTGTTTTGAGCTTCCTTCCCTGGTTGTATGCTTGTAGCCATTCGTGGCTCGCATACGATGTTTGGCAAGTCCCCAGCTACGACCTGTGCGGCAAAAGCGCACATTTTTGGCGCCGCTGCCGGGGAGTTGCCCTGCACCAAGCTCCAGTTTGCAGCTCGGCTACTGCGTGAAGTTTAATCTACACTGTAGGAAAGCGACTGTGTGTTTGTTGTTAAGGTGTTTTTGTGTTGCATTTCTGTTTCTTTTGTTGTATTTTCGCTCCGCGTGTGGGCGTGCGTTCTGTTATCTGGTTTCTGCGTGTGAGAGGGATTTTTGAATCCCCAGATCTGCTGTGTGTGCAAACTGCGCCGCGGCCAAGGTTGAACCCTAGAAAACTTATCTCATAAAAAAAAGAAAAAAAATAATTAAAAAAATAAAAAAGAAAAAAGAAAAAATTAAATTTTATTTTCAAAGAAAGAACCGAACGTGTGGAGAGGAAAGATTTTCTAATTGGAGAAAAAATTTTTGAAAAGAAAGAACCCCAATCGACCCCGGCCTCGGTCTCGGTCTTTTGATATATATATATAGGAGAGTGAGCCTCCATAGCTTTCTTTCAAATGAGAGCTTATGGGAAGTTGTGCCCTATATGTAGCCCACTCCCCAAAGAGTAAAGTGAGTATGTGGGATAAAGCCCTCACCCTTTCCTCCACAAGCAAATAGGCTTTTGCCCCTTCCCCCCAAGGGAAACGGACTGTTTTGAGGACTACAGGAGCTCTAGATAGGCGAACACGGTGCTGTAAAGCACACTAGGACCCTTTGAACGATACGCTCGTTTCGAGCTATCATACGTCCTAGTCCAAGTTCGACCGTAAGTAAGGGGGTCAAAAACGGGTTAAAAACAACACAAGAACAAGTAAAAACGGGGTGCGAAACACCTAAGAAACCACTTGTGTGAGTTTCAAGGGTAGTTACCAACGCATGTAGGGTACCCACGTCACATGCATCTACGCTCTGGTCGGGTGCTGGAGTCTGAGCCACTAGAAAGCGTTTCAGTCTACGCAGGCTCACACCATCCCTCCACGTTAGCATCTTGGCCTTCGGCTGGAACCCAAGGGAGTGCGACCCAAGATCCACGAATAGTGGATAGTGACTCATCTTCTGACTCAGAAGCCATGGAAGGACACCCTACCAAGAACCCTGAGGAGACAAGCCAAAACATGCCAGTGTGGGCCCCACAACCTGGATCTAGCATGTTTAGTCGTCTAATAGAGACTTTTAGTAGAGCTACACGCTCTGAACATGCGACAAGCGAAGTAAATGAAGAAGGAGGGGTAGTGGATTCGCCATTCACATCTTATGTAGACCCTACCCTCCCAAAGAGTGTTCATGTGGATATTCTACCCACTTCGTTTAATGAGGGCCCTACTGAGCTACCACCTTCCGATACTCTTCCTAAAGTAGAGGTCCCTAGAAGCCAATCCATAAGAAGTGACATTGCGTCCACTTCAAGAGAACCGTTTGGCACACCAAGTCTAGATGGGATATTTCTCAATGAAAATTGGGAATATGATCTACACACAGAGACTCTAACGGACCTATACACGGGTTACACATACCATGTAGGTTGGTTAGAAGTCCTACGATCTACATCTAGCGCCACTAATCTAGAGGAGCAACAACACATGATATGTGATGTTATTCATAGAATTATCCAAATTGAGAGGCAAAATAGGGGAGTGGACCTAGTTTCCACTGGCCCTATGAGGTTTTTGGATACGGGCAAGGCCAAACAACCAACCCTATCACAATTGGAGACTCCCTCGGTGAGTCCCATAGACCCTTCATATGTTGTTTCGCCTGGAGTCTCAATGCAGGTTGAGCCCACGAGTAGTAACTTTAGCTTTCCAACCTTGGCTCAACTTTCCATTAGAGAATCCGCAATGCCTACCCCAATGATGAGCATAGCTAAAAGTGCACCTGTTACCGCTGTAGTTAGTACGACACCGCTACCTAGTGGAACAGTACCTACAACAGTGCGTGCCAGTGCCTATCGACCCTATGTACCTATCGCTACTCATGCTCAGGTAGCTCCTACGCCTCTTAGTATGCCAATGGCGTATGCTCCACGACCGCCTTATCACCACCCTTATCCAAGAGGAGCTAGGCCTAGCCACATATCATATCCTACGTCATTTGCCAACCTACTCAGACCAACGCCAACTCCTATCAGCCAGGCTATCCCGGAAGTGCCTCCACCAGCTATGCCTGCTCACCTAGGTGATCTCGCAGCGTTTGCTCAGACGATTGGACGATCTATTGCGGAAAACATGCGGGGTATGCCTGAGAGAGAACCTAGAAGCAAGGCAGTACAAGTGGCTAAGCTCACTCAAAACTTCAGTGGTAACGAGGATGTTAGGAAGCACATTGAAGTCTTTGAACACGTGTGTGATTCCTTGGAAGATCACAATGAGCTGCATAAGTGTAAAGCCTTAGGCTTAACCTTGAGTGGGAAGGCCGGAGATTGGTATCGAACCTTAAGGGTTGAAGAGCGCACTCACTACCCCACTCTCAAGAGATTGTTCTTGAAAGAATATATACGTGAGGGTGCTTTGGGGAGTAGCATCTCAACTCCAAAAAGCTGAACGCGAGGAAGGGGAGTCAGTGAGAGACTTTATAAGTCGATTGAAGCATCTAAACTCTCGCTGCACTCCCGATGAACGCTTCAATAACAACCAAATCCTTGATAGATTCATCCGAGGATTGCGCCACGAGGACATTTACAATGGCCTAGTCATTAGAGGTCTTACAACGTGGGAAGCAGTCACTGCCAATGCAATCCAGTTAGAAGACAACTTGATGATTTGCAGGTAAAAAAGTGTCTTCAGAAACAAAATCCGTTAGTTCGCAAGTATCTGGGCACGAGCCAATGACAGTAAAACCTATTGCCAAGGAGCCCAAGATATCTGAAATGTCTGTGACCGACCTTACTAAGGCTCTCCAAGAGTACTTTAGGGGTAATCGAGCTCCTCAAAATAGCCATATGTACCCAAGGAGAGAGCAACAATGGTGTTCGGTGTGCTTAGGACCACATAGTACGAGTGAATGTCCCACATTCAGAGTCAAATTCAACGGAAATTGTAATGCATGTGGTAAGTACGGCCATCAATCTAAAGATTGCCTAGTACTTAAGCGAATGTTGGCAAATCAGGCACCACTGGCCTGGTCAAACACACCTCAAGTACCCGCGCTAATGCCTGCACAACCTGTCGAGCAACCGTCACAGCACATAGTTCCAAGGAATCCGAATGTAGTCCAATCTATGCCGTTACCACTGCCAGTGCTAGGACCACAACCTCCACATCCAAGGATTACCCCAATAAACCAGATGGGTTGTGAGACACATAGTGCATGTGGGGATTATGAAGAGGAGATAGACCCCACTGCTTCATATGGGATTGATACGTTTGAAATGATTCCCCAGTACTACATGGAGGATCATTTTGGGCAAGTCAAGCCTGTATATCAAGCGGCTGCTCTCGCCACAAGAGGCCAAAACCTTAATACCTTGGCGAGGAGACCACCTCTTCAATGCTACGATTGTGGTGGACCGCATCGTGTAGCGGAGTGCCCTAATAGGCTACAGAAGATCGCTACTCAAATGCAACCAAATCAAGGGAGCACATCGGGAATGCCGGTACTTACATGTAATCGTTGTGGCATAGATCATTTGATCGCTCAATGTCCACATAATCCTAATGCACCCAAGATTACGCCATTGAATTTGGTTGAGGTCAACAACCAAGTACAAGGAACCACACCCATTGTACCTGTGAATGTAGTTACACGGTCAATGCTTCAAAATCAAAACTACATTCTTGAAGAGAGGGATACTGCATCAATCGCTCAGGCAAAGAAAAAGAAAACACGGCGGAAGAGATCGCTTAATGCCACGAGCTCCAAGCCCAGTTCGAAGACCAACATAGGGACAGGAGACGACCCCGTGTATATGAATGATCCTGAAGACGATTCTGATTCAATAGAAACCATGGGGACCAAAGCCACTACCTTAAGGGAGGAACCCACTCGGGAGCTCAAGGAAGGAGAATCAAGCGAGTACATAAATAAGGGGAAACAGAAGGAAACTTCCTCAGCCCCACAACCAAGTCAGTGCCCTCTCGACTACCCAAACTGACTGAGACTCCCCAAGACAAGCCACGTGGGCCAAAAACTCTCAAGAAAAAGATTGGAACTTACCCAAACCCAGTTGAGGAGATTGAACAAGTGCAACACTTAAGGGGTTTGGTGGAAGAAACACAAAGAGAACTGGAGCCAAACCCGAGAAAAATCAAAATTCCAGACACAGTGTTTCCTACGCAAGTTCAGCCTCACAGGAACCATAAACCGTTAGCTATACCTAGTATCATTCGGGAAGAAAGTGAGGATAGGACATCCGGAAGTGGGCAAACACCCTTCTTGCTGGAAAGAATGTTTAGTGAGGGAATGCCTGACCCCATCGAAGAGGAAGTGATTCCATCTTCACCAGTCCCTAGTCAAGGGGCGATGTCTCGAAAAGTACCGTTGAATGTGTCCAAGCTAATGGATTTCATGTCCTCTGAGATCAGAACCACGATCATATCCAAATTATACGGAGATCCTGAGCTATTCTTAGCTCTTCAGGCATTTCTCAATGGAGAACTAAAGGCGGGGTTACCACAATTTGTAAATATGGATAGACCCGACACGCTTCAAGATGAAGGGGAACATTGGGATCTACAACCCAACCTAGATGAAGACTCGGTCGTTGAAATACCTGTTAACAAGTTGGGACAGTACTTTGAAGGGGACGAATCTAATGCAACCCTCCCCATTACTACCAACAAGGGATTAACTCTAAAGGGAATCCTTGATGGTGGTGCTGGAGTGAGCATTGTGACTAAAAACTGTTGGGAATCCATGGGAAGACCTCACCTCGAAGTCACAAACATAGTGGTTAAGATGGCAAACGGAACCATAGCTAAACCTATTGGAATGTTAAGGGACCTTAAGATCAAGGTCCTGGGATACAAGGTAAAACATACCTTCATTGTAATGGATTTCTCCAAGCATCCTATGTCATATCAAATGATCTTAGGACGTCCTTTCATGAGGAAAGCACAAATGGTGCATGACTGGTCGAAAAACCATGTCTACCTACAATTCCAGGACTCTGTCATTCGAGTTGATCTTGAGAATGGTCGTGCACATCCTTTAGGAAGCAAGGTTATCATCGATAATCGATCGGATACCACTGTTCATTCCGCCCCATTAAGGTATTGCTATACATGCAAAAAAGAGACTGATGATGGGAAAGATTCTCCTTATATGGATGTCCTACTGGGTATGACTGAGTCGGACAACGTGGATTGGGTACACCTAGCGGCAACCATAGACACATGGGGGAATAGAGGCACAAGTTGGGTAACACCTAAGGGGCAAGATATGCCACCATTAGTGCCAATAAACATGATAGGTGTTATGCACTTGACCCCTGATGGCGAGAAAGTGGCAAACTCCACCGACACTGAAAGTAGCAAAGACTCTGACCAATGCAATTCTGAGTATGAATCTCAAGAAGAAACTGACCCTGAGCCTGATGGGGAAAATGAATCAAATATTCACCCAAATGGGGAAGCAATGTGCCCAAGGCCTAGGACAGTGGCCTCCTGCTGCAGTTCATCCGAAAGTGAAGATCGACCAAGTGAGTCCGAATCTGATAGAAACAAAAATCAAAAACTTGGTAAGAAGAAAACGAGACATAAGCGCCAACGCTATCGAGCTAATGTACGCACTGCAATAAACAAGGAAAGATCCACTGCAGAATGGCTTAGTTATGTAGGAGCCATTTGATGCTCATCGGAAGATAGCGGATAATTGGGGACAATATCTCCAAAGTGTCATGTGGTGTATTCCGCAACCTCATGACGTCGCCCAATTAGAAATTGATGAGAAGCCAAAACTAAGTCGTACTGCAAGAAGGCGGCAAAACCAAGAGTTGGCTCAGCAGCAAAAGGAATCGGAATTGAAAGAAAAAAGCCTGGCACAACAAGAACCAGTAGACTTACACCCCGCACCCGAGCATTTCAAATCATTCACCACAGGGGAACGTAAAGTAGTCTACACAAAAGCCCAACGAACGCCTACCAATGGGAGTAGCGGTGTCTACGATGGCCCTGCGGTAGTTAAGGAGATAGACTTAGCAGATCCGGGTGAGGAGTCTAAACCAGTTTTTATTGCTCAAGACCTCACCAAGGCGGAAGAAGCTGCACTTACAAATCTTCTTAAAGAATTCAAGGACATATTTGCTTGGACATATCATGATATGAAGGGTGTTCCACCCTCGGCGGTGCAACACACGATTCCAATGATTAGCACTGCTAAACCAGTCCAGCAACGTCCCTACCCAATGAATCCTAAGTACGCAAAGATTGTACAAGAGGAAATTGAAAAGCTCGTAAAATGTGGATTCATATACCCTATTGAGCACTCAGAATGGGTTTCTCCGATAGTCATCGTACCAAAGAAGAATGGGAAACTCAGAGTGTGCGTTGATCTCAAAAAGGTTAATGCAGCCACCAGAAGGGATCATTACCCCTTGCCATATTCTGAACATGTGCTTGAAAGAGTGGCAGGCAAGGAGGCATATAGCTTTTTAGATGGGTACTCGGGTTACAATCAGATCACAATTGCAGTCGAGGACCAAGCTAAAACAGCATTTATCACACGGAGTTTGGAGTGTTTGCCTTTCGCGTCATGGCCTTTGGCTTGACCAATGCACCTGCAACATTCCAACGATTGATAAACACGGCCTTTAAGGAATATCTAAGGGACTTTTGTGAAGCTTTCTTAGATGATCTTTGTGTTCATTCCTCCTGGGACGAGCACCTGATGTGTTTACGAAAAATATTTGAAAGGTGTAGATTATATCGCATCTCCTTGAATCCTTTCAAATGCCAATTCTGGGTTAAACACGGAGTTATCTTAGGGCATATAGTGTCCAAAAATGGGATTTCCACTGACGAGAGTAAAATCAAGGTCATTCTGGAATTACCCCCACCCACCAACTACAAGGGAGTCCAACGCTTTATGGGCCACGTTGGTTATTATCGAAGGTTTATTCTCTTCTTCGCCGAGATAGCTCGACCATTGTATAAGCTTCTCATCGAGTTTATTTGGACCGAAGAATGTGACCGTGCCTATGAGCTATTAAAGAAGGCCTTGGCGAGTGCCGCAATCTTGAAAATGCCTAACTGGGATTTACTCTTCCATGTGCATATTGATGCATCAAACTTTGCTATTGGGTGTGTGTTGACTCAACCTGGAGAACACAAGCTAGACTACCCCATTAGCTTTGCCAGTCGCCAGTTGAACGATGCTGAGATGAACTACACCACTACGGAACGAGAAGGGTTGGCAATGATATATGTAGTAAGGAAATTTCGTTATTACCTCCTTGCCACCAAGTTTGTTTTCTATGTGGATCATCAAGCATTGTTGTATCTGGTAAACAAAGCATGCTCCACAGGAAGAATCACACGATGGCTATTGATTCTTCTAGAGTTTGATTTCACTGTTGTTGTGAGACCTGGCAAAAAACATGTCATGGCTGATCATTTGTCTCGCATACCTAATGGTGAAGCTCCTACGGGGGTTGATGATGACTTACCGGACACTTCCCTGTTCATGGTGGAGACAATGCCTGAATGGAGTGAGAAGATTATTAACTTTTTGGTTAATGGCTTTCCACCCAAGGAGCTCCGTAAAGATCTAGCTCGAAAGCTAATCAAAGAATGCGAACCCTATTGCCTGATAGCTGGGACTCTTTATAAAAGAGGAAAGGATGACGTTCTTAGGCGTTGTGCCCGAGAGGATGAGTATCTGTACATTTTGCAAGAGGCACATATGGGCGTAGCCGGTGGTCACTTCTCAGGAGACTTAACTGCGCGAAAGATCTTACAATCAGGGTATTGGTGGCCCACTATGTTCCAAGATGCATCACTCTTTGTGAAGGGTTGCGATGAATGCCAACGATATAAGAAACCCCAGAGGAAAGATCAGATGCCCCTACATCCAATCAAACTAAACCAACCATTTGAAAAGTGGGGTTTAGACTTTGTAGGTCCAATTAGCCCAGCGGCCCAAAACACACAATCTCGCTATATTATTGTGGCCACTGACTATATGACCAAATGGGCTGAAGCGAAAGCGACACGTAAGGCAGATGCGAGGACAACAGCCAAGTTCCTCTTTGAAAATATAATCACACGCTTCGGTTGTCCTTTTGAACTTGTGAGCGACAATGGTACGCATTTTATAAATGAAGTGATTAAGGAGCTCACAACAAATTTCATGATATCCCATCATAAATCTACTCCTTATTATCCGCAAGCGAATGGCCAAGCCGAGAGTACAAACAAGACATTAATCTCTGTTTTGACAAAGACAGTTGAAGCTCATCGCACGGATTGGGATCTAAAGCTCACGACAGCTTTATGGGCCTATCGTACTGCGTACAAAGTGGCTATTAATTGCACACCATTCAAAATGGTATATGGCCAAGAAGCAGTCATGCCGTGGGAATTTGTCATTCCTAGTCTTCGTGTTGCTACTCAAGAGGGTTGGGATGGTAATCCCTTAGTAGAGCGTCTATATATCCTTGAGCGGCTAAACGAAGAAAGACAATTGGCTGTATACAATGCCCTTGTGGAGAAGGATAGAAGGAAAAAATGGTTTGATCGCCATCTAAAGGACAAGGACATCAAGGTTGGGGATAAAGTCCTGATGTATGGAGTGCGAAACGAAAAGAAGAAGCTCAAATATGCTGGTAAGGGACCATATAGAGTATGTGAAATTACCCCGCAAGGTACCATCAGAGTGGAGACTCTCGACGGAGTTGAAACCATTGGATTCCTTAATGGGAGTAAATTCAAAAGATACTATGACCCCCTGAGCCAGGAGGAGTTACACGCAATCCATCAAAAGAAGGCAGCTAAAGAACAGGCTGAGCTTAAAAAGATACAGGCAAGAGTCGAAGCTAAAGAACGTCAACAGCGTGCTAGGAGACAACGAGAAGCCAACTTGGAAATTACGCAAGTATTTTTCGAGGAAGCAGAGGAGGATGCACTGGAATCTGACCCACCTCTAAGATACCCAATTGAGTTACAGAGTCCTTATGGGGAGGTGCTGTATAATGCATTATTGGATACAGGAGCTCAACACAATTTGCTATCATATGGCGTGTGGTGTCAACTGGGAAAACCACCTTTATCCAAGAGCTCTATCCAAGTTCAAGGAATCAACAAGAAGAAAACCCCTGTCTCAGGAATTCTGCACACTCCGGTTGCTTATGACAAGGGAACCATAATTCAAAGCTTTTTGGTTATGCCTACTGGTACCATGGAAGGGACTGTAAACTTAGGGCGCAAATGGATGATGGCCACCAAATGCAATATCGATTGGGCAACCAGACGAGTCACGACGCAAGAACCAACACTAGGTCTGACCGCTCAAAATCTCGCTCCTAAGTCATCGACTCTGGACAAAATGATGGATAACGAAAAATCACCAAGTCCAGTGGCAAAACCATCTTTGATTGTTTGCCACCCCTCTAACGCTTCAACGCCAAAAGTGGAAACAGGCAAGGTGGTCTCCAAGGCTCCGCTTACTATGCCAAAAACCATCTTTGATTGTTTGCCACCAAGTCCAGTGGCAAAACCATCTTTGATTGTTTGCCACCCCTCTAACGCTTCAACGCCAAAAGTGGAAACAGGCAAGGTGGTCTCCAAGGCTCCGCTTACTATGCCAAAAAACACATACAAATGGGTCCCAAAAGCTTCGTTAAAAGCTACTTCCCCTGCTCAATCTCGTTCAGCCACCAAGAAGCCTCGTAAAAGGAAAGCAGCTACCCACCCGAGAAAGGGCAATGTAACATCGCGATGGATCCCTAAAAAATTATTAGTAGCCCAAGGGTACTACGAGGGAAATGACCAGATTTGGGTCCCTAAACATAAGTTGAAACCCTCTACATCACCTGTAAAACCTTGCAAACCAATTGTTGCCACCCCAATGACAATTCAAGATCGTGGTAAGGGAAAGGTAATAGAGTGCTCCGCACCACTTCTTCCAGAGTTAGTTTGGATTCCCAAACGATATCGATCATTACCACCTAGCTCAGGAAGGGGGGAGCCACATGAAGCTTCTAGCTCCTCATGCCAAACACACACTCATATAGAAGTTTCTACATGCTCTACACCTACTCTTGTCAACACCCAACAAAAAACCGATGAGTCTACGTCTCCCCTTGTAATAGTATCGTCAGAAACCATTTCCTCCATTCGTCAATGGGAGCGTACACTACCATCTCTACAATTGGATGTGGCCACAAGGGTCATAAAATCTATCTGCCCACATCACAACCTATGACCCGCTGGACAAATTGGTTCCAAGAGGCTGCAACATCATTGCAAATAATATGATCTACCCAAGGAAAGGAAGAGCATATACTCACGCTCGACATTCTAATGCTTCCTCCTTAGCCTTCTCCCCTGACCATGTAATTGCCAAATTCAAGGGGATGTATATATATAGCTTCATACACAGAAAAACAAAGAAAAGAAAAACAAAAAATAGTAAAAAGAGCAAGAGCACAAAAACAAGAGAAATATCCGTATACAATCAAGAACTAGATTGACCTGTCATAAACCTACTGATGCTATATCTGTGTTTGCAGATATGGCTGATGCCCGATCATCATACACTTCATCCACTCCTACCTTGGGTGAGAGGTATCATCTGTACCTTTCTCAGGTATTCCACATGTGCTATCCTGTAATTGAAACTGAATGGGATCATATAGATGTACTAGCCAGAGAGGAAAATATTGAGGAATTAGAATGGCTAATTCGCCTATTGACCATGACTGACCCCTACTCCGTAGAGGACATATCCCCGATAGCCCAATGCTTTCCTTTTCCACAAGATGACTATCCTCGCATGGTTACATTTTTGATGAGTTTATGTGGATGGGAAAATGAAAAGGAAATATCTGACAATGATGAATGCACTACTGAGGTTGACTTTATTTGTTTGGATGATGCGGATAGAGGCTTAGCCTTAGGGCTAGAGCCAGGACTCTACAACATCCTCTTACCGTATCCTCAGTAGTAGTGTGGTGACTGGTAGGTAGGTTAGTGTTTTTAAGTTTTTTCTAGTTTAGATTCCTTAAACAAGTCTTGAAATTTTCACACTGATGTGCTTGTGCTTGTTAGTTGATTGTACAGGTTAAAAAAGTTTGAGGTGGGTTCGCTTTCAATCCTGAGACTGCCGCAACGTTCATCAAAATATATCTACATCAAATTGCAAGCTGTCTCATCGAATCAAGGAGATCTCCAATTACAGGTGTAATTCTTCCATACCCACTCTCTTTCGTTTTTACTGTTCAATCAATTGCATAAACTATAATGCATGACCACATGGAAATTGTCAATGTACTACTTAGTTTTTGAAGTTGCTTGCATGCTAGTGTAAATCATTAATGAGCTTAACTTTATTGGAAATATTCCTAGGCAGCATGACGTCTTTAGTTAACCTTGGAATACGATTGTCTTAGGTCTAGGGTCAAACCATCTTAATGTTTGACACCTGGCCATGTGTGTGTTGACCTCTAGGACATAGCTATTACCCCTTTGTCGAAAGGATGCAAGACAAATTATAGTTCAGGAGCGAAGATCAAAAGAAATAGATTATTAAAAAAAAAGCCTACAATAAATGGCAATCAAGTCTATGATGTGCTTTAATGTTGGCCTATCGCCTTATTGATACTTGGTAGGCAAGGAGTATTCTACTCCAGACCGATGCCTTGGTTGGTAGGGGGTAGCCTTGCCTAAAGTGAGCTAATAGATTCCTGGATAATGCCTTGTGTTAAACATGGTACCAGGATCGATGTTAGTTTTGCCTTAGGAAGGTCGCCATTGTGTGTAAAAATTGTCACGTGCATTTAAAAAAAAAAGAAGACAAAAAGCTCCTGTAACTCTGATGTTTCTTGTGTCCCTAGGCTTGTGGTATTAACTTGTTCTTAGAGTAGACACAGTGTGGTCATGTGTTTATTTATTAAGCTTGGTTATTTTCCTTGACTTAGGCCAGTTATAAACCTTGATTAACCTTTGACACCTTGCTTACTCTTGATTTACTTTCAATAATTTTAAACTCCTGTTAATTTGCTACACTAACTCATTCATGTGACCCTTAAACTAAGTTCTCATTGCAGCATCCATTGTGGTCTAATATGCTTGAATTTATACACCTTATATCTTTTGAATTCCAGCATACTTTCACTCTACTTCCCTGTTTTGCAGACGGTCCACCACAACAACCCTATCGAGCTTACCATACCAGAGCTTCCGAGGACGGAATCTACATCAGGAAGGGGGGCATGTTAACCCATGGCGGACATTGAGACGTATTATGTTTTACGTCATTAATTTAAATATTATGAGTCATGGGCCGGGCTTGTCGGCACCATATGTTAAGGATAAAGGGATTGGGTGATCGCCGATGAGAGGCGCACCTTGAATATCAGTAGGATAAGGGTTAGGATCGGCCGGCCATGTATGGGCGCCCAAGTGTGAACGGCCAAGTCACCTATAAGAGTCAAATGTAACCCTAAAATCCTCATTCTCATGTGTTGTGAATACAAGAGTGCTCTTGCCTTATCTCCTTGGCTTCCTTCTCCTGCGTGTGTGAGAGAGAGAGAGAGAGAGAGAGTGAGAGAGCGATCGAGCGCACTGTGTAGCGGCACGGCGGCGGCGGCGAGGCGGTAGAGCGGCGACGGCGGCTCCTCCTTCACGACTGCGACGCGGGAATCCTTCAAGGCGGCAGTTAAGCGGTGAGTGACACACCTTTTGCATTTTGTTTTGAGCTTCCTTCCCTGGTTGTATGCTTGTAGCCATTCGTGGCTCGCATACGGTGTCTGGCAAGTCCCCAGCTACGACCTGTGCGGCAAAAGCGCACATGTATGGTCCCGTAGGGTTTTGCCCAGCATGTAGAGGCTAGAAGGCCGAATTCTAGATTAGCGGCAGTATAAAGGAAAAGAATAAGAGAGCCGGTTTGGCTTGTATGGAATTGGTTCATGTATAAACTTTTTTTTATATAAATCTTGTCTTTGGCATTATTGTACTGTGAGCTGTTTTAACGAACCTTATGAAAAGGGAGGGGTAGAGATTTCTGGAGTCGCAGGCCAAGATATTTCTTCATATGAGCAGATCGGGTTGGGAATCTTACCACTGACCTAGCGGATTCATTGGATTGAAAAGTTGAAGATGGTCCATTTATTTTGTTGAGATATCGAGCTCATCTAGTGAGGCGGTGGACACTGATAACCCGCCTGGGGGATAGGCCCCACACTTACAGCACTAACATGGTTGGTGAGATCATGGGTGATATGCGGCCAGTGGGATGACAGGCTGTGTGACAGCCATTCTAGAGACTGGCATAGTTATAGCGCCATTGGGTGTATGTATGCAGGGAGCCAGAAAAGTTATGGATTGGAACCAAGGAGCCAAAACAGTTATGTATTGGCTCTCTATCAGTATACAGGACACCATGATTGGGCACATACAGATGCCAAGTCCCCCAAGGAGGCGTGGGACACCTTGGTAAAACTTTATGAAAGGAATACCAAGGCACGAAAGATACAGTTGAAGAATGAACTTCATACTGTGGAGAAAAAGAGTATGTCTGTGAATGACTATGCATTGAAGATCAAGGGTATTGTGGAATCCCTTGCATCTATTGGTGTTTCAGTAGATGATGATGATAAGGTGGAAGTCTGTCTACATGGTCTCGGGCCACAATATAAGGCGTTCAAGATGTCTATTCAGACTCGGGAAAACATTCTCAATTTCACAGATTTGGTGTCTATGTTGATTATAGAAGAGAAGAGCTTGGGTGAAGACCAACAGTCTTCACAAAACAAAAATAGTTTAGAGCAACAGGTCTTCTACACAAGTTCAGGAAGAGGACGAGGTAGAGGAGGCCGTGGACGCGGCCAACAAGGAGGTGGCCGAATAGGTAATCAGAATTATGGCCAGCAGCAGCAACAACAACAACAACAATCCCAGAATTCACAACAACAACAACACGCAGGTGGAAGAGGCCAATTCAGAGGCAGGGGGAGTCAAAGAGGTCATGGAAGTTGGCAAAGGCAGTATAATGACACACGTGGATGCTTTTATTGTGGTAAGCCTGGACATGTGCAGGCAGATTGCTATAAGCAGGCTGACATGCAAAATGGAAAATTACAGCAAAACAACTATGCATCCTCGAGCAAAAACAATGAGGATAATGAAAGGTTGTTTGTTATGCAGCATGTCGTTAATGCCATGTCTGAAAATGTTGAAGCAGCACATAAAGATGATGTATGGTACGTTGATTCAGGTGCTTCGAATCACATGACAAGTCATGGGGAGTGGTTCAAGGAGATGAAAAACCTTGAAAGACCAGGTTTTGTGGAAACAGGGGATGACACTGCTCATCCATCTGCCCATTTGGAGATGTGCCATTCTATGCAGGATGGCAAAGTGAAGTACCTTACAGATGTACTTCATGTTCCGAACATAACAAAGAATCTGGTTTCAGTTGGCTAGATGATTGAGCAGGGTTTGCAGGTTCGGTTTAACCCTGATGGTTGTTATGTTGAAGACTTTAAAGACAAGTGTAGGTTGATTGCAAAAGGCAACAGAGTGGGCAGAATGTTTACATCGAATGTAAACATGCTTGAAGTGAGTGCTGCAATGTTTGCAAATGGTTCAGGAATTGCTGCTTTGGACATGTGAATGTGCAGAGAATGAAGTCTATGGAGACTAAAGGAATTGTGATAGGGCTGCTAAAGTTTAAAGTTGAAGGTATGTAGAAAATATGTGAAGCATAAAAATTTGGAAAGAAAACAAAGCATGTATTTCCACGTGAAAGAAATGTGAGCAAAAATGCACTAGATGTTGTGCATTCAGATGTATGGGGTCCTACGAAGACCATGTCTATGGGAGGCTGTAGGTATTATGTGACATTTATTGATGACCACACAAGGAAAGTGTGGGTATACTTCATGAAGGAGAAGAGTGAGGTGTTCACTCATTTTCAGAATTTCAGAGTTATGGTTGAAAAGCAAACAAGGAAACATGTAAAGTGCCTAAGGTTAGATGGAGGGGAAGAGTACTTCTCCAATGAGTTCTCTAAATTTTTGCAGAAGAATGGTATTCAGAGACAGTTTACATGCAGATACACTCCGCAGCAAAATGGAGTTGCTGAGCGAAAAAATAGGCACATTGCTGAGATTGCGCGAGCATTGATGGGAGAGAAGAATCTGCCACATAGCTATTGGGCTGAGGCTGTTTCTACAGTAGTTTACATCATGAACAGGACTCCAACTGCAGCCATACATGATGTAACTCCAGAGGAGAGCTTTACTGGGCAGAAAACCTGATTTGTCTCATCTGAAAGTCTTTGGATGCATTGCATATGTGCATGTGCTAGATGAGCTGAGAACTAAGCTGGATCCAAAAGCTGAGAAATGTGTGTTTATTGGGTATTCCCTTGAGCAAAAGGGATACAGGTGTTATAACCTTGCTACACGTGAGTTGAGAGCAAGCAGGGATGTTGTTTTTGATGAGATGAGCAGCTAGTATGTTGCTGAAAAGGAAGCTGTTGGGGCTGATGTGACTGGAAATGTGGTTGCACATAATGTAAGTCAGCAATCATAGTCTTTGAGTGGACCAGGAGAGTCCTCATCTAGTGGTTCAATTGATAGACCATGGAGTGGCAGGCTGCATCATAATACCAGTCCTACAAATGTGATTAGTACATCACATAAAGGCAAAGAGAAAGTGGTTGAGCCCCTTAGTATGCCTGACATTTCTGCAGGGCATTCTTATGTTGATGGAGAGTCTAGTGGCTCAGAGATGAGCCTTGATGAGGATCTTGGGATACCAGCTATGAGAACACTTGGTGTAAAGAAGGCTATGGAAGCCATGAATGCAAAGCTGCGAAGATCTGGGAGAGTGAAGAATCTTGTGCAGAGGTTTACCTATGATGGTTATGTGGCACATCACTATGCATACATGGCAAAAGTTGTGCAGGTTGTAGAGCCCACATGCATTGATGAGGCTGTGTTGGGAATGTGTGTTGGGAGAAAGCTATGGATGAGGAGATGGATGCACTATATGGAAATGAAACTTGGGATTTAGTGCAATTGCCTCAAGGCAAGAAAGCCATTGGATGCAAGTGGGTATACAAAGTAAAACATAACAGTGATGGAAGCATAAGCAGGTACAAGGCTAGATTGGTAGGCCAAAGGATATGCACAGACATATGGCATTGATTATGAGGAAACTTTCAGCCCAGTTGCCAAGATGGCAACAATGAGAGTTGTGATAGCAGTGGCTACGTCAAAGAAATGGTCTTTACATCAGATGGATGTAAAGAATGCATTCTTGCATGGGGATTTGCAGGAAGAGGTGTTGCAGCCACCTGGTTATGAGGATGTGAGTCACCCCGAGCATGTTTGCAGGTTGAAGAAAGCCTTGTATAGATTAAAACAAGCACCAAGAGCATGGTCTGACAAGATTTCTGAATATCTTGTCACTATTGGCTTTCATATAGCAAATGCAGATTTCTTGCTGTATGTGAGACACAGTGATAGAGGGGTTGTGCTTGTTGTCATCTATGTAGATGACCTGATCATTACGGGCGACCATGATGCAGAGATCTTTGATGTAAAGATCTTGCTTAGACAGAAGTTTGAGATGAAGGATCTAGGGGAGCTCAGATATTTCTTGGGCATTGAGGTGATTAGGTTACCACATGGTATTGGATTACTGCAGAGACAGTATGGATTGGACATGTTGTCCAAGTATGGTATGACAGGCTGTAAGCCTATCTCAGTGCCATTGGATCAAAATGGCAAGTTGAGTGCAGATTCAGGAGAGATTTTGGAGGATCCTACTATGTATAGGCGCATAGTAGGAAGCTTGATCTACATGACAATCACCAGGCTAGATTTGACCTATGCTGTTGGGTTGGTGAATCAGTTTATGCAGGTTCCTCGTCGGAAGCCGCATTTGGATGCATTGAGACGCATACTGAGGTATGTGAGGTCTACTTTGCATTGTGTGGACTATTTTATGAAATTGGGACAGAGATATGTGTACATGGGTACACAGATGCTGATTGGGCTTGTAGTATCTCAGATAGAAGATCTACTAGTGGCTTCATGTTTTATTTGGGGAGTGCTGCTGTGACTTGGAGCAGCAAGAAAAGCAGCCTACGGTTGCTCTATCCAGTACATACAGAGGTGCTGCTATGACTTGAAGCAGCCTACGGTTGCTCTATCCAGTACAGAGATGCTGCTATGACTTGGAGCAGCAAGAAGCAGCCTACGGTTGCTCTATACAGAGGCCGAGTACAGAGGTGCTGCTATGGCAGCATGTGAGGTAGCTTGGTTGAGAAAGCTACTTGTAGATTTGGGTCTATCAGTGGATAGACAAGTTGTCATTTTCTATGACAACATTAGCAGTATACAGTTGGCCAGGAACCCAGTTTTTCATGCTCGCACGAAGCATATAGAGGTCCACTACCATTTTGTCAGAGAGAAGGTTTTGGCAGGAGACGTTGACCTTATATATGTCAGCACATAAGATCAAGTCGCTGACATCTTCACCAAAGCATTGGGTACAGAGAAGCTCCGTAGATTTAGGGCTTCGCTGTGTACATGAGATGGAGTTGAGCTCAAGAGGGAGTGTTGAGATATCGGGCTCATCTAGTGAGGCGGTGGACATTGATGACCCGCCGCCGCCTGGGGGATAGGCCCCACACTTACACCACTGGCATGGTTGGTGAGATCATGGGTGATATGCGGCCAGTGGGATGACAGGCTGTGTGACAGCCATTCTAGAGACTGGCATAGTTATAGCGCCAGCTCATTTAGTTGGGTTCACACTATAGAGAACCCTAATATGTATTTGGTTGAGTACCTTTTCATATTGTGTGTACTCTTATCTTTGTATATGGTGTGGAGTGTTGTGTGAAGAAGAAGAAGATTTTCAGCCTCTCACCTTGTGTGTTCTCTTTTAGGTTTTGTGAGTGTGTGTGTGCTTGCAAGAGCTCAAGCTCTCTTCTCCCCTGCATCTTTTCATATTTTGGTTCGTGGGGGTACTCTGTGACTATAGACGAGATTCGCATACCATAGGGTCGCTCGCTGCGTGTATGACCGAGTGATACAGATCTTACCTCTGCCACGATAGAGTAGCTGTGTTTGGGACCTATCCCAATCCAGAGTCTACCACCCTTACCATAAGTTTTTCGAGTTTTAGAAACTACAACGGAACCCCCATACTTCACCTATGTGGACCGCTTTACCCTTATGTCATAGTCGAGCTTAGGAATTTTCCTTCATGACAAATAAGACTAATTATATTAGTCTCAGATCTTTGTAATAAAAAAACTTGTCCTTGTAAATATTTGGAAAATAAAAATGATTTCAATGTTTTACTTTCAAAAAAGCTTAAGCGTTGTGCAAGGTATGAATCTTGTAATCTTAAAAATTTAATCTTATAATGATGGCCAGGATGATCAGCCTCCACTTCCCAATGCGCTTTACACCGATATCCAGGAGAAGAAGCTCCTACTCAAGCAAATGCAACCTCCCTCCTTTAAAGGAGAAGGTTCAAAGATTGAGAATGATGCTGAAGTTTGGATTGAAGTGATGGACGATTATTTCTTTGCTACCGGTACTAGAGCAGCAAATCAATCTATGCTTGTACGGTTTTGTCTCACCGGAGATGCTAAACTTTGGTGAGAATAGTGGTGCCGTACAAGGGAGTCACCGAGCATTCTCAAACGTGGAAGACATCAAGCAAGCCGTGAAGGAAAGATATCTTCCCCCATCCCATGAATTCATAAAGATGAATGAGTTTTTTAGTCTCAGGCAGTGCAGCTTAACTCTTGAGGACTACTATTCCAAATTTATCACTCTTCAGAAGTATGCCCCAGCTATGACTATTTCCCAGCAAGTGGCTCATTTCTGCCAAGGGTTAAATGAACCCTTAGATTCCCACCTCAAAGCAATGAGGCCAAGCACGTTACAAGATGCTCTCATACGAGCAAAGCCCCTTGTGAAAGAAATGAGGACTGACAAAGCTAAGCCTCAAAAGCGATCTTACCCTGAGGCAAACCCTAAAGATCAGCCCTACAAGAAACCCCAACATAATTTTCCCTACTACAACAGAGGGCAGAAAAGCAACTCTTTTGTCCCTCGCTCGTATGCTACTTCTTCCTGCCATTAGGAATTTATGATGGAATCCTTGGGATGGACTGGTTAATTGCAAACAAAGGTAGAATTCACTGTAACCAGGTAGTATCCATTTAGTGGAAAACATGCAAACCTAAATCTAGGGTAGTCAAGGCAGGGCATCTTCTCAAGCGAGTACGTAAGGGTCAACATGTTTTCCTAGTCAAGCTCAACAAAACCATTGAACCTAGTAAGGAGACAGAACCCTCTTAGCTCCAAGAATTCTCTGACATCTTTCCTGACAAGCTTACAGGGCTACCGCCTCCTCGAGAAGTTGATCATGAAATCGAGGTGATCCTAGGGGCTCAACCCATCTCAAAAATGCCCTATAAAAATGTCCCTCCCTGAAGCCATTGAACTTACAGAGCAACTTTCCCAACTCATTGAGCAAGGATTTGTACGCCCCAGTAGCTGTCCTTGGGGGGCACCTGTTCTTTTCCAAAAGAAGAAGGACGAAACTCTCCGTCTCTGCATAGATTATCGAGGGCTAAATCAAGTCACTGTCATAGGGAGCCAAAGTTTTCTCAAAAATAGATTTGAGGTCTGGTTACTATCAGATCAGAGTCAAGGAAGCAGATATACCCAAGACAGCCTTCAATACCCGTTATGGCCACTACTATGAGTTTATTGTAATGTCATTTGGGTTAACCAATGCTCCTGCAACCTTCAATCGCCTAATGCAAGATATATTCCATCCTTGGATGAATTTGTGCTTGTTTTTTTTTATGACATCTTAGTCTACTCGAAGTCAATGGAAGAGTATGACGAGCATGTGCGTAGGGTTCTGCAACTGTTGCGCAAACATAAACTCTATGCCAAGAAGAGCAAATGTACCTTCTTTACTCATCAAATTGAGTATCTTGGGTTCATCATCTCCAAAGATGGCATCTCAATAGATCTTGCCAAGGTCAAAGATATACTGGAGTGTCCACCCCCTAAATCAGTTTGTGAAGTTTGTGGGTTTTTGGGAATCACAGGATGGTATATGATTTTTATCAAAGATTATGCCTTAGTAGCTGCACCCTTGACGGATCTTCTTAAGAAGGATTGCAAAATAGTGTGGCTGCCAATCCATCAAAACAGTTTTTGATTAGATCAAGGCCATTATTACTTCTGTCCTAGTCCTCAAACTTCTGATTTCACTAAGAAATTTGAAGTGGTTATTGATGTAGTAGTCTAGCTCTTGGTGGTGTCTTAGGCCAAGAAGGAAGACCAGTCGCTTATACTTCCCGTGCAAGCTGCAATATGAAGCAAATTATGCCACCCATGATTTGGAGCTCTTAGTAGTTGTTCATTGCCTCAAATTATGGAGACATTGTAACTGACTACAAAAGTCTGAAGTGGATCTTCACCCAACCTAACCTCAACATGCGACAAAGGAGATGGACTGAAATTCTACAGGAATATGACTTCGACATCAAATTCCGCCCTGGAAAGATAATGTGGTAGCAAATGCACTTAACCGCAAATCTTTCTTAAGTGCAATTTCAATGCCAAATGATCCCATACTGGTCAAGGTGAAAGAATTATCATCTCATGATCCAGATTATTAGAGGATGGTGAAGTTAGTAGAAGAAGGGGAAAATTCAGAGAAAGAGAAGAATCTAATCAAGGGATACTCCACTGAAGGAAGCCTCTACTTCAATCATAGGCTATGTATTCCTAAGGATCTTACTTTAAAGAAACTAATCCTCCATAAAGCTCATGATAGTCCCGCTCTACAGGGCACCTAGGCTATGCAAAATTTCAATGCCAAATGATCCCATACTGGTCAAGGTGAAAGAGTTATTATCTCATGATCCAGATTATCAGAGGATGGTGAAGTTAGTAGAAGAAGGGAAAAATTCAGAGAAAGAGAAGAATATAATCAAGGGATATTCCACTAAAGGAAGCCTCTACTTCAATCATAGGCTATGTATTCCTAAGGATCTTACTTTAAAGAAACTAATCCTCCATGAAGCTCATGATAGTCCCGCTCTATAGGGCACCTAGGCTATGCAAAAACATTAAATGTCATAAGGAGGAGCTTTCATTGGGCAGGCCTGAAAAATGATGTCCTTCGATACTTGAAGCAATGTATCTCATGCCAAAGGATCAAAGCTAAAAGGGTCAAGATACCTAGGAAACTCCAACCCTTCGATATTCCCCAAATGAAGTGGGAGTGCATTAGTATAGATTTTGTCACAAGTCTTCCCACTGTACAAGGAGGATATGACTCCATTCTGGTAGTAGTGGACTTACTTACTAAAGTAGCTCATCTTATACCAGCAAAGAAGACCTTTAAAGCTTCTGATGTTGCTCGATTATTCATCAAAGAAGTATTCAAACTTCATGGTCTCCCAAAGAGGATAGTAAGTGACCGGGATTATGACATCACTTCAAAGTTCTGGCAGTCCTTATTTCAAGCCTTGGGCACTCAACTTTTCTTTAGCACAGCTTATCATCCAGAGGCTGATGGCCAAACTAAGAGAGTCAATCAGGTAATTGAAGACATTCTCAGAGCATATTGTGGACGGAAACCAAGAAGATGGATTCAATACCTTCCTCCGGTAGAATTTGCCTACAATACATCTTATTATCAGAGCATAGGAATGTCACCATTCAAAGCACTCTATGGGCAAGAATGCTTATCTCCTCTAAATTTCTCAGATTTGACCATAAGAGTTGAGGCATCCAGGAAAATGCTCGAAGTGATGGAGGAATAGACCAAGGAAATCCAAAAGGATATTAAAGCTGCTCAAGATCAGCAAAAGCATTATGCTGACACCAAGAGGTATGAAAGGATATTAAAGCTGCTCAAGATCAGCAAAAGCATTATGCTGACACCAAGAGGTATGAAAGGATCTTTAAGGAAGGAGACAAAGTTCTTCTATATGAGTGCGACCCAAACAAAGTTCTCTATTGCTTGGAAAATATAAGAAGCTCAGTCCCCCTAGGTATTGTGGTCCCTACACAGTTATCAAGTGTCTAGGTAAAAGTAAACTCCAGCTCCCTACCCACTGTCAAAATCCACAATGTATTTCATGTAAGTTTGTTAAAACCTTATGTACCCAGTCTCGATCATATTCTTGTGATGATGAACAAGCTGTAATCCCTACTCATAATTCAAGGAGTCCTTGAATTATAGCCTAGTAGGATCATAGATTCTAGAGAAAGGTAACTCCGAAATAGAACTCTTGTAGAACATCTAGTACAATGGAAAGATTATCCTGAAGAGGATACAACTTGGGAAGATAAAGCTACACTCTTAAAGGATTATCCCCAATTCATGAGACGAGATGAGGACATCTTGATTTCTTTAAGGGGATGAGGACATCATGAGACGAGATGAGGACATCTTGATTTCTTTAAGGGGAGAAGGATGTAACATACCCATCTTCATTAATAAAGAAATTTCATGTAATAGATGAATTTATGAGTTTTTATGATGTAAAAATCAATGATTTTATTAAACGAGCCATTTCTACTTAGAATCTTCAGATTTCGAGTCCAAATTTAAAATCTGCGTGGGATTTTACTCTAATATAGGATTTTATAGCATCTAAAACAGATACCGCATCAAGCTTATACGCGAAATTTATTTATTTATAGTTAAAAGAACGACGGCCTTTAAACCTTTAAATGCACGACCGAGCGTCCGATTGACGAACGATCTGCACCCCAATGACCAGGAGAATATCCCGGACATTTTCGCAAAAAATAATTTCACCTCTTCCAAACGGTCTGGTACACAAATCGAGATCGGTGACCCAAATTTGGGAACCCCGTCCTAAAAAAAGATCGTACACACTCACCAGGATGTCCGTACAATGGCCGTGCAAGGACCAAAGGCCGAGGTCGCCCACTGTACGGTCCACACGCACCGTCATGTGGACATCCATGGTACCTCTGACCGAAAGGGTACATGCGTACCACTCCTTTGCTTGTGCACCGCCACCGTACCTTTCCCCAGGCCCACGTAGACCACTGATGATCGGCACACTTTGACGGTACACCGTCCTTTCAACCGTACTTTGCTCAGCGTCGCGCCCGTACCCCACAGCTATATAAACCCACGGGGTACTCCATGGCCAGCATACATTCTTGTGTCTAGAGTATACCCTACTTAAGACCCTGCCGCCAACCCATATCGTCTTTCTGCGTCTGCATATTGTACCTACAACAGCACCTATAACCGCTCCTTGTAGCCTTCCTCTCAGCCCTCCCTAATCTCCCAACTCTCAGATAAGCCCATTTTCAGCCAACCCACCCTTGTGAGGAGAGAGTGTCCTTAGCTCTTCTACCCCCCCCCCCACCCCTTTGCGTGGACTTTAGCAAGATTTTCTATCTTAGGAGAAGGTTCGCACGCTGTAGTTTTTGGCCTATAGAATGGGCAAACGATCTCGGAATCGAGATCCAAGTGAAGCATTATGATCACAGCATTGAGCACTATAAGACGACATTTAAGATGGCCCCATCCCAAAAATGTCAAAATATCACCTCAAAAAGATTACGCAACAATGAGATTGGAGAAGATTCTCCTAATGCGGCTCCAACCCTCTCGTCGAGCTCCACAAGAAGGGAACGATAGCCAAGTTAGCTTGGCTATCTTTTAAAAAGAGTTTTTCTTTAATATTAATGTCAATAAATGAAGAAAGAAGATGTGTATCTTTTCCTTTGAAAAAAATGAATGAAACTACTATTTGAAGTTATGCTGTATTCAATGGTTTGTATTGAAATTGTTATCTTTAGAAAGAGTGCAGGTTTTTCTTAGCTTCGACGCTAACTCCGTTCTGTGCTTGTGTAGCCGAGTGGCGTCGTTAGCAAAGCATAAGATTGGCCCATGGTATCCCTCATACCATTGGGAGAATAAGGTTCGCCAATTGAGGGGAGAGATTGTGATGCTGTCCAGTTCTGAGGGCCCAAGCTAGTGCGATGAATAAGCCCACCCTAGTGCGTAGAGATCCCTGTGAGGGACGGGAGAACCGAGCGACGAAACCTGAGAGGACGACAGGCCACCTTGAGTCCTCGCTAGCCGGCCAACAAGACAAGGTGTATGGTCCCGTAAGGTTTTGCCCTGGAAGGTCGAATTCTAGATCATCGACAGTATTAAGGAAAAGAATAAGAGAGCCGCTTCTGCTTGTATGGAATTGATTCATGTATAAACATGCTTGAAGGGCCATCACAAACAGTAGCTTGTATGGACTTGGGTCTCCCTCCTGCATTTGTTGGTAGAGCTGCAATGCCCTTTCTCCCAGGCCCCCATCAACATATGTTGAGAGCATTGCGCACCATGACACAACATCATGATGGCACATTTCTACAAACACTTTCTCGGCTTCCATAACGCTAGCACACTTGCCGTACATACTCACAAGGGAGCTACCAACAAAAGCATTGGATGTGAAGCCCTTTCTCTGGGCATCCGCATGCAGTCTCCTGCCCTCTTCGAGGTTGGGAATGCTGCCACAAGCTTTGAAGAGGCTGACAAACGTGTAGAGGTCGGGCTCAATACAATCCTGTAGCATGTAGGCATATGTTTGCAGCGCTTTGGGGGCGCGGCCACAGTCGGTATAAGCAGAGATGATGGCTGTCCAGGAGAAGACGGTACGATGTGGCAAGCTAAGCAATAAGCAGTGTGCTTCCTCTATGGCACCACATTTAGCAAGGGTGACAACAAGGGAGTCACCAAGGGTGCTGGTGAGGTCAAGGCGATGGTAGGCGAGGTGGGCATGGGCAGGGTCCTTGAGCCTGTTGCAGGCCTTGAGGAGAGAGAGGTAGGATCTGTGAGAAGGGACGGTGGTGCCCATGCAAGAAAGGACATCCAGGGCTCCTTCCAGGTTTCCTTGTTCGCACAGAACTTGGAGCTCATGGTCCCTGGCAAAAACCTTATCCTGCATGTTTTCTGGCCTCGCTGGTGCCATTGATCCCAGACGGATTGCATGCTTGGATTGGGCTGCACGCCATGCTGCCCCGATCGGGCGAGGCAGCATCTTCTCGCTTGCATCCAGGTTGTGATACAACCAAAGTCTTCGGAAATTTCCGACGCCAAGCACTGCAAGATTGCCACGACAAGACGAACGCACCTGGCGAACATCTTGATCGCCTTCATCAAGCTCGAAGAGGGCACGCTGAACACAGCTCATGTCCCTCCAACCCGGTACCAAGGGCGTCTTCCAGTGTGAACAACCGCAGGGCGCCCTGAGTGTGAACAACCTAACACGTGTAAATGCCCCAAAGTGGGCGGTCTCAAGATGACCAAGCGTCAATGTGTAAATGTGAGGGTCTCAAGATTAACGGCGTCGGATTTTGGAAAAAAACCGCATCCAATCGTAAAATTGTGTAATTTTGAAAAAATAAGCCTTAATTGCCTTTAATATCCTTCTACTAGTTAAAAACCAAAACCTAGAGGAGGGTGGAGGGAGTAAAGTGCTCAAAGACAGGAAGTAGTGAGCTTTGATTTTGGAGGGAGGGAGAGAGAGAGAAACAAAGAAACAAAGATATATTAAGCGTATACTAAAGACCCAATGGGCCTATGAGACCAAAATGATACAATAATGTCCATGGCATATCTCATCATGGAATGGAAATTAATGTAAAGAAAGTGTATTTTTGCCTGCTCCTTACATGCATGAAGATGTGCTTTGAAGCGTGTTCACGATCTTCAATCTTGCTATCTTTAATCATTTATTCAAGTACCACTGTGGAGGCTTTTTCACCACCTGTGGAGGTGAAAAATAAACCAAGATAAAGAGTTTTTCTATTTTTGATGTGAAAATTCTTGTGCTCATAAAAAATGACATCACGACTAATAATAATCGTGATGATAATCTTCCTCTCATGAGGATCAAAATAACCCTCACATAACCAACAAATATGCACTTCTTGGACTTTGCATCTATCTTTCTTCTTCTCCTAATCCTAGCTAGTGGTGGTATTTAACTATTTTTTAGACTTGATGGGTGATGATTAAGGATCCTAATCCTAGATAATGGTGGTTATGCAAGTAGTTAACTTTTTATTATTATTTAGATTTTTACATGCTTCTAAGCTACCAATTCAAACAATGCATGAAAAAATATGAAATGCATGAACAAAAATTAACTATCCTCTCTAATCCACACTTAATAGCCCTTAATGCTTATGTTTTCGGAGTGGATTCCACTCCTAATTATGCTTGCTAAGATATACCTTGGCTCAACACAACAAGAATAAAGCCTTATGATCTTTAAAATTATACAACAACACAACAAGGTTTTGGTCACCAACTGAAAGACTACCAGAGTAAAGGCTTCTAAGTTACTAAAAGGACTTAGAAAGAAGCAGCGCATTTATCTTGTCAAAATGAATCCGATAGACTCAAAGTTAAAAGCTAAAGAACCTGAATGGTTAAGTGATTTATGATGATTTATTCTCATCAGAATTAACAGAGATGCCTCCAATTTGAGAAGTAGATCATGTGATAGAATTGACCCTAGGAGCTCAGCCAGTAGCCCTGCGCACGTACAAAATGCCAGTTCCTGAAGCCATCGAACTCAAGGAACACCTTAGACAGCTGTTAGAACAAGGGTTTGTAAGACCCAGTGTTTCACCTTGGGGTGTGCGAGTTCTCTTTCAGAAAAAGAAAGATGGAACGCTTAGACTCTGTGTGGACTATAGAGGTCTAAATCATCTGACAGTTAAGAATAAGTATCCTATTCCTAGAATTGATGAGCTTCTGGACAGGCTAAGTGGAGCCCAGATCTTCACTAAGATAGATCTCAAATCAGGGTATTACCAGATCAGGATTAATGAGCAAGATATCTCGAAGACAGCCATCAATACTCGTGTCGATAGTATGGGCATTATGAATTCACTGTCATGCCGTTTGGATTGACAAATGCCTTAGCTACATTCAATCGCTTAATGCAAGACATTCTCAGAGAATACTTGGATGATTTTGTTCTTGTTTTCTTTGATGATATTCTGATTTACTCAAAGAATGTAGCTGACCATGAAGCTCATGTCAGAAAAGTTCTTGAGATTCTAAGGGAGCACCAACTCTTTGCAAAAAAGAGCAAATGCACTTTCTCTGTCGACCATGTTGAATACTTGGGTTTTCTGGTATCCAAAGATGGAATTTCTCCAGATTGTGCAAAAGTCTAAGCAGTCATAGATTGGCCTGAACCAAAGATAGTGAAAGAAATCAGAGGATTCTTGGGATTGATTGGTTGGTATAGAATTTTTATACCAAAGTATGCTCTCATAGCTTCCCCCTGACTAATCTTCTCAAGAAGAATATTCTGTTTCAATGGTCTGCCAGGTGCCAGAGTGCTTTTGATAAGCTGAAGACCGCCTTGGTAACCAATCCCGTTCTGAAGCTACCAAATTTCTCTCTACCCTTTGAGGTAGTAACTGATGCAAGTGGTTTTGCCCTGGGAGGTGCACTCATGCAGGAAGGTCATGCAGTGGCCTATGAATCCCGAAAACTCAGAACGCATGAGAGGAATTATGCTGTCCATGACCTGGAATAGCAACCATCTTAAGAGTGGAAGCTACTAGGTTGACAATGGTGGCTTTTAGGGATAAAAAGGTAACTACCACCTTTGGAACAATAGCTGTAATGTTAACAGTGGTGGCTACCACCACTCTTAGCATAGTACCTATCATCAAGATACCACCTAAATCACTCCCAGCCTCATGCCTATGAGCTCCAAGCTTGGTAACTGAGCTCCAAGCCTGGGAGCCACCACTCTTAGCATAGTACCTACCATGAAGATACCACTCTTATCAGCTCCCAGGCTCGGAGTTCATTGGTATGACAAAAATCCTAACCTGGTGCTTCTAGCTACCGGCCTAATAACATATCAGCTTGAGCAAAACCTTTGCTACCAATCTGTGAGCCTACCACCACCTTGGTGGCTTCCTTTGCTAGCTGCCTTTATGAGGATGGAACTGTAATTGAAAGCTATTTATCTACAAGGGTTACCATGGTAGACTAGTATTACACACTATGAAGCTGGTGCCTAACTTCAGCCCTGCACTACCGACCAATGTACAACCAAGAGGTAATTAGGGACATTTAAAAAGTATGGCATAACAAGGAAGACAAACCTGAGGTTGTTCAAGCAGATGCACCGGATGCTTCGCATACAGCTTTCGTCCAACACGCTTTTGACTACATCCTTTTTGTTCGGCGACACACGTGTATTGTTTGTCCAATATGCAATGACTAAATCTTTCACTTCCTCTGTGATTATACTTCTATGTTGTCGTTGTCACTCACACACGTGTATTGTTTGTCCAATATGCAATGACTAAATCTTTCACTTCCTCTGTGATTATACTTCTATGTTGTCGTTGTCACTCACACAAATGCAAATGGCAGCTGTGAGTCATGTTGCTTCATTTGAGATCTAGCTGCATAAAAATTCCTTCGATGAACTCCAAGTAGCCTTGATGCTGCTATATTTGATTTTCTACTTGTGGAATTCATGACCATCATGATACTTGCCCATTTAACAAACAATTCCCTAGAGCTTTTTGGTCTTTTGACAGCCTTGAGGGTATTGTGTAATCCATGGAGCAAGACCTTATGATCCTGTGTGGATTCCTCAGCTTTGTGACAATTAAGAGATGCACAATTAAATTGTACATCTCTTAAAGCTCGATGGTTGAGTATACTTGTGACGATCTCACCCTTTGCTTTATTATCAAGACCCTGTGTGTATTCCGTGAAGCACTTAATCACTTTTGAAGTAATCATCTTCTGTTTTGTGATGCTGAGCCTGACTTGTTTCACTGGTGACTTCCTTGACTTTAACTTCTCACTGAGCCTGACTTGTTTCACTGGTGACTTCCTTGACTTTAACTTCTCACGATAAGCACGCTTCCAGCCTGTTTCGTACTCCCTGATTAATTTTGATTTGCATGGTGCACACTTGAAGGAGCCAGCACATGTACATAAGCTGCTTTGAACATCTTCTGCTTGTGCAATTGGAACTATTTCCATGTTGAAAAAACTCCTTTTGATCAGTTCAACAAGTTGAATGTGCTCACTTTGTGGATAGCATGAGGCTCTTAAGAGAGTCAGATAGACCCTCAGATGCTAATATAATGTTAAGAAATCCAGGAAATCTGCAATGCAAAAACACACACAGACGTGAAGTTGCCGTGGAGGCTTGTTCAAAGCAAAGAGAGAGAGAGAGAGAGAGAGAGAGAGAGAGAGAGAGAGAGAGATTCTTCTATAGAGGGGAAGGCTTACCAACGCACCGCCCACAATTCAGAATTAGATCGCATAATTAGCTATGAGAGGTGCAAGCTAGCATTAATATATAAGTTACCAGACTTGCAGGTACGTACCCGGCAGCGCTGGAGGAAAGGGGAGCTTCGTGCAGTAGCAGCACCCATTTCCGATGTGGAAGGGAGCAATCACAAGACACACACACACACACATATGAAGTCGCCCATCAAAGGTTGTTCACGGCAGAGAGAGAGAGAGAGAGAGAGAGAGAGATTCTACTATAGAGGGTAAGCCTTACCATCAATCACAAGACACACACACAAACATGAGGTTGCCATGGAAGCTTGTTCACAGCACACACACACACAGAGAGAGAGAGAGAGAGAGAGAGAGAGAGAGAGAGAGAGAGAGAGAGAGAGGACGTGGGGAGTGGTTGACCATAACTGAAAAACGATTCTTTTTCTTTTTCTTTTTTTAAACAACCCACTTTTTACTTGGTATTAGATGGTTACTATCAGTGTACTAGCTGTGTCCCGGACATAGGTATTAAGTCCACCTATTTATGCATACACCCCCCAAGAATGCATGGATGTATGTGATGCATGTTAGTTTGGGAATCAAGCAAGATTACCATTTCCCAAGGAAGGTGAAATGAGAAGAAGACCTTTGGAGATTGTGTATAGTGGTATTTGGGGTCCTACACAAACCCAATCTATTAAAGGAAGCAGTCATTCTTTACCATTTATTTTTTATCACTTTGCACCATAATGAGCCTCCTCAAAGGAGCTAGAACCATAAGGCTTCCCAAAAAGAACATTGAATTATATAAAGTTTTTGTGATGGATGGCAAAGTTTCATGTCCTATTTCTTATGCATAATGAGGCCATGGCCATTTCATTATAGTGTGAACTAGATTATTAGGCTATATAGTCAGGTTGTGGCTCATTTTAGAGGGAGTTCCTCTGTGGGACTCAAAATGTGGGAGAGTGTTCACCGATTGAGATCACTTGAGCCTTGCAAGGTAGGGAGAAGGAGAGGCTTATAATAGTTGAGTATTTGTCAAAGAGTTGGGCCCTTATTGATGTCAAAGGCCATGCCCTATTGACCTTTATCAAATTCATGCCATTTTGGGAATTCTACCAAAGAATGATAATGAACCAAAAAAATCAAATTTTAATGTTAAGGTCACGCATTGCATCATAATCTTAGATGAGCTTGTGCAATGTGTAAAGAATCCACTCTTCATGCAAAAGAAGGAGGGGTGGTCAAGGTGGGGTATCTAAGGGAAATTGAATTGCAGCTTTGGATTCTTCTCCAACTCTTGCTCAAATAGTTCCCACGCCCATCTATGTTCAATTGGGAATAAAGAGGGTTGATCTTCTTGAGGTACCTTATAACATACCAATACTCCTTCCAGTACTTGGTCAAGAGAAGGTAAGATCACCGCCACATTAGTTGCTCACGCACCATAAGGTTCTGTGTTAGTGGGGCTGCCCTAGCTTAAGGTTTTTTCTAGCCCCCTCGGTCTGTCTTGTGATGAGATCTAGACCACTGGTTGAACTATTCTAGATAAAGCTTGATGAGGCATACACAAGGCAATCTGATCCTGTTGGTATCAAGGTTAGGGTCAGGGTGTTGTCGCTATTACATGATCCTAAGGGCTATGTTAATGTCAATCCCATTGAGAGGATCATGCCATTAAATGGGCGATCAGGGGGGTGCATCTGTTACTCTGTTGCTACTCTCTGATGGGGGGTGCTAGGATCTAGACCATTGATTGAACTTCTATTCCAAATAAAGCTTGATGAGGCATACATAAGGCAATCAGTGATCTTGTTGGTATCGAGGGTAGGGTCGGGGTGCTGTAGCTATCGCATGATCCTGAGGGCTATGTTAATGTCAATCCCATCGAGAGGATCATGCCATTGAATGGGCATTCAAGGGGGTGCATCTCTTGCTCTATTGTTGTTACTCTCTCTGATGGGGGGTGCTAGGATCCGACCTTCTTCTAAGACCTATGATGGGAAAGAGGGGTGCATATATTGCTCTAGTGCTGCTCTCACCTATGATGGGAGAGAGGGGTGATTAGATTGCAAAGTTGAGGCTTTAGTGAGTCCATTTTGGACATCCCCTAGAGAGATAAGTGGTGGGGGTGGCACAGGAAATGAAAGGGGTGTGGACAACATTGGAGATGCAAGAGGGTAAGTATAAGGAGGAGTGGAAGGTGGTGAGGTGAAGGTGACAAGAGAGGGAGTTGATGTGTTAAGGGTTGGTCTAGGGAAAGGTAGGTTAAGGCATGTTACTTTTCCTTGCCCTTGGTGGAAACATATGAAGCATGTACAAGTAAAGAGGGTCCTAATGTTGAAGGGTTGTGGGAAGCTTCACCAGGGCCACCAACCACGCAGATCTTGCTAGGGGGTCTTCCTCTAACATCATGCCCTTGCTACCAAATGCATGATCATAGTTATTATCCTTGGCAATATCAATTGTATCTTCTTCCTCTACCTTCAGAATGAGCATTGGCTTGCTGGATCCATAAAATGTGTGGACCTCCCTGTATTCATCATTCAAGATATCTTGGGGGGGTAGGCCACATGCACACTGTCCAACAAGTATGGCATTTTGGTGTGCTCATAAGTTGTAGTTGCTTCCAAATTCTATGATACTACAAGACGAGGATGCCAATGGGCACATAGATAGTGCTGAGCCTCTGTGGTGGTGAGATGGCAGTAGGCCTCATCTATGTCATGCCATCCTTCTGTGTGCATCCACTAAATGGCCCTGGTGATGATATCTATGGTTAAGGGTATGGGCATAGCTTAGTTGTTGAGAAATGTAAAGCCATTGATCACAAGGAAGAGGTAGGGAGTGAGAATGAGTAGCCAAGCAAGAGTGAAGTCTAACAAGAAGCCACATGAACAAAGGAAATTATCCCACATTGATGTACAAGCTCAAGGGTGTACCTCCTCATATAAAAAGAAGAGGCGCAGCAGAGAGAGCAGCACAACTAGCTGACATAATCATCACAGAGAAGCTGCTGAGGTAAAAAAATTGCTATTCTAGCTGCCAATTAGGGGTGCCATCACTAATTGTGTAGCGCAAGTTGGTAGTGAGTATAGAGCTGGGGCAAACTAAGTAGAGAAGAGTAGAGTTGGCTGCATCAGAAAGCACAACTCGTTGGCGGTTGTAAGCATGGCCGTCAAAGAGCATAGCTCGCTCACACGAGTCTTATCATCAAGCACACACAGAAGTGCAAACTGCAGCTGATGAGGAAGAAGGTTGATTGGCTCGTTTTGCAAGCCATAAGAAAAGAGCAAACAGAAGTGATGACACGCAGTCCTCTTCCCCTGAGACAGTGGCATCTCCTGATCGATTGCCTCTCCCAACCTCGGCGCCCATCATACTCGCCTGCTGGCTATGAAGCGTCATTCTGCAGCTTCGACGTCATCACAACACGGGTGGAGAGTAGGGTGACTTAGCCTTTTTGTGGGGCTGTGAGAGACACAATCGAGAGGCAGCTTCTGTCTCAAGGCCTTGCCTCACACGCTGCACCACTCATCCTGCACTAGTGGGACCGGCGGCCTGCACCACCAACCACACAAAAATAAAATACCAGCAGTGTGTTTGGGGTAAGGTCTAGTGATCAAGTCTTCCTTCCAGCTCTCATCAGAAGGACACTAGCTGGTACAAATAAAAATCCCCCATTATAAAATTAAAAAAAAATAGAATATATCATCTTGAAAAAAAACTAAATTCTAATGGTAAAGGTCTCAAAACCTTATCCTCTTATTATTTATATCTTCCTAAGAGATTGTTCACACGGGCTCATACAAGGGCTTGTTCACATGGATTGTAGTGTAGTATCTCTATGGGATGCACCAACATGGACATCACCGGGGCATCATGTGGATCAATTCAAACCAATTCATATGTTGTAAAGTTCACCAAATAAGTACGCAAATTGATATGCAAATGTAAAAACAGTCGGCTACCAACAAAGAGTAGCCAAAGTAGCACCCTGGGGAGTGAAAATCAACCCGACCATCTCTAAAGTAACCTCTGAGCTAGAGTGTAACCAAGATAAAGAGCCCCTGAGTTACCCAACCAAGTTAGAAATGAGGGGAGTGAAAATATGTTATAAAACTCGCATCTAACCACCTTATAATAGCCTTAAAAAATGGCACCGAGGGGAGGATGTTGAGAAATGTGGTGCCATTGATCACAAAAGGAAGAGGTAGGGAGTGAGAATAAGTAGCCAAGCAAGAGCAAAGGCTAACATGAAGCCACATGAGCAAAGGGAATTATCCCACATTGATGTACAAGCCCAAGGGTGGACCTCCTTAGATAAAAGGGGGTCGTTTCAAGTAATGAACATATCACTTACACTTATCTCAAGTCTCTTTATGTATCCAAGCTAATTTATCGAGTCATGTCTATTTGTACTTGAGTGTATCTTAATTACCACACACTCATGATGAATTTTCCTTACTTTGATCCACCATAGATTAGTATTGTCATTAGTGTAGGATTAGATAGATGTCTTTTATTTAAGAGAGCTCGATCCATACTTTCAACATCAGTGTGGGGATAACAAAAATGTCAATAGATGGAATTAGATAGATGTCTTTTATTTAAGAGAGCTCGATCCATACTTTCAACATCAGTGTGGGGATAACAAAAATGTCAATGTAGTCTCCCTCATCCAAGCAGTCGAAAAAGTGTAGGATTAGCTTTTGATTAGATGGAATTAGATAGATGTCTTTTATTTAAGAGAGCTCGATCCATACTTTCAACATCGGTGTGTGGGGATAACAAAAATGTAAATGTAGTCTCTCTCATCCAAACAGTCGAAAAAGTGCACCAGGATTAAAGGTTTAGGTAGAGGATGTGGTGAGGGAAATGAAAGATGGTGGAGGGCTCAATGAAGGAGATCATGTTTTGGAGGAAAAGCATGACAAGGGTGGTGCGGAAAAAGCATAAGGCACTTTGGAGAGGATTGTCGTAAAGGTGGATATAGGAATCTCCTTGTGGACATGAAGATGTTATGTTGGAGGATGTTGAGCTGGAGGGTCCGGTGCTGCAATTCGAGGAGGTGAGAGGGATGGTGAGGTTTGCTAGGTCGATAGCTATATCCAACATTAGGCTATCAACCTTCCTCTCTATTTCAGAGGCAGCCTGCTCTTGTGGGGGGCTATCTTTCATCTTTGTATTATGTAGTTCTAGTTGGTCCTTTGCTTTGATGGCCCTCTGGAAATCTTTGCACTGCTTAAACATCTGGTTGTGAACCATGAGCTATTGCATGTTGCATGCCATGGTCTCAGTCCTTTGGAGTGCAATGATAGCCTAGGTGAGTTCCTCGTGTTTACACTCTGCCAGTGTAGTACCTCTAGCTCCCACTACAAATGATTGATTTTGGAGTCGGCTTCAAGGGCTTGCACTTGCAGCCTATCAAATTGAGTGTGATGGGGGCGACATTCTTCTGAGTGTGATGGGGGCGACATTCTTCTGAGTTTCTAATTGGGTAGTGTTGGCATGTGCCAAGAGGACTTCTTGCTAAGCCGCATCCACTTGCTTCTTTTGTCGTGCCATGAATTTGGTCATATGTTTAGTAAGGTTTTGGATCATAAAGGAAAAGGCATGAAGATGGCATGGGAGAAGCTTTCAACAGTGGAGGTAAGCTACCCTTCTTGGATTCACTTATGTGTCAAAGTCCAAAAGGCGACCCTAATGAGAGTTTAAGATGGCGTGGGAGAAGCATTCATCGGTGGAGGTGAGATGTCCTTCTTGGATCCACCTATGTGTCTCAGTAATATTATGTGCCTCTTGTGGAACTGGAGAATCTATTGCCCTCCAAATCCAAATGGACTACACGCCTAGGGAATGATTTGTGGGGTGGTGGGTCGCTAGACTGTGCTTGCTCTTCTGGAGGCCTAACTACCACTTTCCACTTGCTGTGTTAGTATGTCTATTAGGTTTATCTCCAAAATTTAAGCAAAGGCCTCAGTGGCAATAGCTATCTCCCGATCCAACCTTTGCTTCTTGGGTCTAGGAGAGTCTTCAGGGAGGGATCTATTGGGTCTTGCTATGGAAAAGCTTCCTCAAAGTGGTTGTACCACCCTGGTGACTGTATGGTTAGGGAGATCTTCCTATCCTCTAGCATAATAAAGGACCTTGATGAGGACCATGGGTGCTCCAAACTTGTCGTCCACATTCACGCACATGCTATGGAGTTTGTAATGAAAATGGTCATCCCAGTTCACTAGAAAACCATGTTTGAGACAGCTAGGAGCGACATGTTACACCTACTTTACATATCTATTCCATAGGAGTTTGGTCGGCATGGTGAGGACTTGCGTTGAGGACTCAAGTTGGGGTAAGCAAGTCGGGTCGCGAAATATCCTCAAATATCCTCCCATTTGACCCTATCCTTATGGCTGGATGCCTCTAACCATCCCTCGTGCTTCGTTAGGTTTTTGCTAGGGATCTATAGCATGGGGCAAGTGCAAGGCTTATGGACATCACAATAAGTGCTAAGGTTAAGTTAGCACCTGTAGAATTGTAGACTATGAGAGTACTGAGGTGGGTGACATAAGAGGAAATGAATCTAAAGAAGGGTGTGAGGTCTGGTTCCCAAGCCTGAAGAGTTTGTAGCCCATTGATGCTAGCCCACACCAAGTTTGAGACTGTCCAAGTGTTCCATGACTTCTGGTCTTTTGGTAACCTAGTAGCACTCTTGTGTGTGATAGGTGAGCTTGTGCTCCACCTTCTTCTCAGATTGGATTGTGTTGTGGATCATGTGGCCTCAGCTCCACTTCTGTAAGATCCCTGACCCCACCGCGCAACGAATTCAAGGGTGCTAGCAGTAATGGAAGTAGCACTTCGTGCGCGGGGCAGGGTCCCACACTCACGGCCTCTCCCACGGATATCCAGACAAGAGACTAATCCATCGGTTCTTCCAAAACCGAACCCGGAAAAACTTCCCTTGCTCGAAAAGCACGGGCGATTCCTCCAGGATAACTTTTCTCTAACGTAGTCAAAAGTCTTAACTAACAGAACTAATCTGACCGAACCCGTAAGTCCCATAGTCAGATCAGGGAAAAGATTGTACTTGGATCATAGAGACCAATGCTTTTTTCCTCATCAAGAGGCACAGCCGTTGATTCTTTTCCATAGAACAATTTTTGTCCGGGATTTACTTCATCTATCGTACTATACAGAAATTGAGTCTCGATTTAGGGATCCATCAGTCCAGCGTAACCCCATCCACTCCCATGGGTTAGCCAACCACCCAACCACTGTAGTGATGGGATCCAATAAGGAATTTTGGTTAGGTTTTATCCTGGGTACCAAGGAAAAGAGTTCCCATGCCCCCTAGCCGGATATTCATGCAAACATAAAACTAGTCACACCACTTACACACCCAATATGAACTTGCCTTTTTCACTCCATTTGAATCCTAATTTCCAATTCCTTCCTTCATCAGTGTACCTATGGCATCATTGTCAACCAAAATGCTTGCCACCTATTTACTTAAGGGCCTTTTCAATAGTTCCTAGTACCCGACAATATAATCACATAAAAATATCCAGATGGAATCTCTGTTGAAGATGAGCAAGATCAACCAACATATCCATATAAAAGAGCCATGGACTCATCCGTTAAGGACCAGCAAGGTCAATCAACCAGATCCATGCCCGAATTCAGAAAACAACTCTTACTCCTTGTTCCAATATCTTCCTCGACGTACTTGTGGGTATTCTTCGGCGACCCAGAGCCTGAGCACCGTATGGTCAGCGCCCTCTAGGATCCTTTCCAAGTCACCTAGCGCTTCACTCATAGGCCGCTTCCTTGGTCCCTGATCCACTATACCGGAAGCTCACCGTTTAAATCAAACCGAGTCTGGTCAAGACCTCGGTCGACCTTGCTACGTGAGACGTCCTCCGTTGACTCTCCGTCTCAGTAGTTGCAACTTTAATAGATAGGTCTCCCACGACCTCATTCACAAGACGGTCAAAATGCTTCCCCAGCATTCTTGACATTTCACATTAGTCCCCATCTTTTCTCATCTTACCACAATTTTATTTTTTTCATTGATTCCTATCACATCACATCATTCCTACATCAAATCACAAGATTTCTTACTTACATGAATTTCTAGGAGCTATCCTTTGGCTTGATGGTTTGAGGGATCTACTCTTGTTTGCAACAAGAGTGGCCACCAATTCTTTAGAAGAGGGAATGGTCAAAAAACTAATGAATTATTAACAAATTCACAGTTTTTGGCTCTGGAAAGGAGCAGAGTAACAGTGCATAAAACACTATTAAGCTTTAACAAAGGGGGAGGCTTCTATTTATAGGAAAAAGTGAGCCTCTAACCAAGCAAACTGATTTTAGAATTTTCCAGATCAGTTTGGTCAATTTTTGACCATTTTTAGGTTAGTTTAGCTTACTTTTTGGATCTAGTTGAAGCAGGAGAGAGGAGAGAGGAGAGATGAAAATATCTCATTATTTGTGAGTTTAAAACTCACCCACACATGTGAAATAGGCACCTCCTTCATGAGGGAAATTCCCCCACACTGAGGTGTCAAAAATGTATCATTTCACTAAATATCTCTTCTTTTTTAACTAATATCCTTGTCCTTAGTGAACTCTTCATCTTATGTGAGTATTTACTCATTTTTGGGGGGTTTTCTTTATTTCTTTATTTATCTCCTCCATACATTTGGATGAATCTGATTGGCCCCTCAGAACCTTAATTTAAAATTTTTCGAAAATCTGGACCCCCAGGATAAGGCCTTTTGAACAGATTATAATTGATTATAATTGATTTCTAATGCACCTTCTGAAAATCTTTTTGAACTTCTGTTTCGGGGGAATTTATTTTAATAAAAAGAGATATTTTTCCATCCAAAAATATCCAAAATCTGAATAACCTCTCTCGAGAATATTTTCTCTCTCTAAGAGCCAAAACAGGTAGAAACAACATCTTTCTTTTCTGAAGAGGGATTTGATTACAGGGGAAGATACTGGACATCCTGAGAGACTGGGGAGGAATCTTACAACTTCTAATGGAGAGAAGTCAGCGGTGGGCCGCCACTACAGTATTCCAAGAGCTTGGCAACATTTATGGCCTTCCTCTTCTTAGTGGGTGTGAGTAGCACTATATCCGAGGAGGTATATGATGCCCCTACTGTTGCCAAAAGCTACCATGATGATAGTGAGGGAGATAGAGAGCAAAAAGGCAGGATGGATACTAGATAAATTTGGCAAGAGTTTGGCTAGCTAGAGTGTGAATAGTGGAGAATGAGAGGGGGCTCCTTGTTTATATAGTTTTTTCCTAGGAACGTACATACGCAGGTGGGTATGTACGCTTGTAGAACATTTTCAGGAAAATGCATATGCAGGCGATGTACATGCATTCACAACTCTGAACATGCATCATACATAAATGAGAATAGGAAAACATGTAGATGTGGATGTGTGTGCGAAGATGAAACATGGAAATGTGCACATGCATACGCAAATGTGAACTTGCGTGCACATCTTTTTTTGTGAGGGAGACAGAGAGCTCAGAAATAGGGAGGATTTTGGATAAATTTGGCAAGAGTTTGGCTAGCTAGAGTGTGAATAGTGGAGAATGAGAGGGGGGGCTTGTTTATATAGTTTTTGCACCTCCTTTTTTTTGTGAGGGAGAGAGAGCTGAGAGACAGGGAGGATTCTAGATAAATTTGGCAATATTTTGGCTAGCTACAGCATGAATAGTGAAGAATGAGAGGGGCGGGCCCTTGTTTATATAGTTTTTACCTAGGAACATATGTATACAAGTGGGTACATACTTTTGTAGACTATTCTTTGAAACATGCATACACAAGATGGTGTATGTGCGTTCACATCAGCTCTAAACATGCATGTGAAAATGAGAACGTAGAAACATGTGTGCCCAGATGTGAATGTGCACATAGATGAAATGTGAAAATGTGCGTGAACATGTATAGGCAGATGTGAACATGTGTGCATCTTTTTTTCCCTTTTTTTTGAGACTGATGGAGTGTCTTAATAAGTGGTGTTCTCATCATTAGCTATCCAGGCAATGGGGTTGTACCATGGATGAGCTTTTCACCCACCATGGCCTATACTACCTCGAAATCTAGTGACTAGAGAACCACTCTTGTGACTAGAGAGCCACTTACATAGTAGGTATGGGCTCTCTGGGGCTCTCCTTTACAAATCTCCATCACTTCTGCTTTCCTTAACTCTTTTTTTTTCTTTCTTTGACATTTTTCATTAGTTTTTATGATTGGTATCCCTCTTCATCTGGCAAGGGTGAGGTTCCTGTTTTTGACCCATTTATGTTTAGAAAGGCTTGAGAGGGATGCCGGTTTTGCAATAGAGAAATGGGTGGTTCCAATTCTTCTATTATTTTATAGGCATTTGAGTTTGATGTGGAAGGAATATCATGTTCATGGGGTGATCATAGATGGTCACGAGGATCCATGAATTCTTCAATTTTTACCTTACCCTTTTCTAGGGTTGCACATGGGGTTTCCATGTGTGGTACCTTTGGGTTACCATTTCTATCTCTCCTTGGTTCTTTCTATTGTTGAAGAGGTTGGGGGTAATGTTGGTGTGACTTTAGGGACCTAAATGCTTCTGTTACCTTCATAATAGCCTTCAACCACTAGAAGAGTGTTATGGACCCCCCATCTTTGGGTAACTCTCCTTCATTAGGGTTGCCTTATGTAGCGGATTGGTTTTAAATGCATTGCCTTGGGTAGCCAGAGTTATGTATGACCTTGGGCTTCCAACAACTCCTTCTTGATGAACCATGTTTTGTGTCTGGGGTTTGGGCCTGGTGTTTTGCAACACGGTGGCATGGCTGTTACTATGCATGTTGGACCTTTCTCTTGGGTATCTAGATTTTCTTTTTCCCTCCATGATAATCTTGTGCGTAGAACATTTATTTTGTTATCCACCATTTTCTAGCCCCATTATTGAAGCATTTGCGGTTCTAACTCTACAAGGTTAGAAATTTTAGCAAGATTGGTGTTAGTTGGGCTAGTTCTTATAGAGGCCACTTGTGTTCGGTGAAGGTTGGTCCTACTTAGGCGAGGCCTTTAATAGATCTTGGTCACTTACCCCTACGGTCAAGTATATAATAGGCCTCCTTTTAAGATGCATGGTTGGAGTGTGGGGTACCTTTGGATGTTTGATGAATTTGAGTACTTCTTTGATGGGAAAATGGTATTCTAGTGTTGAAGGTTGATAAGAAATAGGCTCCTCAACTGTCATTAGTATAGTTACCTATCTAGTGGCTAGTTGCAAGGTAGCAGTTTGCAAGTCTTCGTCTATTTTGGCATTGATTATGCCACATTCATCCTTGTCCAGAAGATTTTATTATATCGTACACACCAAGCAATGTGGGACATTAGGTTATGGCTAACACTCGTGTTAATGAGTGTGATATTTTGTTCTAGACCATTTTTTATGGTCATGCCTAGCTAGAGTTTGGTGAACTTCACCTCCCAGCAACCCTCCTCTTCTAAGTTAAGTACTTGGACCATGTTAATAGAAACGTGGCAGGTTGCATAACTTTTCTTATCTAACCTTAGCCTCTTGCTAGGCCTCACATTTTATTGTAGCTTCTTTTATTTCTCCTCTTTCTGGCCTTCAAGGCATTCGTATAGGTCCATAGTAGTGCTTAAGTTTGCTACCATTGAAGAATAATTTAATTTCCACATTGTTAAGTGTTTCAATGTATGTGGATCCTATGGGGTGAGTTTGCATGCAAGGAACTATCCCATCCCTTGAGAAGGTGCTCTTGATTCAGTGTCGTTTAAGGCACTCTCCTCAAGTGTGGAATTGAGTCCCAAAATCCTTCCTGACCTCATGTACTATCCCCATACCTTGAGAAGGTGCTCTTGATTCAATGTCGTTTAAGGAACTCTCCTCAAGTGTGGAATTGAGTCCCAAAATCCTTCTTGACCTTGTGTACATGTAAGGATGATTGATTAGCTTAGAGTGCATCCCCCGACACAAGCCAAGCGGTGGTCCTAGATATTCTAGAACTAGCTGAATTTTTTATGTTTTTTAGTCTCTTTTAAACTTGTGAACGTGCTTTCACAAGTCACAAGTTGAGAACATGTGTTCCCATGTAGGTATGTGCGTGTCTAGGTGGGTTGAGAACGTGTGTGGCCAGGTCCCAGTTAGGCTTGTGAACATGCGTTCACAATCTTAGGAACATACATGGAGAATTGAGAATGTGCATGGCCAGGTAAGATTTGTGAATGCGCATTTTGAGCTAAGAATGTGTGTGTTTATGTGACTGTGAACTTGTGAACATGTGTTCCAAAGTGAGAATATACGTTTTCAATTTGGCACATGCATACGTAATTCTGACAAACTTGCCACTTGGAGTGGAGGAAGTTAGGGCCACGTGATGGTCAATTTATCATTATGGCCATTAATAGGAAGAATATTTTTTGACCTTTCCTTAATGAGAATATTGTAAATATCTTCCCTGTAGAAATGTGTGTACCCAAGCCCAGTTGAGCACGTACGTAGGTAAACTAGAGAGTAGTTCTCTATGTTTTGGTCAAAAAATCCAGATTTTGTTCTCTAATTTCTCCTTAATGGTGCATATTTTTGGATTTTTTATTTGATAAGATGCTTTAGCTTTCCCTAACCTAACTACCCACATAATCCCTAAGCATGCATGCAACAAAGAAGAAGAAGAGGAAGCATACAATCATAAGAGTAAGAAGACTCAAACTCAATTGTGGTGAGAATAGGATGATGTGTTTTTTCATTAGTCAAAATGTCTTATATACAAGACTCATTTGTACAATGCCTGGCCATCCAAATAGTGTCCAGGGGCCCAATAAGTTAGTCTAGACTAATTTCCTAGTCTAGTTGTACATTATTGGTATTACACAAGTCGTAAGCTCAGAGATTTTCCATAATCATTTTACATAAAGCACATTGTGTGATTAAAAACATATGGCTTGAAAGTGTTATCGTGCATTATTCAAAGTGATGTTAGCCAATGTGGTTAATATAGAGAGGGGCCTCCCAAGCCCAACTATTGGTTAGCACACTAGCTAGTCATATCAGTGTGATAGTTGTCTGGACTAAGGGTGCATGGTACGGGACATGCATGTCTTTGACATGCAAGCTAGTCATGGTTGTATGGTCTTTGGCTTGGGGTTAGCTTACTATTGTATAGCCTATGGTTGGGTGATGAACCCACCTATGTCCTCATGGTATTATTGATGTGCTAGTGATTGTGAAGGATTACAAGTGCTTATGTGTGTGTAGATCTTGGGCAGCCTTTCAAGTAATTATAGTTCTTGCTTTGGGGTGTTCCATTTAGTATCATTGCTTTCTTAATGATTTGTTAAATACATTCATTTTATCTTTTTGTGAATCATGTGCATAGGTACACATGGAAACCACATGAGTTGAGGAACCAAATAGAGGATTTGAATTAGAAAATTTGATTATGCTTAAATCTTGTGTGTTTATGCATCATGTGCATGGATTACACATGGAAACTATGATTTGAGTAACCAAATAGAGGATTTAAATCAAAAAATTTAATTATGCTTAAATATGTGTGAGAAATCCAAATTTCATCAAGTTTTTTGAGTTTTTTAGAGAGAGAGAGAGAGAGAGAGAGAGAGAGAGAGAGAGAGAGAGAGAGAGAGAGAGAGAGAGAGAGAGAGAGAGAGAGAGGTTTTATGAGAACCTTAGAAGCATTGAAGCCTTTGGACGAGAATGATTTCTTTGAAGCCATCAAAAAGGTTTTTTGTAAGTGAGGATAAACAAATCAAAGGTCTAGGAAGGGAACAATTCATTATACAATGTTTTACTGATGATTCAATTCTATCTTCATTACTGAAAATGAGGCTTTTGACATCCATAGTTGTGGGGAAGTATTTAGACATCCCGGGGGGCTATCCTCTGGGGGTTGGTGTGGGGGTCAGTGCTACAAGAAAGGGCCTAGCAGATTGGGTGATTAATAGGATTTATGAGAAAATAAAGAGATGGAACAATGTCATGCTCCCTTTTCACTCTAGGGTGGTGTGAGCAATAGTATTATGCTTGCCTATGTCCAATTTTTTTACACCACTTGTTGATTTCAAAGATATAAAGAGATTAAACAATAAGCATGTTTTATATATTAAAGGATAATGTTCACTTATTTAGAACCTAGGACACATTCTCATTACACATTTTCATTTGTTTAGGTGATATCACATTTTTTATTGCGATAGAATAAGGTATATATATTGTGGTTATAATAATGGATAGAGGATATGAACAATTATGGTTAGTCCAAGGTTAAGACCTTTGACATTCCTCTTGAGGGCTATTTAAGCAAGCGGAAGTCATTACATAACACTACACACAATTAGTCAAGTTTATGATATTCTGTTCATGAGTGAAATCTAGCTTGTTGTGATGATGTTTATTTGATAAGCCCCTTTAAATAAATTAGTATCATAACTTGATGGGTGATGTGGGAAAGAAGAGCTTTGGCATTAACCTTTGTTATGATAGGCTTGGTAGATGGTAAGAGTTTCTTGTTTCCTTGATAGTTAGGAGAGATGATATTGCTAAGCCTCATCGCTAAGAGTTTCTTGTTTCCTTGATAGTTAGGAGAGACATGCTATTGCTAAGCCTAATCGATAAAAGCATGTCACTAGTTTCTCAAGGTTCTTTGTGGTTAAGAACAAATAACATTATTAGTAGGATGGTGTAATTCTCACACATCCATAAAATAAGCGACAAAAGAAAGTCATGTTGTTCTCAAATGGTGAAAATTTTGAGGAAACTTTCTTCAACAAAGTTCTAGAGGACATTGTGATTAACGTGCCTAAAAAATTTGAGATGTATATATATTTGGAGCTAGGAGATATAGGCCTGCAATAAGGTTTAGGTTTGTAGAAATTTTGGTTTTTTCAATCTAATGTTTTGCATGCAATGTTATACTACGCCATTTAAGGTCCTTTTTTTCTCTTTGATTTTACACATAATCTTTGCCCATAAATTATGCAAGTAAGTGATTTAAAATCCTTTCAATGGCTTTCATAGTCATATCACTATGTTTGAAGTGCGGACTTGAGGCTTTTGGTTGTCTCACTCACGTAAGTTTTCCTCTCAAGCTCCCTAGCATGCAACACATGCATAGTTGAAAGAGTTGTCTCCATGAATTACAAGCTATTTGAGTATAATCCAAGAGCTCAAAGATAGAAACCAAAGAGAAGAGACGCAAGAGCAAGCTTGCATCAATAGACATGTGGATCAATATGTATTTTGCCCAATATTGGCATCAAGTTTGGCAAGAGAATGTGACTATCTCAAATAAATTGCTAAGATCATTTTGTTTGTAGCTTTGCTCTAATGATTAAGCAAAGTTGAAAAGATGGGTGAAAAATTGGATGCATCAGTGTTGCCTAATAATAGTAAGTTATAGATGTGTGGATCAATATGTGTTTTGCCCAATATTGGCATCAAGTTTGGATTGTGGCTATTCTCAAATAAATTTCTAATGAGATCATTTTGTTTATAGCTTTGCTCTAATGATTGAAGATATTTGAAAAGATGGGTGGAAAATTGGATGCTTTAGTGTTGCTTGATAATAGTAAGTCGTATAGTATGGAAGTTAAAAATGATAAACTTGTTGGTTTTGAGGGAGATCACCACATGTCTAGAGAGAAGACCTTTAATGCCCATTTAGAAGACACTTAAGAAGGGGGTGATTAAAATCAAACAAGGGATCTCAATTTAAGGTAATGAGAGAAAGAAATTTTTGAGGCCGATATTCAACAAAAGGTATTGGAGTTTGATTGAAGAGCCCAAAGAGCATTATATATATGATTAGTATGCATGTGTAGGACCATATCATTTTATAAATAAATTTGACCAATTCCCTAATAACCAAATCTTGGAAGAAACACCCTTCGCAAGATTTATGAAGCAACCAATACAACTCGGTTGCATTACTTGAAGTAAAAGCTTCATATTTGAAGATGAAAAAGCACAAGATAGTGGTGTCTTTCTTGACAAACCTTAAAGAGGTACATGATGAATTATATGAATTAGAGATAAATTTTCTGATGTAGAGATGGTAACACTTACACTTACCTCCCCTTTATAAAAGTTTGTGTAGAGCTCTAATGGTTCATAGCACCCCCTCGTCCTTTGAAGAAGTTCCAAGCATTTCACATCAAGAAGAGTTGAGCTCTAAGGGTTTGTGACACTCCCGCTTCCTTTAAGAAGTTTTAGGCATTTCACTTCAAAAAGAGTTGAGATCTATGGATATGAAAGGGTTCAAGGGGTGAAGAAGCATACAATGTAGGATCAAACTTTCAAAGAGGAAGAGGAAAATGGGGCCATGGAAATCCAAGGTTTAAACACTTCTTCTATTTATTATGGTCAACAACATCGAGGCTACAATGCATCTTACACCTCTAGAGGAAGAGGAAGTTTTAGACCATCTAATAATCATGCATTTCAAATCAAAGGTCCATTTAGCAAGAAATTTACTTTTAGCTGGTGGTATTGTTGATCAAGATATGAAGGTGAAATTTTACAAAGACAAGTGTCTTATCAAAGGACATGAAGAACAACTTCAAAATTGTTGCTCATGGTGTGAGAAATGATGGAAAGATTTACGTATCTAGAACAAGAGGTGTGCTTGATATGACCAAAGTGATATTTCAGGACTATCACAAGCTTGATTTCACGGAGGTTCATATTTATTGATAATTACTCATGAAAGTATTGGGTGTATTTGTGTGCAAGCTACAAGCTTTTGAGTGTTTTCACGAGCAAAGTTGGAAAGCAGATCGAGGCTTTAAGAATAGATATAAGAGGTGTGTGTAACTTGAGGGCTTTCAATGATTTTTGCAAAGATCATAGAATTCACCACCATCAATTGACAAGTGCCTTGTTAATCACTCCGTAGGCTAACATGGTTTCACTCACTCGACCTACCATAAGGTGTATTGCCATCTTACTCACTCGAAACTACACTTATCTTTTGTAAGATGGCATTGGAACATATAAAGTGGCCTTACCTTGTGCTTAATAACAAATAGGAAAAGCCTGAGGACTTTGTGTACGTACTTACTTAAGACTAGTAATAAAGGCCATAACATTTTTAAATTTGGTTGGCTTAGTGTGAAAACTAGTCACTTGTATATGTGTCATTTTTTACAATAAGAAACACTCCCTTCTAATAGAATACTTGTGAGATCTTCTCTTCCCTCTTCTTGCTTTCATGCATATGATATTAAATCTTGCTTGCTTGATGGATGCACGCTAAATAGGTTTGTTTGTAGATTTCACCCTACATCAGCTTCTTTTTCTTCCCCTACTCTTTCGTGAGAGAGAACCACCACAAAGAACATTCTCTCTTTGCCTCTATCTAAGCATCAAGAGCTCTAGCTTCACCCCATTGGCAAGGAACATTCTTGTGTCGTAATGGAGTGAGGACATGATGACGTGCTAGCGTGAAAACTAGTCACTTGTATATGCGTAATTTTTTACAACAATAAGCAATACTCCCTTCCAATAGAATACTTTTGAGCCCTCTCTTCCCTCTTTCTTGCATGCATATAATATTAAATCTTGTATTCTAGATAGTTTTGTTTGTAAATTTCACCCTGCATAAGCTTCTTCCTCTTCCCTTGCCTTTTGTGAGAGGGAACTACCATGAAGAACATTCTCTCCATGCCTTTTGTGAGAGAGAACCACCATGAAGAACATTCTCTATTTGTCTCTTTCTAGGCATTGAGAGCTCTAGCTTCACCCCATTGGCAAGGAACATTCTTGTGTGGTACTGGAATGAGGATGTGATGGTCAGTGCACCCACATTGGGAAATTATAATTGCGGCTCTAAGGCAAAGCCCAATGACACATGCTTTGGCAAGACTAAGGTAAGCTCTTGTCTTGAACATATTTGATGCCCTCTGGTAGGGACTACTAGCTCCATCCACTTGACCATTCCAAGCTATTGGGTTTACCTGATATTGCCTGGTGAGTCACACTCCAAAAAACATACAGTTTTGGAGTCTTAGATGTGTTTAGTTTGTTGTTTTTTATTTTGTTTTGAAGCTTGTTATCTCTTAGAAAGGGAAAACCCTAATGCTTGGTGATTTGCATAATTTTAAAGATCATAAGGCTTTATTCTTGTTGTGTTGAGCCAAGATATATCTTAGCAAGCATAATTAGGAGTGGAATCCACTCCGAAAACATAAGCATTAAGCGCTATTAAGTGTGGATTAGAGAGGATAGTTAATTTTTGTTCATGCATTTCATATTTTTTCATGCATTGTTTGAATTGGTAGCTTAGAAGCATGTAAAAATCTAAATAATAAAAAAAAGTTAACTACCATTATCTAGGATTAGGATCCTTAATCATCACCTACAAGTCTAAGAAATAATTAAATACCATCACTAGCTAGGATTAGGAGAAGAGGATAGATGAAAAGTCCAAGAAGTGCATATTTGTTGGTTATGCCTCAAATAAAATGTGAGGGTTATTTTGATCCTCATGAGAGGAAGATTATCATCACGATTATTATTAGTCGTGATGTCATTTTTTATGAACACAAGAATTTTCACATCAAAAATAGAAAAACTCTTTATCTTGGTTTATTTTTCACCTCCACAGGTGGTGAAAAAGCCTCCACAGTGGTACTTGAATAAATGATTAAAGATAGCAAGATTGAAGATCGTGAACACGCTTCAAAGCACATCTTCATGCATGTAAGGAGCAGGCAAAAATACACTTTCTTTACATTAATTTCCATTCCATGATGAGATATGCCATGGACATTATTGTATCATTTTGGTCTCATAGGCCCATTGGGTCTTTAGTACACGCTTAATATATCTTTGTTTCTTTGTTTCACTCTCTCTCCCTCCCTCCAAAATCAAAGCTCACTACTTCCTGTCTTTGAGCACTTTACTCCCTCCACCCTCCTCTGCCAATGGGAGGAGGTTTTGGTTTTTAACTAATAGAAGGATATTAAAGGCAATTAAGGCTTAATTTTTTTCAAAATTACACAATTTTACGATTGGATGCGGCTTTTCCAAAATCCAATTGACTTGACGCCGTTATGGGTGAGACCCCCCACTTTGGGACATGTACACATTGTAGTGCACCCATCTTGAGACCGCCCACTTTGGGACATTTACACGTGTTAGGTTGTTCACACTCAGGGCGCCCTGTGGTTGTTCACACTGGAAGACGCCGGTTGGAGGGACATGAGCTGTGTTCAGTGATACGTAGACACTCTGTGCGTGCCCTCTTCGAGCTTGATGAAGGCGATCAAGATGTTCGCCAGGTGCGTTCGTCTTGTCGTGGCAATCTTGCAGTGCTTGGCGTCGAAAATTCCTGAAGACTTTGGTTGTATCACAACCTGGATGCAAGCGAGAAGATGCTGCCTCGCCCGATCGGGGCAGCATGGCGTGCAGCCCAATCCAAGCATGCAATCCGTCTGGGATCAATGGCACCAGCAAGGCCAGAAAACATGCAGGATAAGGTTTTTTCCAGGGACCATGAGCTCCAAGTTCTGTGCGAACAAGGAAACCTGGAAGGAGCCCTGGATGTCCTTTCTTGCATGGGCACCACCGTCCCTTCTCACAGATCCTACCTCTCTCTCCTCAAGGCCTGCAACAGGCTCAAGGACCCTGCCCATGCCCGCCAAGTCCATGCCCACCTCGCCTACCATCGCCTTGACCTCACCAGCACCCTTGGTGACTCCCTTGTTGTCACCCTTGCCAAATGTGGTGCCACAGAGGAAGCACACTACTTATTGCTTAGCTTGCCACATCGTACCGTCTTCTCCTGGACAGCCATCATCTCTGCTTATACCGACTGTGGCCGCGCCCCCAAAGCGCTGCAAACATATGCCTACATGCTACAGGATTGTATTGAGCCCGACCTCTACACGTTTGTCAGCCTCTTCAAAGCTTGTGGCAGCATTCCCAACCTCGAAGAGGGCAGGAGACTGCATGCGGATGCCCAGAGAAAGGGCTTCACATCCAATGCTTTTGTTGGTAGCTCCCTTGTGAGTATGTACGGCAAGTGTGCTAGCATTATGGAAGCCGAGAAAGTGTTTGTAGAAATGTGCCATCATGATGTTGTGTCATGGTGCGCAATGCTCTCAGCATATGTTGATGGGGGCCTGGGAGAAAGGGCATTGCAGCTCTACCGACAAATGCAGGAGGGAGATCCAAGTCCATACAAGCTACTGTTTGTGATGGCCCTTAAAGCATGTGGCTCCCTTGCAGAAGAGGAAGATGCTCTTTTTGTTCAAGAGCAACCCACCAAAGTGGTGTCTCTGGATATTGGCCAGGCATTACATGCTGAAGCACGCAGGAAGGGATTTATTTCAGATGTGTTTGTTGGTAGTGCCCTTGTGAGTATGTACGGCAAGTGTGGGACCATTGTGCATGCAGAGGATGTGTTTCTTGGGTTGTCCCAGCATGACAATGTGTCATGGAATTCCATGCTCTCAGCATATGTGGAGCAAGGCCAAGCAGTGAAGGCTTTATGGCTTTACAAAAGGATGCAAGAGGAAGGCGTGATTGTAAACAAGCTAACATTTGTAATTTCCCTTCAAGCATGTGGCATTTTTGCAGAGAAGGAAGAAGCTATCATTGCAGAAGGGCAGCCAACCAAAGTGGTTTCTCTACATATCACACAGGCATTCCATGATGATGCTGCAAGGAAGGAATTAGCTTCAGATGTCTTTGTTGGTAGCACCCTTGCAAGTTTGTACGGCAAATGTGGAAGCATTGTAGAAGTAGGGAACATATTCAGTGGGCTGTCCCAGCACAATGTTGTATCATGGACTACGATGGTTTCAGCATATGTTGAGCAGGGGCAAGGGGGCAAAGCTTTGCAGCTGTATGAACAAATGCAAAAGAATGGGGTGAGTCCAGATCAGCATGCATTTGTGATTGCCATTCAAGCGTGCAGTGTCCTTCTAGAGAAACAAGAAGCTATACTTATGATGGGACGGCTGAGCAAAACGGTGGCTCTTGAGGTTGGCCAGGCATTGCATGCTGAAGTCAGGATGAGGGGCTTTGCTTCAAACATCTTCATTGCTAGCACTCTTGTAAGTATGTACGGCAAGTGTGGGAGCATTGCGGAAGCAGAAAACGTATTCAATGAGTTGCCGGGGCATAATGTCGTGTCTTGGACTGCGATGCTTTCAACATATGCTGAACAAGGCCAAGAGTACAAGGCTCTGCAGTTGTACCATCAGATGCAAAAGGAAGGTACACATCCTGACCAACATGGGTTCACAATCGTCCTTCAAGCATGTGGCACGCTTGGAGAGAAAGAAGCAGCCACTCTATTGGAGGGACAACCTACCAAATTGGTCTCTCTAGAAATTGGCAAGGCGCTACATGTTGATGCGAAAAGAAGGGGTTTTATTTCAGATGTCTTTGTTTGTAGCTCCCTTGTCAGTATGTATGGCAAGTGTGGTACCATCACGGATGCAGAGAATGTGTTCAACACGGTGCCCCAGCACAATGTGATGTCATGGACTGCCATGCTCTCTGCGTATGTGGAGCAGGGCCAAGGGGACAAGGCTATACAGCTGTACAAACACATGCAAAAGGATGGTGTGACTTTGGATGATGTTATACTTTTCTGCATTTTGAAAGCCTGCAGCGGAACAGGAAGCCTTGAGGTCTGTAGGGAGCTTCATTTCAGTATTGTCTCTGCTGGGTTTGATTTGAGTCTTATGCTGACAAACACTCTTATTAATGCATATGGGAATTGTGCAAGCATGGTGGATGCCCAGGCAGTTGCTGATGGACTGCCCCAGCCTGATGTGGTGTCATGGAATGCTTGCATAGCTGGCTATGCACAGGATGGAAACAGGGTGGCAAGCCTGCAAGTGTTTGAGAGCATGCAACTAGCAGGTAATGAGCCAGAGGGAATCACATTCCTTTCACTTCTGTCTTTCTGCAGTCACGTGGGCCTCGTTGACAAAGGATTTGAGTACTTTGAAACAATGAGCAGTGGTTATGGTATAAATCCAGACTCAAAACACTACATGGTAATAATAGACCTCCTCGGGCGTGCAGGGGACTCAGAGAGGCTGAAAGACATTATGCGGAGAAGTCCTATGGAGAGTAATGTGTCCATGTGGTTATGCTTGCTGGGTGCATGTTGTAAACACGGCAATGTGGAGCTAGGAAAATATGTGTTTGATCATGTAGTGGATTTACAACCCAAAGAGGCTGCTGCATATGTTTTGATGTCAAACATCTATGCCAATATAGGTTTGCAGGAGTGAATGATGTAGAGAAGTGGAGCACTAGAAGAAAGATGCATAGAGAGAAATAATTGAGAGCAGAAAGCACGCACTTGGTGTCAAGGATGGATAAGACGCCTTTGGGGAGAGCAAATCACCTGAGCATCCCCTTCTTGTTACAACCACCTCTTCCAACCAAGTGTGATCAAAATCCAAAAGCAACTTGATATGCATTCACCTCAACCATCAAATAATTAGAGCTTTTCCTGATCTTCCATAGTGTATGCAGGGCTGAGGTGGCTGTATTAGGAGGTGACTTATGTTGAGGTCTGTGTTTGAAAGGTTCAGCCTTGGCAGCTCTGGTGTTGTCTAGCTGGAGTGACTACTTAGGAGATGGCTCATGATCGTTATAGGCTTGACTTACTGTGGAAAGAAACTGCATTGCCTTGTCTCCAAGGAGGAGATCTCATTGTGTAACAATAATGGACAAAGATATGCACTCTCAAATGCGAGAAATTTTGAAAGAGGCAATTTTTCAAGCCTTGCTGTTTGTTCAATTCAAAGAGAAATTGGAGACAGTTAGAGATTACGCACAACCACAACATGGCCTTTAATTAACACAAGTCTTGTAATTTAGCCATAAAAGTGGCTTTAACCAAAACAATGGCTCAAAGATTATTTACAAATTCTGAAGAAATAAAAAATAAAATCAACTCAAAATGCCATAAAATTACTTGAGCACACTTGGTTAATATGCATTTTACACATTGGAGAAGTTTTTCAAAAAATCATATATCTTGCAAATTTGCAATTTCCAAAAATACCAAGGATACATAAAATGCTAGATTTGTCTTCCCTTTGAGTAGAATATGTAAAAAGTATGTCTTTAGTTGATGGAAGTGACATGACAATGGCTTATTTTCATATAGAAGCCTTTTTTTAAAAAATTTACTTGGGTGCTTATAAGAAAGTATATAAGTTGCTGTCATAACGAAACTAAAATATAAGTGTTTTTTTAGTTTGAATTTCCAACTAGTATCTTGTGTTGAGAATACTTGTCTAGAAGGAATTTCCATGTGGCCTCATTGGTGGAAGAGGTTTTTTTAAGACAAAAGTATCCAAAAGTAGTGAAAATGGTTTTGAATGAAAATAATACTAGTGTATCGAAAAGAAATATTTTATCAAGCACAAAGTGAAAAAGGAAAGAATTGCAAGAGAGCAAACAAAAGCTCAACTCCAAAAAATGAAGAAGGGTACCTTTACCAACTAGAAGAAAATTTAGCAATATTAATAGTCTAAATTGTGTTTTGACCTTTTTTTCATTATTCAAGCACTACACATGCATCCTTACGTGCCACCAAGGGGGAGTGGGAGGAAACCTTGGTCAAGAGGATGTTACATCCCCATATTCAGATGTCAAAGCTGCCTTCATCGATGAGGCTAATTATTTTGGATTTAGCCAAGTTGCATGTAAACCTTGAGGCATCAACAAAGCATTGTATTATGGCAAGGGTCCTCCTAAAGTTCTCACCATAAGCCTGGAGAAACAATAGAATCATCTACAAAACATTGAATCACCATCTGTTTTACCTCCCTCTAGTTTAAGACCAATTATTTGACCCTTCTCACTAGCTAGCGCCAAGGCCAAAATCAGGGAATGTGTAATGACAACAAACAACAAGGGGGCTAGTGGGCATTCTTGTATCGTTGATTTATTAAGATAGAATTCCCCAACAAACAATCCATTCATAAGCTAGCCTCACCAACAAAACATAAGACATATATGAAAGTACATATAAAGTTACCAAAGCCCATTTTGGAGAGAACCGTACTAGAGACTTCGATTAAGTAATATAAAATCATACAAAGGGAGATCTCGAACCGAAAGGTAGGGAGATTTCAACCAATCGGGGGCACTATGCTACCATAAAAGCCCTGTAGGAGTGGAGGAGAAGAAAATACCATGGTTCCACTCTCATTAATCTGTTGCATTTTGTTTGCGCAACTCTAGAAGATCCCTCTATATGGGCCAGGTGGCCAAAAGAGTATGAACGATGTCACACCATATACTGCAAATACACTAGGTGTCATAAACATTAATAGCCTCTTGAAGGTGTGAGACCCCTATTATTGCAAGCAAGGAGGCTTTCCTACTGAGCGCATCGGCTACCACATTTTCTTTCCCTGGTCGGTACTTTATGTCAAAGTCAAATTCCTGCAGGTCTGCATGCACCGTCTTTGACGCATGTTGAGATCCCTTTGGGTGAAGATCCACTTCAAACTTTGATGATCTGCCATCAAGGTGAATCTCTGTCCCAAGAGATAATGTCTCCACAACTTTAGAGCATAAACTATTGAGAGTAACTCCAAGTCATGGACATCATAATTTCTCATGCGTTCTGAGTTTTCTCGATTCATAGGCTACTGCATGACCTTCCTACATAAGAGCACCTCCTAGGGCAAAACCACTGGCATTTGTCACTACCTCAAACGGTAAGGAAAAATCTGGCAATTTTAGGACAGGGTTGTTACTAAGGCTGTCTTCAGCTTGTCAAAAGCACTCTAACACATAGCGGCCCAATGAAATAGGGTGCTCTTCTTGAGAAGGTTAGTCAAAGGGGATGCTATTTGAGCATACATGGGTATAAAGATTCTATACCATCCGGTTAATCCCAACAATCCTCTGACTTCAGTCACTGTTTTGGGCTCTGACCAATCCACGACTACTTGGATTTTATCGGGGTCAGTAGAAATCCTGTCTTTAGATACTATAAATCCCAAGTATTCGACATGGTCAACAGAGAAAGTGCACTTGCCCTTCTTTGCAAATAGTTGGTGCTTCCTTAGGATCTCCAAGACTTTATGCACATGACCTTCATGATCTGCTGCATTCTTGGAGTATACCAGGATATCATTGAAAAAGATAAGAACAAATTCATCCAAGTATTCTCTGAGAATGTCCTGCATGAGGCGATTAAACGTTGCTGGGGCATTAGTTAATCCAAACGGCATGATCGTGAATTCATAATGCCCATAGCGAGTATTGAAGGCTATCTTTGGGATATCTTATTCCTTGATTCTGATCTGGTAATATCCAGATTTGAGATCTATTTTTGTGAACATTTGGGTTCTACTTAACCGATCCAGAAGCTCACCAATCCTAGGGATAGGATACTTATTTTTTATTGTTAATTGATTTAATCCTCTGTAATCAATATAGAATCTTAACATTCCATCTTTCTTTTCCTGAAAAGAACGGGCGCACCCCAAGGTAAAACACTGGGTCTTACGAATCCTTGCTCTAGCAGTTGTTGTAACTACTCCTTAAGTTCTATGGACTTCATGAGTCGGAGAGGCATCATCTCAATCAGCTCTTTTGGGAATACATTAGCGTACTCACTTAGCCATTCTAGTTCCGTAGCCTTGCATTTTCTATCTACTAGATTCATTTTAACAACATAGACAGTTTGCCTCTTTCTGAGTCCCTTCAACAATTTAGAAGCTTTGATTAATTGCAGAACTGGGGATCCAAAAATTCCAGTTCCTTGGAATTGATTCCTGTGCAGGTCGAGGAAAGAAATGGTTCCATTGTGACAGTGAATGTCAGCCTGATTCTTATGGAGCCAATCCATTCCAAGGATTCCGTCATAGATTCCCGTGCAGGTCGAGGAAAGAAATGGTTCCATTGTGACAGTGAATGTCAGCCTGATTCTTATGGAGCCAATCCATTCCAAGGATTCCGTCATAGATTCCCAAGGGTAAGACTTTGAACTGGCAATCTATCGCATTCCCATCTAGATTAAACTGAATGCGATCTATCTCATGGTATGTGAAAAGAACTGAATGCGGTCTATCTCATGGTATGTGAAAAGAATCTCATGGTATGTGAAAAGAATCTTCCCACTCGCCAATTCTACTTGCATAGGTTTCCCTGTTTTTTGATCTAGGAATAACTTACGTAAGCATCCAGGGAAAACAAAAGAATGTGTACTGCCTGAATCAATTACCATTGTACTCTGCTGGAGTTTGGAGGACTGAGAACTAACGATTCTGTCCTTGATGTTCAATGGCGGCATAAATCTATCCTCTTTCTTCCTCCACTTCCTCAGCTATTGTCGCGGCTCTAGCTGCTGTAGTCTGAGGTGGAACTCTCTCTTTGGTTTCCCCGATTCTGGGAAGGAGTTCTAAGACTACTTTGCATTGAGGCTGCAGGCTGAGCTGGCACTCTTCTGGGGTTGCCTTGATTTTGGAGAGGGGGACCTTGATTGGTTTGATACGAAGGAGTCGGTCTGTGCATTCTAGGACCTTGGCTTCCTTGGCCCATTAACATAGAAGGAGTTGGGCAATCCTTGAGCTGGTGCCCAAAACCTTGACAACCGAAACACTTGTTTTCACTTTGAAGCTCTTCTTTCTACATTCTAGAAAGAGCTGGAGTTCCTGAAAAAGAGCTTTGAGGAAAAGGTCTTCCTTCATTTCTGAAACTTCCCGTCTCCTAGTTCTGATTGGGACCTTGGTGTCTTTTAGGAGACGGAAGGTTGGAAGTACTTCCGGTGTTTGGAACCTTTTGAGAATGAGGGAGTTGGTTTTGGCGGGACCTTCACAACAAAGGCCTTGTACGGATGGCGAAGTCCTTCGCCATCCGTACTACTTCAGCCATGGAAACTGGCTTGGCATTCTTTACCAGGGTGTCCAAGGGTTCATTCATTCCCCGAATGAACCTGGCCATCCTCTGTTCTTCATCCAGCGGCGGTGGCAAGCATTTGAGGAGGAGAGCGAACGTTTGGTGATACTCTTCAATAGTTCTACTCCCCTGGGTTAACTCCAAGAATTCATTCATCTTAGTTTCCAAGAAGCTAGGAGGACACAATCTCTTCCTTAGGTATGTCTTGAGATCATTCCATGTCTGGGTGTTTCGATCCAGATGGTTTGTCTCACAGTGGTTTCTCCATGCTACTCTGGCTGTTTCTACTATCTTCAGCCTTGCAAGAGCCACTTTACTTTTCTCATTGTAACCAGTGACATCGAAGTATTCTTCCATTTCTTCGATCCACTTTTCCCCACAGTCTCGCCCAAGTTTTCCCCTTCACCCTTGAAGGGACCTGTGGCTGAGATCTGTGAAGGGCTTTGTGAACATCGGGGTCAAGCTCTTCCTCATCCGTGAGAGGATCTGGCTGTCTGCCACGGTTCGCGTGTCTCATGATTCTGCCAAAATGATACATTGTTAAATTTCTATTTGATTTCGTCATCGAGGTCCTAAGACTTAAGAAGTTCGGAAATAATTACTTTAAACAAGATAATCGCTCTTATTAAAGATCTACGACATATGTTTGAGGAAACAGATCTTATTTCTTTAAACTCGATATCTGATAGTCAAATCACTTATATAACTCGAAATTTTTCACAAAACATTCTTTATTTACATAAGGTTTGCAATATATATAGAGGAACATGGCTCTAGAAAATCAAAACCTCCGTGGTATAAGCATGAGACGGTGATACTGGGCTACTGACATGCTGCGATACAATTGTTCCCTTACCGCTAAAGGTGCTACAATCTTACTTCCCGGGATAAAACATCTAATAAGTCTATAAATATGACAAGAAAGCCTAAAATCTTGAAGTGTGGGGTGATATAGAATAACACCGTGAACCACCTTTAGCCTCCTCAACAGGACCATGGCTAAAGAGATATTCTTCCTCAGCATCAAGCGCTGGCGTGGACATATTGTGCTGCAAACCACTTATGTTGCCGAAAAATATAATTCCTCCAAATGATTTGCGAGTCTTGCTCTGCTCGTTCGAGTCGTATAGCGGAGGAGAGGATATGCTCAAAAGCGAAAGCAGTCATATCCTTAGATTGAGTAAGATCAGGAATACCAGATAAACACGAAATGTCCATCTATAAAATCAAATTCATCGATTAAAAGTCTTCATTAATGAAGCTTAATCTGAATGAGAATACAATATGAAAATGTATCTTTCTAAGTTTTTATTATAAATTTATGATAAAATTCATTTTTCCTTCTTAAGCCTTCAACAAAGCCCTGATACCAGCTGTGAGACCCCTGCTCTCTCCGTGCGGCCTTCTCTGGGGCACTGGCAACAGAAGTAGCAGCCTCACGCGCGAGGCAGGGTTTCCCACTCGAGACCTCGCCCATGAATGTCCGGACAAGAGACTAATCCAGCGGTTCCTCTGAATCCGAGAGTGGAAAAACTTCCCTCACCCGGAAAGCACGGGCGATTCCATAAGTCATCTAATGGAAAATTTATCTAACGAGTCAAGGCCTTAACTAGCTTTTCTATTCCGACCGAGCCCGTAGGTCACATGGCTAGATCAAGGAAGGGACTTGCACTTGGTTCATAGAAATCACCGCTTTTTTCCCCTTAAGCGAAGCAAAGCCGTTGATTCTTTCCCACAGAACAAGAATCTTCCTGGGACTTATTCTAACTAATGTAACTTAAACGTATCTAACTGTATCGCAGGAATCAACCAACCGGCCCATGGGTTAGCCAACCGCCCAACCACTGTATTGGTGGGATCCCTTTATATAAAAATTTGGTTGAGTTTTGTCCTAAGAGTTCCCAGGCCCCCTAGCTGGCACTCATGCAAAATACAATTTAGACACACCACTTACGCACCCACCAATATGAAATTGCCTTTTACAGATTCAGCTGTCTTTAAAGAAGAATTGAAATGAAACCATAGTATTTCGATCATTATCCTCCAAAATATCCAGTCCATTGTTTTACAATCAAAATATCATCAGGACTCTCCGTTTTGAAGACCAGCTAGTCAACCAACGAGATCCAAATTCAAGTTCCAGTTCACATAGATAATTCCTTATCAATCCATCCATATCTTCCTCGACATACGCATGGGTGTCCTAGCAACCGCCGCGAGCTCGTGTATCGAGCCTGGTCAGAACCCTCTAGGATCCTCCTTAGGTGTCCTAGCACTTCACTTAGGGACCGCTTCATCGGCCCTTGGGGCAGGTTTTGCCACTGTGAGCGACGTCCTTTGACGACTCCCCGCCAGCTATTGCAACATAACTCTCCTTAGTTTAAACCATAAGACAAATGCTTCCTCTAGCATTCTGGCGTAAGACAATCCTTTTCAAAAAACAGAGTTTCTATGCAAGTAAGAATATCCCGTTGAGTTTGATTCCACAAGACCCTTTTTCTCAAAATCCAAACTTTCTTAATGAAAATCATGAATCGCGTATCTCGGTAATCCACCCATCAGTTACAATAAATTTTTAATTAATTTTTCATCGATTTCGGGTCTTAAGGAAAACTTCTCTAAATTACAAGTATCTTACTGGCCCACCATTCTCACATGGTCGCGTGGTCTAACCATAAATTACTCGGATTTAATCCTAGCTTTGATTCCTAAGGATTTTTCCTTTATTTATCTGATAAATTAACGGTGATTTCCAATCAGAAGGGAAAAATTATGAAAATTTATTCTTTCCTGGTCACAATAGAATTATAAATAGTTCTATTCGAGAATGATGGAATTTTATAATGATAACTTTTTTTTTCTAATAATCCATTTGTGAATATGCATACATCATTTTATTGATTTATTGACATAGAAATATCTTAAAATATTCTTTTCTCCATTTTGATCCCCAACATTAATATACCATAATTTTCTACATGAAATTATGGTGAAACATTCTCTTTTAACACCGAAATTAATTTATGCATTTTCTAATTAAAGTACGATGAAAATTCCTCTTTTAAATAAATAAAAATACCCATATTTGAAATATGCCAAAAATTCCTCTTTTAATATTTAAAATATTTGTATCTAGAATATCGTGGGAATTCTTCTTTTTGCATCTAAATTTTTATGCATGTACATATATAAAAATAAATCTAATAAAAATTCCTCTTTTCTCTATTCAAACAATTATGCATAAATACTTTAAAAGTATTCTCCATAAATATGACAAAAATCATTCTTTGAGCATAAAAATATCTATGCTTAGAATATGATGGGAATTCCTCTTTTCTCTATTTAAATAAATATGCATAAATACTACAAAAGATTTTTTTATAAATGTAACAAAAATTATTCTTTTAGCATAAAATGTTTATGCCTAGAATACGATGGGAATTCCTCTTTTTGTATTAACAGAATTATGCATAAAATTAAATTCATTAAAAAAAAAGTTTGCCATAGTTTTGCTGTATTTTTTGAGAATTCTCAAAATTCTACTTTTAATTAAATACCGATAATTATGAAATGTAATAGGAACTCCTCTTTTAAACTAAAATTTTACTATGCATACATAGCATAATTATAAACATAATTATATTTAAACCTTTTGACTATTCTTAAAGTATCCATTCATCATTACTATATGAAAATACTTACAAAAATATTAGCATAACTCTCTTTCAATCTTAAAATGAATTAATATGATTTTTCTTAATCATAAACAAGCTTAAAAGAATTAATCATCATTTTTAACTAGATTAAAATCATAAAAATATTTAATCTAGTTCTCTAGCTTATCAAGCCTAGAGTTTTGATTAAGATAATGAGATTATCATTAAGATCCATCCTTCTAACAAGGATCTAACCATACAAATAATTAATCTTTCAAAAGAAGAGATTTACTAATAAAAAAATATTATAATTAAGCATAAAGATTAATATTAAACCATTAAAACATTATGAATCATTAGAAAGCTTGATTTCAAGAAAAAACCATTTAATTGAAAGCTTCCCAAGCATTAGAGGGGTTGGGAAGGAGATAACCATTGAGAAAGATAGAAAAACCATTGGATTAAGGCTTACCTTTGATTTTGGCTTGATTCTTTAAAGAAATAAGTGAAGGTCACAAAGCAAGATTTGGCCACCAAGTTGGGGATGGTAATCTCCACCAAGAGAGGATGGAGAATTGTGAAGCTCCAAAGCTTCCAAAAGTAGAGGCAAAATAGAGGGATAATAAAAATACATTTAAATGAAGATAATACTAGCATGTAATTACTCAAAGATGAAAATACAAAGAAATGAGGGTCTATTTAAAGATGAAGGAGGCCACTAACTAGGTCCAACTGGGATTGAGAGGCTTCCAGCTTTAGTTTGATCCATTTTGGACGAGTTTGGCTTATTTTTTGATCCAGTTTGAAAGAGGAGAGAGGAGAGATAAAATATCCCAATTTTTTGAATTAAAAATGCAAGGTAATGATGAAAAAAGGCACATCCTTCACGAGCCCTTTCCCTCCTTAATTTTTAACTAATAAACCCAGTACTTGGTCAACTCTTCATCTTATGTGAGCATTTACTTATTTTTGGGAGATTTTCTTTTATTCTTTGCATTTTTCTTATTGAAACACTTGGATTAATCCTATTGGCCCTTAAGAGCCTTATTTGGACCTTAATCAAAAAAATTTGAAAATGTGGACCCTTAGGCTAAGGTCTCTTATACACATAATCAGTTAATTTCTAATGCACATTGGAAAATTCTTTTTAAACTTCTATTTCAGGGGAATTCATCTTAAATATAAGGAGAAAATTTGTATCTAAAAATATCTCAAAATTGAATTACCTCTCTCTAGAACATTTGCCAAAAACAAGGAAAAATACTATTTACTTGCATTCGAAAATATGGGATGATTACAAGGGACTGATAGGAGAGCTTATACATCTTTTAGGAGCTGAGAAGGAACCTTACAGAGAAGGCCTATGAGTATCTGGTCTTCCAGATATGTCACACTGTGATACTAAGAATAATCTCCCAGGTGGTGTCAATACTCAGCAGAGGTGGTGTGTATCATAACTGGGGTATCCAAAAGCAAACATCTCTGAGCTATGCCCTGATAAATATCACAGGAGATCACACTTGTAGCTATGGAGGATGAAATATCATCATCATGGTGGTGGAGTGTAGAAGAGAGATGAAGCAAGGAGAGAGAGAGAGAGAGAGAGAGAGAGAGAGAGAGAGAGAGAGAGAGATACTCAAGCTGTGGGATCCCTGTCCCCACCGTGCAATGAATTCAGGGGTGCTAGCAGCGGGAGTAGTACTTCTTGCACAGGCCAGGGTCCCACACTCGGGGCCTCGCCCATGGATATCCGGACAAGAGACTAATCCATCGGTTCTTCCAAAACCGAACTCGGAAAAACTTCCCTTGCTCGAAAAGCACGTGCGATTCCTCCAGGATAAATTTTTCTCTAACGTAGTCAAAAGCCTTAAGTAACTAAACTGATCTGACCGAACCCGTAGTATCAAAGTCAGATCAAGGAAAAGATTGCACGTGGATCATAGAGACCAACGCTTTTTTCCTCATTGAGAGGCACAGCCGTTGATTCTTTTCCAAAGAACAATTTTTATCAGGGATTTACTTCATCTATCGTACCATAATAGAATTAAGTCTCATTTTAGGAATCCATCAGTCCAGCCCTAACCCCATCCAGTCCGGTGGGTTAGCCAACCGCCCAACCACTGTAGTGATGGGATCCAATTAAGAATTTGGTTAGGTTTTGTCCCGGGTACTAGTGAAAAGAGTTCCCAGGCCCCCTAGTCGGGTATTCATGCAAACTTAAAACTAGTCACACCACTTACACACCCAATATGAAATGGCATTTTTCTCAGCATCAACTATCTTTAAAAACAATCATTTAATAAAACCATTGTCTCACTGATCATAATCCTCAAAATCTCCGGTTGAATCCTTATTTCCAATCATTCCTTCATGGGTGTATCTATGGCCAGAACGCTCACCACCTGACCACTCAGGGGCCTTTTCGATAGTTCCTAGCTCATAGAACCGGCAATATATTCACGTATCAAAAATGGGATCTCCGTTGAAGATCAGCAATATCAACCAACGGATCCATATAAAAGAGCCCTAAACTCATCCGTTGAGGAACCAGCAAGGTCAATCAACCAGATCCATGCCCGAATTCAGAAAACAACTCTTACTCCTTGTTTCAATATTTTCCACGACGCACGTGTGGGTATCGTCGGCGACCCAGAGCCCGAGCACCGTATGGTCAGCACCCTCTAGGATCCTTCGCAGGTGACCTAGCGCTTCACTCATAGGCCGCTTCCTTGGTCCCTCATCAACCGTACCGGAAGCTCACCATTTTAATCGAACCGAGGCTGGTCAAGACCTCGGCCGACCTTGCTACGCGAGACGTCATTCGTTGACTCTCCGTCAGCTGTTGCAACTTTATTAGCTAGGTCTCCATGACCTTAATCACAAGACGGTCAAAACTCTTCCCCAGCATTCTTGACATAAAACAGTCATTTAAAAACAAGCCATAAATACAATTTCTATAATGAACTCTCATCTTTCCACATTAATCAACATTACTTAATCCACATTCATTTCATATAATTTCCCATTCTCATCCAATCACATCATTTTTCATCTCATCACTTCTTTCCTCAAATATCCTCATCCACTCATCCACTTGCATTTACCCATATCCACATCTCATTACATCACATTCATTCACATCTCATCCATTCATATTTACTCGATTCGCATCACATCACATCACATTCATTCACATCTCGATTCACATGACATCACATCCATTCTCATCCCATATCATTCATTCACATCTCGATTCACATGACATCACATCACATTCATTCACATCTCATCCATTCATATTTACTCGATTCGCATCACATCACATCACATTCATTCACATCCCAACTCACATGACATCACATCCATTCTCATCCCATATCATTCATTCACATCTCGATTCACATGACATCATATCCATTCATATCCCATATCATTCATTCACATCCCGATTCACATGACATCACATCCATTCACATCCCATATCATTCATTCACATCCCGATTCACATCCATTCACATCCTTTCACATGACATCACATCCATTCACATCCCATATCATTCATTCACATCCCGATTCATATGACATCACATCCATTCACATCCCATATCATTCATTCACATCCCGATTCATATGACATCACATCCATTCACATTCCATATCATTCATTCACATCCGGATTCAGAGACATCACATCTCATCCATTCATTTACATTTATCTGATTCACATCACTTCTATTCACCTCACATCTATTCACCTCACATCTCATCACCTCTATTCACATCACATCCATCCATCCATTCATTCCCTTCTATCTGATTCACATCACATCTCATCACATCTATTCACCTTACAACTCATCACCTCTATTCACATCACATCCATCCATCCAGTCATTCCCTTCTATATCTGGTTCACATCACATCTTATCACATCTATTCACCTCACATCTCATCACCTCTATTCACATCACATCCATCCATCCATTCACATCTATTCACCTCACATCTCATCACCTCTATTCACATCACATCACATCCATCCATCCATTCACATCTATCTGAGATTCACATCACATCTCATCACATCTATTCACCTCACATCTCATCACCTCTATTCACATCACATCCATCCATCCATTCATTCCCTTCTATCTGGTTCACATCACATCTCATCACATCTATTCACCTCACATTCATCCATCCATCCATTCATTCCCTTCTATCTGGTTCACATCACATCTCATCACATCTATTCACCTCACATCTCATCACCTCTATTCACCTCACATCTCATCACCTCTATTCACATCACATCCATCCATCCATTCATTCCCTTCTATCTGGTTCACATCACATCTCATCACCTCACATCTCTATCTGGTTCACATCACATCTCATCACATCTATTCACCTCACATCTCATCACCTCTATTCACATCAATCCCATTCACATCTATCTGATTCACATCACATCTATTAACCTCACATTCTCATCTCTTCTATTCATAGAATTTAAACATAGAATTTAAGAGGATTCTAATTTTTGATATAAAGATTCTTTACGCATCTATTTATGCATAATTCAATTTAAGGAAAATAACACTTTTCAAATAAAAATAAATCCTTTATGCATCCTTCTATGCATAAATTCAATTTTAATGAGAAGAACACTTTTGAAATAAAAATAAATCTTTTATGCATCCTTCTATGCATAAATTCAATTTTAATGAGAATAACACCTTTGAAATAAAAATAAATTTCTTTATGCATCCTTCTATGCATAAATTCAATTTTGAAGAGAATAACACTTTTGAAATAAAAATAAATAACTTTTGATATAAAAATAAATCTTTTAGAATCCACAAATGGAGGGAATTACTCTTTTAGAATAACCCAATGATAAACTTTAGTTCTACAAAATTTAAGAAAATTTTGCCATAACCTCCTTTGTATGGCTGACCATTTCTTAATTTTTTACATTCAATTTATGACTTGAATTAATCCAATTTGAATTCTAATATCTCTAATCTACTCTATTTTTCAAAAACCAAGAAAGTAAACAATGGAGTAGATTAAACTTTCTAGGATTAAGAAGGGCTGAATTATAAAGAAGAGAAGGGGGTGGCCTTTCCATCAAGGCATAGCATTAGATTTTAATTCAAACATTTACAAAGTATAAAATTTAAGAAAACCATAGATTTAAAATTCATAATAAGCAAGAATTAAGCTTACATGGAACTTGTAAGCTTTCCTTTGTCTTCAGGGATTGAGGGTTCTACTCTTGTTTGTTGCAACAAGAGTGGCCACCAGTTCTTTTGGAGAGGATTTAGTCAAAAAACAATTGAATTATCAAGTGAATTCAATGTATTTGACGCTGGGGAGGAGTAGAGTAACAGTGCATAAACACTATTATCCTTTTACAAGGGGGAGGCTTCTATTTATAGGAAAAAGTGAGCCTCTAAGCAAGCAAACTGATTCTAGAATTTTTCAGATCAATTTGGTCACTTTTTGACCATTTTAGGTCAGTTTAGCTTACTTTTTGGATCTAATTGAAACAGGAGAGAGGAGAGATAAAAATATCTCATTATTTGTGAGTTTAAAACTCATCCACACATGTGAAATAGGCACCTCCTTCATGAGGGGAATTCCCCACACTGAGGTGTCAAAAATGCATCATTTCCTCTAAATATCTCTTCTTTTTTAACTAATAAACCTTGTCCTTAGTCAACTCTTCATCTTATGTGAGCATTTACTCATTTTTTGGGGGATTTTCTTTTATTCTTAAATTTATCTCCTCCCTACATTTGGATTAATCTTATTGGTCCATAGGAACCTTAATCCAAAATTTTCAGAAAATCTGGACCCTCAAGCTTTTACCTATTTTCAATTTATTCCAATTGACACTAGAAAGTTCTTTTTGAATTTCTGTTTCAGGGGAAATCATTTTAATAAGAAGGGATATTTTTCCATCCAAAGATATCTAGAAACTGAATTACCTCTCTCTAGAATATTTTCTCTCTCTTAACCAAAACAGATAGAAACAAGATCTGTTATTATTCTGAAAAGGGGATTGATTACAGGGGGGAGAAACTAGACATCTTGAGGGGCTGGGGGAGGAATCTTACATCCTACCCCACTTAAAAAACGCAAGATGTCCTCATCTCGTAGGTGGAGTATGATCTCTTTCATCATCTTCTTCTTCTTCTTCTTCTTCAATCACTTCCAGCGTTACTGCCTTGGAAGTGGACGGCTGGTTTGGGAACAACTCTCTTTGACTCCCCCTATTCTGCATTACTTTGGTTTGAAATTGCGGGTTGGCTAGAGGGTCTACCTCTGGGATTTCCTTGATTTTGGCGGATAGAAACCATTCTGGAACTTCCCATATCCTGGGCTTTGACCCTGATATCTCTTAGGCAGTGGAAGGTTGGAATCACCTTCTGGAACTAAAAACCTTTTGAAAGGTGATGGTGCTAGCCTTGGTGGGACCTTGACATCAAAGGCCTTGGAGAAATCCTTCACCATCCGCACTGCTTTGGCCATGGAAACTGGCTTGGCGTTCTTCACCAAAATATTCAAAGGTTTGTTCAGTCCTCGAATGAACCTGGCCATCAGCTGTTCTTCATTCAACGGTGGCGAGTATTTGAGGAGGAGAGCGAACGCTTGGTGATATACTTCAATAGTTCTGCTCCCCTAGGTTAAGAATTCGTTCATCTTTGTTTCCAAAAAGCCGGGAGGACAGAACCTCGTCCTTAGGTAAATTTTGAGATCATTCCATGTCTGGGTATTTTGATCCAGACGGTTTGTCTCGCAGTGGACTCTCCATGCCACTCTGGCTGTTTCTACTATCTTCAACCTTGCAAGAGCCATTTTGCTCTTCTCATTGTACCCGATGACATCAAGTACTCTTCCATTGTTTCGATCCACTTCTCCATAGCCTCGCCCAAGTTTTCCCCTTCACCCTTGAAAGGCCGAGGCTGTGAACTATGAAGAGTTTTACGAACATCCAAATCAAGCTCTTCCTCATCGAGTTGGGGGTTATCATTTCTCGTCATTCCAGTCATGAACATCATAGGGACTCGTCCCATTCATCCTCATTGTGGTTTTGCTCAATTTATTGATTTTCAACCAAAAATTCAGGAGTCATCATTTTTCAATTAGAATCCAATTTAGCTCATCAGTTCTTCTCAATCAGAATTTTAAAATCATATCAACCACATTCGAATTCATCATCTGGATAGCATTTTAGCTTATAATTTCAAGATCTTAGATTTACTAGTATATACTGCCAGTAAAGAGCTGCAGTTATACCCTCGGTATATACGGGTAGTCATGGTCCTTGGAACTATAAGGTAAATACCATCATGTCTAGGCCTCAAGCAAGTCAGGGATTCCATATAATTGCAGTACTTCCATCTGAAGACCCTATTATCACATATCAATTTGTATGAGTTTCATCACACAATTCTAACCTTTTACTGCTACTTCATAAATTTATGACATTCTTGGCTTCTTGGTTGATCCACTTTAGCCAAATTGTTCTGATACCAGCTGTGGTATCCATGTCCCCACTGCGCAATGAATTCAGGGGTGCTAGCAGTGGGAGTAGCAGTTCTTGTGTGGGCCAGGGTCCCACACTCGGGGCCTCACCCACGGATATCCGGACAAGAGACTAATCCATCGGTTCTTCCAAAACTGAACCTAGAAAAACTTCCCTTGCCCGGAAAGCATGGGCGATTCCTCCAGGATAAATTTTTCTCTAACGTAGTCAAAAGTCTTAACTAATTGAACTGATCTGACCAAACCCGTAGTATCAAAGTGAGACCAAGGAAAAGATTGCACTTGGATCATAGAGACCAACGCTTTTTTCGTCATTGAGAGGCACAGCCGTTGATTCTTTTCCATAGAACAATTTTTATCCGGGATTTACTTCATCTATCGTACCATAACAGAATTGAGTCTCATTTTAGGGATCCATCAGTCCAGCCTAACCCCATCCAGTCCCGTGGGTTAGCTAACCGCCCAACCACTATAGTGATGGGATCCAATTAAGAATTTGGTTAGGTTTTGTCCCGGGTACCAGGGAAAAGAGTCTCCAGGCCCCCTAGCCGGGTATTCATGCAAACTTAAAACTAGTCACACCACTTACACACCCAATATGAAATTGCCTTTTTCTCAGCATCAGCTATCTTTTTCATCGGTGTATCTATGGCATCATTGGCAACCAGAGCACTCACCACGTGACCACTCAGGGGCCTTTTCGATAGTTCCTAGCTCAAAGTAATCGGTAATATTCACATATCAAAAATGGGATCTCCGTTGAAAATCAGCAAGATCAACCAACGGATCCATATAAAAGAGCCCTGGACTCATCCGTTGAGGATCGAGTTCACAAAACAACTCTTACTCCTTGTTCCAATATCTTCCATGACTCACGCGTGGGTATCGTCGCGACCGAGAGCCCGATCACCGTATGGTCAGCACCCTCTAGGATCCTTCGCAGGTGATCTAGCCCTTCACTCATAGGCCGCTTCCTTGGTCCCTCATCCACCGTACCGGCGGAAGCTCACCATTTTAATCGAACCGAGGCTGGTCAAGACCTCGACCGACCTTGCTACGTGAGACATCCTCCGTTGACTCTCCGTTAACTGTTGCAACTTTATCAACCAGGTCTCCACGACCTTAATCACAAGATGGTCAAAACACTTCCCCAGCATTCTTGACATAAAACAGGCATTTAAAAACAGGCCATAAATACAGTTTCTATAACGAACTCTCATCTTTCCACATTAATCAACATTACTTAATCCACATTCATTTCATATAAATTCCCATTCTCATCCAATCACATCATTTTCCATCTCATCACTTCTTTCCTCAAATATCCTCATCCACTCATCCACTCACATTTACCCATATCCACATCTCATCACATCACATTCATTCACATCTCATCCATTCATATTTACCTGATTCGCATCACATCACATCACATTCATTCACATCCCGATTCACATGACATCACATCCATTCTCATCCCATATCATTCATTCACATCCCGATTCACATGACATCACATCCATTCACATCCCATATCATTTATTCACATCCCGATTCACATCCATTCACATCCCATATCATTCATTCACATCCCGATTCACATGACATCACATCCATTCACATCCCATATCATTCATTCACATCCCGATTCACATGACATCACATCCATTCACATTCCATATCATTCATTCACATCTGGATTCACAGACATCACATCTCATCCATTCATTTACATTTATCTGATTCACATCACATCTATTCACCTCACATCTCATCACCTCTATTCACATCACATCCATCCATCCATTTATTCCCTTCTATCTGATTCACATCACATCTCATCACATCTATTCACCTCACATCTCATCACCTCTATTCACATCACATCTCATCACATCTATTCACCTAACATCTCATCACCTCTATTCACATCACATCCATCCATCCATTCATTCCCTTCTATCTGGTTCACATCACATCTATTAACCTCACATCTCATCACCTCTATTCACATCACGTCCATCCATCCATTCACATCTATCTGATTCACATCGCCATCTATTCACCTCACATCTATCTGATTCACATCACATCTCATCACATCTATTCACCTCACATTCTCATCTCTTCTATTCATAGAATTTAAATATAGAATCTAAGAGGATTCTAATTTTTGATATAAAGATTCTTTACGCATCTATTTATGCATAATTCAATTTAAGAAAAATAACACTTTTGAAATAAAATTAAATCCTTTACGCATCCTTCTATGCATAAATTCAATTTTAATGAGAATAATACTTTTGAAATAAAAATAAATCTTTTATGCATCCTTCTATGCATAAATTCAATTTTAATGAGAATAACACTTTTGAAATAAAAATAAATCTTTTATGCATCCTTCTATGCATAAATTCAAATAAATCTTTTATGCATCCTTCTATGCATAAATTCAATTTTAATGAGAATAACAAATAAAAACGGTGGCCAAGTTAGCTTGGTTATCTTTTAAAAAGAGTTTTTCTTTAATATTAATGTCAATAAATGAAGAAAGAAGATGTGTATCTTTTCCTTTGAAAAAAATGAATGAAGTTACTATTTGAAGTGATGTTGTATTCAATGGTTTGTATTGAAATTGTTATCTTTAAGAGAAAGAGTGCCGGTTTTTCCTGGCTTCGATGCTAACTCTGTTTCGTGCTTGTGTAGTCGGGTGGCGTTGTTAGAAAAGCTCGGGATTGGCCCATGGTATCCCTCATACCATTGGGAGAATAAGGTTCGCCGATTGAGGCGAGAGATTGTGATGCTGTCTAGTTGTGAGGGCCCAAGCTAGTGCGGTGAATAAGCCCACCCTAGTGCGTAGACATCCCTCTAAGGGGGGTGGGAGGATTGAGCGACGGAGCCTGAGAAGGCGAGATGCCGGCTTGAGTCCTCGCCAGCGCGCTGGACGACGAGGTGTATGGTCCCGTAGGGTTTTGCCCAGCATGTAGAGGCTAGAAGGCCGAATTCTAGATTAGCGGCAGTATAAAGGAAAAGAATAAGAGAGCCGGTTTGGCTTGTATGGAATTGGTTCATGTATAAAGTTTTTTTTATATAAATCTTGTCTTTGGCATTATTGTACTGTGAGCTGTTTTAACGAACCTTATGAAAAGGGAGGGGTAGAGATTTCTGGAGTCGCAGGCCAAGATATTTCTTCATCTGAGCGGATCGGGTTGGGAATCTTACCACTGACCTAGCGGATTCATTGGATTGAAAAGTTGAAGATGGTCCATTTATTTTGTTGAGATATCGAGCTCGTCTAGTGAGGCGGTGGACACTGATAACCCGCCTGGGGGATAGGCCCCACACTTATAGCACTGACATGGTTGGTGAGATCATGGGTGATATGCGGCCAGTGGGATGACAGGCTGTGTGACAGCCATTCTAGAGACTGGCATAGTTATAGCGCCATTGGGTGTATGTATGCAGGGAGCCAGAAAGGTTATGGATTGGAACCAAGGAGCCAAAACAGTTATGTATTGGCTCTCTATCAGTATACAGGACACCATGATTGGGCACATACAGATGCCAAGTCCCCCAAGGAGGCGTGGGACACCTTGGTAAAACTTTATGAAAGGAATACCAAGGCACGAAAGATACAGTTGAAGAATGAACTTCATACTGTGGAGAAAAAGAGTATGTCTGTGAATGACTATGCATTGAAGATCAAGGGTATTGTGGAATCCCTTGTATCTATTGGTGTTTCAGTAGATGATGATGATAAGGTGGAAGTCTGTCTACATGGTCTCGGGCCACAATACGAGGCGTTCAAGATGTCTATTCAGACTCGGGAAAACATTCCCAATTTCACAGATTTGGTGTCTATGTTGATTATAGAAGAGAAGAGCTTGGGTGAAGACCAACAGTCTTCACAAAACAAAAATAGTTTAGAGCAACAGGTCTTCTACACAAGTTCAGGAAGAGGACGAGGTAGAGGAGGCCGTGGACGCGGCCAAGGAGGTGGCCGAATAGGTAATCAGAATTATGGCCAGCAGCAGCAACAACAACAACAATCCCAGAATTCACAACAACAACAACACGCAGGTGAAAGAGGCCAATTCAGAGGCAGGGGGAGTCAAAGAGGTCATGGAAGTTGGCAAAGGCAGTATAATGATACATGTGGATGCTTTTATTGTGGTAAGCCTGGACATGTGCAGGCAGATTGCTATAAGCAGGCTGACATGCAAAATGGAAAATTGCAGCAAAACAACTATGCATCCTCGAGCAAAAACAATGAGGATAATGAAAGGTTGTTTGTTATGCAGCATGTCGTTAATGCCATGTCTGAAAATGTTGAAGCAGCACATAAAGATGATGTATGGTACGTTGATTCAGGTGCTTCGAATCACATGACAAGTCATGGGGAGTGGTTCAAGGAGATGAAAAACCTTGAAAGACCAGGTTTTGTGGAAACAGGGGATGACACTGCTCATCCATCTGCCCATGTTGGAGATGTGCCATTGTCTATGCAGGATGGCAAAGTGAAGTACCTTACAAATGTACTTCATGTTCCGAACATAACAAAGAATCTAGTTTCAGTTGGCTAGATGATTGAGCAGGGTTTGCAGGTTCGGTTTAACCCTGATGGTTGTTATGTTGAAGACTTTAAAGACAAGTGTAGGTTGATTGCAAAAGGAAACAGAGTGGGCAGAATGTTTACATCGAATGTAAACATGCCTGAAGTGAGTGCTGCAATGTTTGCAAATGGTTCAGGAATTGCTGCTTTGGACATGTGAATGTGCAGAGAATGAAGTCTATGGAGACTAAAGGAATTGTGATAGGGCTGCTAAAGTTTAAAGTTGAAGGTATGTAGAAAATATGTGAAGCATAAAAATTTGGAAAGAAAACAAAGCATGTATTTCCACGTGAAAGAAATGTGAGCAAAAATGCACTAGATGTTGTGCATTCAGATGTATGGGGTCCTACGAAGACCATGTCTATGGGAGGTTGTAGGTATTATGTGACATTTATTGATGACCACACAAGGAAAGTGTGGGTATACTTCATGAAGGAGAAGAGTGAGGTGCTCACTCATTTTCAGAATTTCAGAGTTATGGTTGAAAAGCAAACAAGGAAACATGTAAAGTGCCTAAGGTTAGATGGAGGGGGAGAGTACTTCTCCAATGAGTTCTCTAAATTTTTGCAGAAGAATGGTATTCAGAGACAGTTTACATGCAGATACACTCCGCAGCAAAATGGAGTTGCTGAGCGAAAAAATAGGCACATTGCTGAGATTGCGCGAGCATTGATGGGAGAGAAGAATATGCCGCATAGCTATTGGGCTGAGGCTGTTTCTACAGTAGTTTACATCATGAACAGGACTGCAACTGCAGCCATACATGATGTAACTCCAGAGGAGAGCTTTACTGGGCAGAAAACCTGATTTGTCTCATCTGAAAGTCTTTGGATGCATTGCATATGTGCATGTGCTAGATGAGCTGAGAACTAAGCTGGATCCAAAAGCTGAGAAATGTGTGTTTATTGGGTATTCCCTTGACCAAAAGGGATACAGGTGTTATAACCTTGCTACACGTGAGTTGAGGGCAAGCAGGGATGTTGTTTTTGATGAGATGAGCAGCTAGTATGTTGCTGAAAAAGGAAGCTGTTGGGGCTGATGTGAGTGGAAATGTGGTTGCACATAATGTAAGTCAGCAATCACAGTCTTTGAGTGGACCAGGAGAGTCCTCATCTAGTGGTTCAATTGATAGACCATGGAGTGGCAGGCTGCGTCATAATACCAGTCCTACAAATGTGATTAGTACATCACATAAAGGCAAAGAGAAAGTGGTTGAGCCCCTTAGTATGCCTGACATTTCTGCAGGGCATTCTTATGTTGATGGAGAGTCTAGTGGCTCAGAGATGAGCCTTGATGAGGATCTTGGGATACCAGCTATGAGAACACTTGGTGTAAAGAAGGCTATGGAAGCCATGAATGCAAAGCTGCGAAGATCTGGGAGAGTGAAGAATCTTGTGCAGAGGTTTACCTATGATGGTTATGTGACACATCACTATGCATACATGGCAAAAGTTGTGCAGGTTGTAGAGCCCACATGCATTGATGAGGCTGTGTTGGGAGAAAGCTATGGATGAGGAGATGGATGCACTATATGGAAATGAAACTTGGGATTTAGTGCAATTGCCTCAAGGCAAGAAAGCCATTGGATGAAAGTGGGTATACAAAGTAAAACATAACAGTGATGGAAGCATAAGCAGGTACAAGGCTAGATTGGTAGCCAAAGGATATGCACAGACATATGGCATTGATTATGAGGAAACTTTCAGCCCAGTTGCCAAGATGGCAACAATGAGAGTTGTGATAGCAGTGGCTGCATCAAAGAAATGGTCTTTACATCAGATGGATGTAAAGAATGCATTCTTGCATGGGGATTTGCAGGAAGAGGTGTTGCAGCCACCTGGTTATGAGGATGTGAGTCACCCCGAGCATGTTTGCAGGTTGAAGAAAGCCTTGTATGGATTAAAACAAGCACCAAGAGCATGGTCTGACAAGATTTCTGAATATCTTGTCACTATTGGCTTTCATATAGCAAATGCAGATTTCTTGCTGTATGTGAGACACAGTGATAGAGGGGTTGTACTTGTTGTCATCTATGTAGATGACCTGATCATTTACGGGCAACCATGATGCAGAGATCTTTGATGTAAAGATCTTGCTTAGACAGAAGTTTGAGATGAAGGATCTGGGGGAGCTCAGATATTTCTTGGGCATTGAGGTGATTAGGTCACCACATGGTATTGGATTACTGCAGAGACAGTATGGATTGGACATGTTGTCCAAGTATGGTATGACAGGCGCTGTAAGCCTATCTCAGTGCCATTGGATCAGAATGGCAAGTTGAGTGCAGATTCAAGAGAGATTTTGGAGGATCCTACTATGTATAGGTGCATAGTAGGAAGCTTGATCTACATGACAATTACCAGGCTAGATTTGACCTATGCTGTTGGGTTCGTGAGTCAGTTTATGCAAGTTCCTCATCGGAAGCCGCATTTGGATGCATTGAGACGCATACTGAGGTATGTGAGGTCTACTTTGCATTGTGTGGACTATTTTATGAAATTGGGACAGAGATATGTGTACATGGGTACACAGATGCTGATTGGGCTTGTAGTATCTCAGATAGAAGATCTACTAGTGGCTTCATGTTTTATTTGGGGAGTGCTGCTGTGACTTGGAGCAGCAAGAAAAGCAGCCTACGGTTGCTCTATCCAGTACATACAGAGGTGCTGCTATGACTTGAAGCAGCCTACGGTTGCTCTATCCAGTACAGAGATGCTGCTATGACTTGGAGCAGCAAGAAGCAGCCTACGGTTGCTCTATACAGAGGCCGAGTACAGAGGTGCTGCTATGGCAGCATGTGAGGTAGCTTGTTTGAGAAAGCTACTTGTAGATTTGGGTCTATCAGTGGATAGACAAGTTGTCATTTTCTATGACAACATTAGCAGTATACAGTTGGCCAGGAACCCAGTTTTTCATGCTCGCACGAAGCATATAGAGGTCCACTACCATTTTGTCAGAGAGAAGGTTTTGGCAGGAGACGTTGACCTTATATATGTCAGCACATAAGATCAAGTCGCTGACATCTTCACCAAAGCATTGGGTACAGAGAAGCTCCGTAGATTTAGGGCTTCGCTTGGTGTACATGAGATGGAGTTGAGCTCAAGAGGGAGTGTTGAGATATCGGGCTCATCTAGTGAGGCGGTGGACATTGATGACCCGCCGCCACCTGGGAGATAGGCCCCACACTTACACCACTGGCATGGTTGGTGAGATCATGGGTGATATGCGGCCAGTGGGATGACAGGCTGTGTGACAGCCATTCTAGAGACTGGCATAGTTATAGCGCCAGCTCATTTAGTTGGGTTCACACTATAGAGAACCCTAATATGTATTTGGTTGAGTACCTTTTCATATTGTGTGTACTCTTATCTTTGTATATGGTGTGGAGTGTTGTGTGAAGAAGAAGAAGATTTTCAGCCTCTCACCTTGTGTGTTCTCTTTTAGGTTTTGTGAGTGTGTGTGTGCTTGCAAGAGCTCAAGCTCTCTTCTCCCCTGCATCTTTTCATATTTTGGTTCGTGCTCTCTTCTCCCCTGCATCTTTTCATATTTTGGTTCGTGGGGGTACTCTGTGACTATAGACGAGATTCGCATACCATAGGGTCGCTCGCTGCGTGTATGACCGAGTGATGCAGATCTTACCTCTGTCACAATAGAGTAGCTGTGTTTGGGACCTATCCCAATCCAGAGTCTACCACCCTTACCATAAGTTTTTCGAGTTTTAGAAACTACAACGGAACCCCCATACTTCACCTATGTGGACCGCTTTACCCTTTTGTCATAGTCGAGCTTAGGAATTTTCCTTCATGACAAATAAGACTAATTATATTAGTCTCAGATCTTTGTAATAAAAAAACTTGTCCTTGTAAATATTTGGAAAATAAAAATGATTTCAATGTTTTACTTTCAAAAAAGCTTAAGCGTTGTGCAAGGTATGCATCTTGTAATCTTAAAAATTTAATCTTATAATGATGGCCAGGATGATCAGCCTCCACTTCCCAATGCGCTTTACACCGATATCCAGGAGAAGAAGCTCCTGCTTAAGCAAATGCAACCTCCCTCCTTTAAAGGAGAAGGTTCAAAGATTGAGAATGATGCTGAAGTTTGGATTGAAGTGATGGACGATTATTTCTTTGCTACCGGTACTAGAGCAGCAAATCAGTCTATGCTTGCACGGTTTTGTCTCACCGGAGATGCTAAACTTTGGTGAAAATAGTGGTGCCGTACAAGGGAGTCACCGAGCATTCTCAAACGTGGAAGACATCAAGCAAGCCGTGAAGGAAAGATATCTTCCCCCATCCCATGAATTCATAAAGATGAATGAGTTTTTTAGTCTCAGGCAGTGCAGCTTAACTCTTGAGGACTACTATTCCAAATTTATCACTCTTCGGAAGTATGCCCCAGCTATGACTATTTCCCAGCAAGTGGCTCATTTCTGCCAAGGGTTAAATGAACCCTTAGATTCCCACCTCAAAGCAATGAGGCCAGGGCCAAGCACGTTACAAGATGCTCTCATACGAGCAAAGCCCCTTGTGAAAGAAATGAGGACTGACAAAGCTAAGCCTCAAAAGTGATTTTACCCTGAGGCAAACCCTAAAGATCAGCCCTACAAGAAACCCCAACATAATTTCCCCTACTACAACAGAGGGCAGAAAAGCAACTCTTTTGTCCCTCGCTCGTATGCTACTTCTTCCTGCCATTAGGAATTTATGATGGAATCCTTGGGATGGACTGGTTAATTGCAAACAAAGGTAGAATTCACTGTAACCAGGGGTGTAACCAAGTAGTATCCATTTAGTGGAAAACATGCAAACCTAAATCTAGGGTAGTCAAGGCAGGGCATCTTCTCAAGCGAGTACGTAAGGGTCAACATGTTTTCCTAGTCAAGCTCAACAAAACCATTGAACCTAGTAAGGAGACAGAACCCTCTTAGCTCCAAGAATTCTCTGACATCTTTCCTGACAAGCTTACAGGGCTACCGCCTCCTCGAGAAGTTGATCATGAAATCGAGGTGATCCTAGGGACTCAACCCATCTCAAAAATGCCCTATAAAAATGTCCCTCCCTGAAGCCATTGAACTTATAGAGCAACTTTCCCAACTCATTGAGCAAGGATTTGTACGCCCCAGTAGCTCTCCTTGGGGGGCACCTGTTCTTTTCCAAAAGAAGAAGGACGAAACTCTCTGCCTTTGCATAGATTATCGAGGGCTAAATCAAGTCACTGTCATAGGGAGCCAAAGTTTTCTCAAAAATAGATTTGAGGTCTGGTTACTATCAGATCAGAGTCAAGGAAACAGATATACCCAAGACAGCCTTCAATACCCGTTATGGCCACTACTATGAGTTTACTGTAATGTCATTTGGGTTAACCAATGCTCCTGCAACCTTCAATCGCCTAATGCAAGATATATTCCATCCTTGGATGAATTTGTGCTTGTTTTTTTTTATGACATCTTAGTCTACTCGAAGTCAATGGAAGAGTATGACGAGCATGTGCGTAGGGTTCTGCAACTGTTGCGCAAACATAAACTCTATGCCAAGAAGAGCAAATGTACCTTCTTTACTCATCAAATTGAGTATCTTGGGTTCATCATCTCCAAAGATGGCATCTCAATAGATCTTGCCAAGGTCAAAGATATACTGGAGTGTCCACCCCCTAAATCAGTTTGTGAAGTTTGTGGGTTTTTGGGAATCACAGGATGGTATATGATTTTTATCAAAGATTATGCCTTAGTAGCTGTACCCTTGACGGATCTTCTTAAGAAGGATTGCAAAATAGTGTGGCTGCCAATCCATCAAAACAGTTTTTGATTAGATCAAGGCCATTATTACTTCTGTCCTAGTCCTCAAACTTCTGATTTCACTAAGAAATTTGAAGTGGTTATTGATGTAGTAGTCTAGCTCTTGGTGGTGTCTTAGGCCAAGAAGGAAGACCAGTCGCTTATACTTCCCGTGCAAGCTGCAATATGAAGCAAATTATGCCACCCATGATTTGGAGCTCTTAGTAGTTGTTCATTGCCTCAAATTATGGAGACATTGTAACTGACTACAAAAGTCTGAAGTGGATCTTCACCCAACCTAACCTCAACATGCGACAAAGGAGATGGACTGAAATTCTACAGGAATATGACTTCGACATCAAATTCCGCCCTGGAAAGATAATGTGGTAGCAAATGCACTTAACCGCAAATCTTTCTTAAGTGCAATTTCAATGCTAAATGATCCCATACTGGTCAAGGTGAAAGAATTATCATCTCATGATCCAGATTATTAGAGGATGGTGAAGTTAGTAGAAGAAGGGGAAAATTCAGAGAAAGAGAAGAATCTAATCAAGGGATACTCCACTGAAGGAAGCCTCTACTTCAATCATAGGCTATGTATTCCTAAGGATCTTACTTTAAAGAAACTAATCCTCCATGAAGCTCATGATAGTCCCGCTCTACAGGGCACCTAGGCTATGCAAAATTTCAATGCCAAATGATCCCATACTGGTCAAGGTGAAAGAGTTATCATCTCATGATCCAGATTATCAGAGGATGGTGAAGTTAGTAGAAGAAGGGAAAAATTCAGAGAAAGAGAAGAATATAATCAAGGGATACTCCACTAAAGGAAGCCTCTACTTCAATCATAGGCTATGTATTCCTAAGGATCTTACTTTAAAGAAACTAATCCTCCATGAAGCTCATGATAGTCCCTCTCTACAGGGCACCTAGGCTATGCAAAAACATTAAATGTCATAAGGAGGAGCTTTCATTGGGCAGGCCTGAAAAATGATGTCCTTCGATACTTGAAGCAATGTATCTCATGCCAAAGGATCAAAGCTAAAAGGGTCAAGATGCCTGGGAAACTTCAACCCTTCGATATTCCCCAAATGAAGTGGGAGTGCATTAGTATAGATTTTGTCACAAGTCTTCCCACTGTACAAGGAGGATATGACTCCATTCTGGTAGTAGTGGACTTACTTACTAAAGTAGCTCATCTTATACCAGCAAAGAAGACCTTTAAAGCTTCTGATGTTGCTCGATTATTCATCAAGGAAGTATTCAAACTTCATGGTCTCCCAAAGAGGATAGTAAGTGACCGGGATTATGACGTCACTTCAAAGTTCTGGCAGTCCTTATTTCAAGCCTTGGGCACTCAACTTTTCTTTAGCACAGCTTATCATCCAGAGGCTGATGGCCAAACTGAGAGAGTTAATCAGGTAATTGAAGACATTCTCAGAGCATATTGTGGACGGAAACCAAGAAGATGGATTCAATACCTTCCTTCGGTAGAATTTGCCTACAAAACATCTTATTATCAGAGCATAGGAATGTCACCATTCAAAGCACTCTATGGGCAAGAATGCTTATCTCCTCTAAATTTCTCAGATTTGACCATAAGAGTTGAGGCATCCAGGAAAATGCTCGAAGTGATGGAGGAACAGACCAAGGAAATCCAAAAGGATATTAAAGCTGCTCAAGATCAGCAAAAGCATTATGCTGACACCAAGAGGTATGAAAGGATATTAAAGCTGCTCAAGATCAGCAAAAGCATTATGCTGACACCAAGAGGTATGAAAGGATCTTTAAGGAAGGAGATAAAGTTCTTCTATATGAGTGCGACCCAAACAAAGTTCTCTATTGCTTGGAAAATATAAGAAGCTCAGTCCCCCTAGGTATTGTGGTCCCTACACAGTTATCAAGTGTCTAGGTAAAAGTAAACTCCAGCTCCCTGCCCACTGTCAAAATCCACAATGTATTTCATGTAAGTTTATTAAAACCTTATGTACCTAGTCTCGATCATATTCTTGTGATGATGAACAAGCTGTAATCCCTACTCATAATTCAAGGAGTCCTTGAATTATAGCCTAGTAGGATCATAGATTCTAGAGAAAGGTAACTCCGAAATAGAACTCTTGTAGAACATCTAGTACAATGGAAAGATTATCCTGAAGAGGATACAACTTGGGAAGATAAAGCTACACTCTTAAAGGATTATCCCCAATTCATGAGACGAGATGAGGACATCTTGATTTCTTTAAGGGGATGAGGACATCATGAGACGAGATGAGGACATCATGAGACGAGATGAGGACATCTTGATTTCTTTAAGGGGAGAAGGATGTAACATACCCATCTTCATTAATAAAGAAATTTCATGTAATAGATGAATTTATGAGTTTTTATGATGTAAAAATCAATGATTTTATTAAACGAGCCATTTCTACTTAGAATCTTCAGATTTTGAGTCCAAATTTAAAATCTGCGTGGGATTTTACTCTAATATAGGATTTTATAGCATCTAAAACAGATACCGCATCAAGCTTATACGCGAAATTTATTTATTTATAGTTAAAAGAACGACGGCCTTTAAACCTTTAAATGCACGACCGAGCGTCCGATTGACGAACGATCTGCACCCCAATGACCAGGAGAATATCCCGGACATTTTCGCAAAAAATAATTTCACCTCTTCCAAACGGTCTGGTACACAAATCGAGATCGGTGTCCCAAATTTGGAAACCCCGTCCTAAAAAAAGATCGTACACACTTACCAGGATGTCCGTACAATGGCCGTGCAAGGACCAAAGGCCGACCGCCCACTGTACGGTCCATACGCACCGTCATGTGGACATCCATGGTACCTCTGACCGAAAGGGTACATGCGTACCACTCCTTTGCTTGTGCATCGCCACCGTACCTTTCCCCAGGCCCACGTAGACCACTGATGATCGGCACACTTTGACGGTACACCATCCTTTCAACCGTACTTTGCTCAGCGTCGCGCCCATCGTGCCCGTACCCCATAGCTATATAAACCCACGGGGTACTCCATGGCCAGCATACATTCTTGTGTGTAGAGTATACCCTACTTAAGACCCTGCCGCCAACCCATATCGTCTTTCTGCGTCTGCATATTGTACCTACAACAGCACCTACAACCGCTCCTTGTAGCCTTCCTCTCAGCCCTCCCTAATCTCCCAACTCTCAGATAAGCCCATTTTCAGCCAACCTACCCTTGTGAGGAGAGAGTGTCCTTAGCTCTTCTACCCCCCCACCCCTTTGCATGGACTTTAGCAAGATTTTCTATCTTAGGAGAAGGTTTGCACGCTGTAGTTTTTGGCCTATAGAATGGGCAAACGATCTCGGAATCGAGATCCAAGTGAAGCATTATGATCACAGCATTGAGCACTATAAGACGACATTTAAGATGGCCCCATCCCAAAAATGTCAAAATATCGCCTTAAAAAGATTACGCAACAATGAGATTGGAGAAGATTCTCCTAATGCGGCTCCAACCCTCTCGTCGAGCTCCACAAGAAGGGAACGATAGCCAAGTTAGCTTGGCTATCTTTTAAAAAGAGTTTTTCTTTAATATTAATGTCAATAAATGAAGAAAAAAGATGTGTATCTTTTCCTTTGAAAAAAATGAATGAAACTACTATTTGAAGTTATGCTGTATTCAATGGTTTGTATTGAAATTGTTATCTTTAGAAAGAGTGCAGGTTTTTCTTAGCTTCGACGCTAACTCCGTTCTGTGCTTGTGTAGCCGAGTGGCGTTGTTAGCAAAGCATAAGATTGGCCCATGGTATCCCTCATACCATTGGGAGAATAAGATTCGCCAATTGAGGGGAGAGATTGTGATGCTGTCCAGTTCTGAGGGCCCAAGCTAGTGCGATGAATAAGCCCATCCTAGTGCGTAGAGATCCCTGTGAGGGACGGGAGAACCGAGCGACGAAACCTGAGAGGACGACAGGCCACCTTGAGTCCTCGCTAGCCGGCCAACAAGACAAGGTGTATGGTCCCGTAAAGTTTTGCCCTGGAAGGTCGAATTCTAGATCATCGACAGTATTAAGGAAAAGAATAAGAGAGCCGCTTTTGCTTGTATAGAATTGATTCATGTATAAACATGCTTGAAGGGCCATCACAAACAGTAGCTTGTATGGACTTGGGTCTCCCTCCTGCATTTGTCGGTAGAGCTGCAATGCCCTTTCTCCCAGGCCCCCATCAACATATGCTGAGAGCATTGCGCACCATGACACAACATCATGATGGGACATTTCTACAAACACTTTCTCAGCTTCCATAATGCTAGCACACTTGCCGTACATACTCACAAGGGAGCTACCAACAAAAGCATTGGATGTGAAGCCCTTTCTCTGGGCATCTGCATGCAGTCTCCTGCCCTCTTCGAGGTTGGGAATGCAGCCACAAGCTTTGAAGAGGCTGACAAACGTGTAGAGGTCGGGTTCAATACAATCCTGTAGCATGTAGGCATATGTTTGCAGCGCTTTGGGGGCGCGGCCACAGTCGGTATAAGCAGAGATGATGGCTGTCCAGGAGAAGACGGTACGATGTGGCAAGCTAAGCAATAAGTAGTGTGCTTCCTCTATGGCACCACATTTAGCAAGGGTGACAACAAGGGAGTCACCAAGGGTGCTGGTGAGGTCAAGGCGATGGTAGGCGAGGTGGGCATGGGCAGGGTCCTTGAGCCTGTTGCAGGCCTTGAGGAGAGAGAGGTAGGATCTGTGAGAAGGGACGGTGGTGCCCATGCAAGAAAGGACATCCAGGGCTCCTTCCAGGTTTCCTTGTTCGCACAGAACTTGGAGCTCATGGTCCCTGGCAAAAACCTTATCCTGCATGTTTTCTGGCCTCGCTGGTGCCATTGATCCCAGACGGATTGCATGCTTGGATTGGGCTGCACGCCATGCTGCCCCGATCGGGCGAGGCAGCATCTTCTCGCTTGCATCCAGGTTGTGATACAACCAAAGTCTTCGGAAATTTCCGACGCCAAGCACTGCAAGATTGCCACGACAAGACGAACGCACCTGGCGAACATCTTGATCGCCTTCATCAAGCTCGAAGAGGGCACGCACAGAGTGTCTACGTATCACTGAACACAGCTCATGTCCCTCCAACCCGGTACCCCAAGGGCGTCTTCCAGTGTGAACAACCGCGGGGCGCCCTGAGTGTGAACAACCTAACACGTGTAAATGCCCCAAAGTGGGCGGTCTCAAGATGACCAAGCGTCAATGTGTAAATGTGGGGGTCTCAAGATTAACGGCGTCGGATTTTGGAAAAAAACCGCATCCAATCGTAAAATTGTGTAATTTTGAAAAAATAAGCCTTAATTGCCTTTAATATCCTTCTATTAGTTAAAAACCAAAACCTAGAGGAGGGTGGAGGGAGTAAAGTGCTCAAAGACAGGAAGTAGTGAGCTTTGATTTTGGAGGGAGGGAGAGAGAGAGAAACAAAGAAACAAAGATATATTAAGCGTGTACTAAAGACCCAATGGGCCTATGAGACCAAAATGATACAATAATGTCCATGGCATATCTCATCATGGAATGGAAATTAATGTAAAGAAAGTGTATTTTTGCCTGCTCCTTACATGCATGAAGATGTGCTTTGAAGCGTGTTCACAATCTTCAATCTTGCTATCTTTAATCATTTATTCAAGTACCACTGTGGAGGCTTTTTCACCACCTGTGGAGGTGAAAAATAAACCAAGATAAAGAGTTTTTCTATTTTTGATGTGAAAATTCTTGTGTTCATAAAAAATGACATCACGACTAATAATAATCGTGATGATAATCTTCCTCTCATGAGGATCAAAATAACCCTCACATAACCAACAAATATGCACTTCTTGGACTTTGCATCTATCTTTCTTCTTCTCCTAATCCTAGCTAGTGGTGGTATTTAACTATTTTTTAGACTTGATGGGTGATGATTAAGGATCCTAATCCTAGATAATGGTGGTTATGCAAGTAGTTAACTTTTTATTATTATTTAGATTTTTACATGCTTCTAAGCTACCAATTCAAACAATGCATGAAAAAATATGAAATGCATGAACAAAAATTAACTATCCTCTCTAATCCACACTTAATAGCCCTTAATGCTTATGTTTTCGGAGTGGATTCCACTCCTAATTATGCTTGCTAAGATAACACAACAAGAATAAAGCCTTATGATCTTTAAAATTATACAACAACACAACAAGGTTTTGGTCACCAACTGAAAGACTACCAGAGTAAAGGCTTCTAAGTTACTAAAAGGACTTAGAAAGAAGCAGCGCATTTATCTTGTCAAAATGAATCCGATAGACTCAAAGTTAAAAGCTAAAGAACCTGAATGGTTAAGTGATTTATGATGATTTATTCCCATCAGAAGAATTAACAAAGATGCCTCCAATTTGAGAAGTAGATCATGTGATAGAATTGACCCTAGGAGCTCAGCCAGTAGCCCTGCGCACGTACAAAATGCCAGTTCCTGAAGCCATCGAACTCAAGGAACACCTTAGACAGCTATTAGAACAAGGGTTTGTAAGACCCAGTGTTTCACCTTGGGGTGTACGAGTTCTCTTTCAGAAAAAGAAAGATGGAACGCTTAGACTCTGTGTGGACTATAGAGGTCTAAATCATCTGACAGTTAAGAATAAGTATCCTATTCCTAGAATTGATGAGCTTCTGGACAGGCTAAGTGGAGCCCAGATCTTCACTAAGATAGATCTCAAATCAGGGTATTACCAGATCAGGATTAATGAGCAAGATATCTCGAAGACAGCCATCAATACTCGTGTCGGTAGTATGGGCATTATGAATTCACTGTCATGCCGTTTGGATTGACAAATGCCTTAGCTACATTCAATCGCTTAATGCAAGACATTCTCAGAGAATACTTGGATGATTTTGTTCTTGTTTTCTTTGATGATATTCTGATTTACTCAAAGAATGTAGCTGACCATGAAGCTCATGTCAGAAAAGTTCTTGAGATTCTAAGGGAGCACCAACTCTTTGCAAAAAAGAGCAAATGCACTTTCTCTGTCGACCATGTTGAATACTTGGGCTTTCTGGTATCCAAAGATGGAATTTCTCCAGATTGTGCAAAAGTCTAAGCAGTCATAGATTGGCCTGAACCAAAGACAGTGAAAGAAATCAGAGGATTCTTGGGATTGACTGGTTGGTATAGAATTTTTATACCAAAGTATGCTCTCATAGCTTCCCCCTGACTAATCTTCTCAAGAAGAATATTCTGTTTCAATGGTCTGCCAGGTGCCAGAGTGCTTTTGATAAGCTGAAGACCGCCTTGGTAACCAATCCCGTTCTGAAGCTACCAAATTTCTCTCTACCCTTTGAGGTAGTAACTGATGCAAGTGGTTTTGCCCTGGGAGGTGCACTCATGCAGGAAGGTCATGCAGTGGCCTATGAATCCCGAAAACTCAGAACGCATGAGAGGAATTATGCTGTCCATGACCTGGAATAAGGTAGCAACCATCTTAAGAGTGGAAGCTACTAGGTTGACAATGGTGACTTTTAGGAATAAAAAGGTAACTACCACCTTTGGAACAATAGTTGTAATGTTAACAGTGGTGGCTACCACCACTCTTAGCATAGTACCTATCATCAAGATACCACCTAAATCACTCCCAGCCTCATGCCTATGAGCTCCAAGCTTGGTAACTGAGCTCCAAGCCTGGGAGCCACCACTCTTAGCATAGTACCTACCATGAAGATACCACTCTTATCAGCTCCCAGGCTCGGAGTTCATTGGTATGACAAAAATCCTAACCTGGTGCTTCTAGCTACCGGCCTAATAACATATCAGCTTGAGCAAAACCTTTGCTACCAATCTGTGAGCCTACCACCACCTTGGTGGCTTCCTTTGCTAGCCGCCTTTATGAGGATGGAACTGTAATTGAAAGCTATTTATCTACAAGGGTTACCATGGTAGACTAGTATTACACACTATGAAGCTGGTGCCTAACTTCAGCCCTGCACTACTACCGACCAATGTACAACCAAGAGGTAATTAGGGACATTTAAAAAGTATGGCATAACAAGGAAGACAAACCTGAGGTTGTTCAAGTAGATGCACCGGATGCTTCTCATATAGCTTTCGTCCAACACGCTTTTGACATACATCCTTGTTGTTCGGCGACACACGTGTATTGTTTGTCCAATATGCAATGACTAAATCTTTCACTTCCTCTATGATTATACTTCTATGTTGTCGTTGTCACTCACACAAATGCAAATGGCAGCTGTGAGTCATGTTGCTTCATTTGAGATCTAGCTGCATAAAAATTCCTTCGATGAACTCCAAGTAGCCTTGATGCAGCTGCTATATTTGATTTTCTACTTGTGGAATTCATGACCATCATGATACTTGCCCATTTAACAAACAATTCCCTAGAGCTTTTTGGTCTTTTGACAGCCTTGAGGGTATTGTGTAATCCATGGAGCAAGACCTTATGATCCTGTGTGGATTCCTCAGCTTTGTGACAATTAAGAGATGCACAATTAAATTGTACATCTCTTAAAGCTCGATGGTTGAGTATACTTGTGACGATCTCACCCTTTGCTTTATTATCAAGACCCTGTGTGTATTCCGTGAAGCACTTAATCACTTTTGAAGTAATCATCTTCTGTTTTGTGATGCTGAGCCTGACTTGTTTCACTGGTGACTTCCTTGACTTTAACTTCTCACTGAGCCTGACTTGTTTCACTGGTGACTTCCTTGACTTTAACTTCTCACGATAAGCATGCTTCCAGCCTGTTTCGTACTCCCTGATTAATTTTGATTTGCATGGTGCACACTTGAAGGAGCCAGCACATGTACATAAGCTACTTTGAACATCTTCTGCTTGTGCAATTGGAACTATTTCCATGTTGAAAAAACTCCTTTTGATCAGTTCAACAAGTTGAATGTGCTCACTTTGTGGATAGCATGAGGCTCTTAAGAGAGTCAGATAGACCCTCAGATGCTAATATAATGTTAAGAAATCCAGGAAATCTGCAATGCAAAACACACACAGACGTGAAGTTGCCGTGGAGGCTTGTTCAAAGCAGAGAGAGAGAGAGAGAGAGAGAGAGAGAGAGAGAGAGAGAGAGATTCTTCTATAGAGGGGAAGGCTTACCAACGCACCGCCACAATTTAGAATTAGATCGCATAATTAGCTACGAGAGGTGCAAGCTAGCATTAATATATAAGTTACCAGACTTGCAGGTACGTACCCGGCAGTGCTGGAGGAAAGGGGAGCTTCGTGCAGTAGCAGCACCCATTTCCGATGTGGAAGGGAGCAATCACAAGACACACACACACACACATATGAAGTCGCCCATCAAAGGTTGTTCACGAGAGAGAGAGAGAGAGAGAGAGAGAGAGAGAGAGAGAGAGAGAGAGATTCTACTATAGAGGGTAAGCCTTACCATCAATCACAAGACACACACACAGACATGAGGTTGCCATGGAAGCTTGTTCACAGCACACACACACACACACACACACACACACACACACACACACACAGAGGACGTGGGGAGTGGTTGACCATAACCGAAAAACGATTCTTTTTCTTTTTCTTTTTTTAAACAACCCACTTTTTACTTGGTATTAGATGGTTACTATCAGTGTACTAGCTGTGTCCCGGACATAGGTATTAAGTCCACCTATTTATGCATACACCCCCCAAGAATGCATGGATGTATGTGATGCATGTTAGTTTGGGAATCAAGCAAGATTACCATTTCCCAAGGAAGGTGAAATGAGAAGAAGACCTTTGGAGATTGTGTATAGTGGTATTTGGGGTCCTACACAAACCCAATCTATTAAAGGAAGCAGTCATTCTTTACCATTTATTTTTTATCACTTTGCACCATAATGAGCCTCCTCAAAGGAGCTAGAACCATAAGGCTTCCCAAAAAGAACATTGAATTATATAAAGTTTTTGTGATGGATGGCAAAGTTTCATGTCCTATTTCTTATGCATAATGAGGCCATGGCCATTTCATTATAGTGTGAACTAGATTATTAGGCTATATAGTCAGCCCGGGGGGTGCACCTAAAAAAATGTAAGTGTAGCACGTGAGTTCATCAGGAGGGTTTTTTTAATTGACAAAACCTACAGGATTACATCTACAAGAGGGGGTTTTTTATTACACTTTTGAAAAAAAACCCGTAGGTTCCTTAAGAAAGAGGGGTAATTTTATTAGTTGATAGTATGTAGGTAGAGGGGGTTTTTTATTACCCCTTGAACGCACGTGATACATATGATTTCTTAGTGGTGGACCCCTCGAGATAGTCAGGTTGTGGCTCATTTTAGAGGGAGTTCCTCTGTGGGACTCAAAATGTGGGAGAGTGTTCACCGATTGAGAACACTTGAGCCTTGCAAGGTAGGGAGAAGGAGAGGCTTATAATAGTTGAGTATTTGTCAAAGAGTTGGGCCCTTATTGATGTCAAAGGCCATGCCCTATTGACCTTTATCAAATTCATGCCATTTTGGGAATTCTACCAAAGGATGATAATGAGCCAAAAAAATCAAATTTTAATGTTAAGGTCACGCATTGCATCATAATCTTAGATGAGCTTGTGCAATGTGTAAAGAATCCACTCTTCACGCAAAAGAAGGAGGGGTGGTCAAGGTGGGGTATCTAAGGGAAATTGAATTGCAGCTTTGGATTCTTCTCCAACTCTTGCTCAAATAGTTCCCACGCCCATCTATGTTCAATTGGGAATAAAGAGGGTTGATCTTCTTGAGGTACCTTATAACATACCAATACTCCTTCCAGTACTTGGTCAAGAGAAGGTAAGATCACCGCCACATTAGTTGCTCACGCACCATAAGGTTCTGTGTTAGTGGGGCTGCCCTAGCTTAAGGTTTTTTCTAGCCCCCTCGGTCTGTCTTGTGATGAGATCTAGACCACTGGTTGAATTTCTATTCTAGATAAAGCTTGATGAGGCATACACAAGGCAATCTGATCCTGTTGGTATCAAGGTTAGGGTCAGGGTGTTGTCGCTATTACATGATCCTAAGGGCTATGTTAGTCAATCCCATTGAGAGGATCATGCCATTAAATGGGCGATCAGGGGGTGCATCTGTTACTCTGTTGCTACTCTCTGATGGGGGGTGCTAGGATCTAGACCATTGATTGAACTTCTATTCCAAATAAAGCTTGATGAGGCATACATAAGGCAATCAGTGATCTTGTTGGTATCGAGGGTAGGGTCGGGGTGCTGTAGCTATCACATGATCCTCAGGGCTATGTTAATGTCAATCCCATCGAGAGGATCATGCCATTGAATGGGCATTCAAGGGGGTGCATCTCTTGCTCTATTGTTGTTACTCTCTCTGATGGGGGGTGCTAGGATCCGACCTTCTTCTAAGACCTATGATGGGAAAGAGGGGTGCATATATTGCTCTAGTGTTGCTCTCACCTATGATGGGAGAGAGGGGTGATTAGATTGCAAAGTTGAGGCTTTAGTGAGTCCATTTTGGACATCCCCTAGAGAGATAAGTGGTGGGGGTGGCACAAGAAATGAAAGGGGTGTGGACAACATTGGAGATGCAAGAGGGTAAGTATAAGGAGGAGTGGAAGGTGGTGAGGTGAAGGTGACAAGAGAGGGAGTTGATGTTGTTAAGGGTTGGTCTAGGGAAAGGTAGGTTAAGGCATGTTACTTTTCCTTGCCCTTGGTGGAAACATATGAAGCATGTACAAGTAAAGAGGGTCCTAATGTTGAAGGGTTGTGGGAAGCTTCACCAGGGCCACCAACCACGCAGATCTTGCTAGGGGGTCTTCCTCTAACATCATGCCCTTTGCTACCAAATGCATGATCATAGTTATTATCCTTGGCAATATCAATTGTATCTTCTTCCTCTACCTTCAGAATGAGCATTGGCTTGCTGGATCCATAAAATGTGTGGACCTCCCTGTATTCATCATTCAAGATATCTTGGGGGGGTAGGCCACATGCACACTGTCCAACAAGTATGGCATTTTGGTGTGCTCATAAGTTGTAGTTGCTTCCAAATTCTATGATACTACAAGACGAGGATGCCAATGGGCACATAGATAGTGCTGAGCCTCTGTGGTGGTGAGATGGCAGTAGGCCTCATCTATGTCATGCCATCCTTCTGTGTGCATCCACTAAATGGCCCTGGTGATGATATCTATGGTTCAAGGTATGGGCATAGCTTAGTTGTTGAGAAATGTAAAGCCATTGATCACAAGGAAGAGGTAGGGAGTGAGAATGAGTAGCCAAGCAAGAGTGAAGTCTAACAAGAAGCCACATGAACAAAGGAAATTATCCCACATTGATGTACAAGCTCAAGGTGTACCTCCTCATATAAAAAGAAGAGGCGCAGCAGAGAGAGCAGCACAACTAGCTGACGTAATCATCACAGAGAAGCTGCTGAGGTAAAAAATTTGCTATTCTAGCTGCCAATTAGGGGTGCCATCACTAATTGTGTAGCGCAAGTTGGTAGTGAGTATAGAGCTGGGGCAAACTAAGTAGAGAAGAGTAGAGTTGGCTGCATCAGAAACCACAACTCGTTGGCGGTTGTAAGCATGGCCGTCAAAGAGCATAGCTCGCTCACACGAGTCTTATCATCAAGCACACACACAGAAGTGCAAACTGCAGCTGATGAGGAAGAAGGTTGATTGGCTCGTTTTGCAAGCCATAAGAAAAGAGCGAACAGAAGTGATGACACGCAGTCCTCTTCACCTGAGACAGTGGCATCTCCTGATCGATTGCCTCTCCCAACCTCGGCGCCCATCATACTCGCCTGCTGGCTATGAAGCGTCATTCTGCAGCTTCGACGTCATCACAACACGGGTGGAGAGTAGGGTGACTTAGCCTTTTTGTGGGGCTGTGAGAGACACAATCGAGAGGCAGCTTCTGTCTCAAGGCCTTGCCTCACACGCTGCACCACTCATCCTGCACTAGTAGGACCGGCGGCCTGCACCACCAACCACACAAAAATAAAATACCAGCAGTGTGTTTGGGGTAAGGTCTAGTGATCAAGTCTTCCTTCCAGCTCTCATCAGGAAGGACACTAGCTGGTACAAATAAAAATCCCCCATTATAAAATAAAAATAAAAAAAATAAAATAGAATATATCATCTTGAAAAAAAACTAAATTCTAATGGTAAAGGTCTCAAAACCTTATCCTCTTATTATTTATATCTTCCTAAGAGATTGTTCACACGGGCTCATACAAGGGCTTGTTCACATGGATTGTAGTGTAGTATCTCTATGGGACGCACCAACATGGACATCACCGGGGCATCATGTGGATCAATTCAAACCAATTCATATGTTGTAAAGTTCACCAAATAAGTACGCAAATTGATATGCAAATGTAAAAACAGTCGGCTACCAAAGAGTAGCCAAAGTAGCACCCTGGGGAGTGAAAATCAACCCGACCATCTCTAAAGTAACCTCTGAGCTAGAGTGTAACCAAGATAAAGAGCCCTTGAGTTACCCAACCAATTTAGAAATGAGGGGAGTGAAAATATGTTATAAAACTCGCATCTAACCACCTTATAATAGCCTTAAAAAATGGCACCGAGGGGAGGGTGTTGAGAAATGTGGTGCCATTGATCACAAAAGGAAGAGGTAGGGAGTGAGAATAAGTAGCCAAGCAAGAGCAAAGGCTAACATGAAGCCACATGAGCGAATGGAATTATCCCACATTGATGTACAAGCCCAAGGGTGGACCTCCTTAGATAAAAGGGGGTCGTTTCAAGTAATGAACATATCACTTACACTTATCTCAAGTCTCTTTATGTATCCAAGCTAATTTATCGAGTCATGTCTATTTGTCATTAGTGTAGGATTAGATGGAATTAGATAGATGTCTTTTATTTAAGAGAGCTCGATCCATACTTTCAACATCAGTGTGGGGATAACAAAAATGTCAATGTAGTCTCCCTCATCCAAACAGTCGAAAAAGTGTAGGATTAGCTTTTGATTAGATGGAATTAGATAGATGTCTTTTATTTAAGAGAGCTCGATCCATACTTTCAACATCAGTGTGTGGGGATAACAAAAATGTCAATGTAGTCTCTCTCATCCAAACAGTCGAAAAAGTGCACCAAGATTGAAGGTTTAGGTAGAGGATGTGGTGAGGGAAATGAAAGATGGTGGAGGGCTCAATGAAGGAGATCATGTTTTGGAGGAAAAGCATGACAAGGGTGGTGCGGAAAAAGCATAAGGGACTTTGGAGAGGATTGTCCTAAAGGTGGATATAGGAATCTCCTTGTGGACATGAAGATGTTATGTTGGAGGATGTTGAGCTGGAGGGTCCGGTGCTGCAGTTCGAGGAGGTGAGAGGGATGGTGAGGTTTGCTAGGTCGATAGCTATATCCAACATTAGGCTATCAACCTTCCTCTCTATTTCAGAGGCAGCCTGCTCTTGTGGGGGGCTATCTTTCATCTCTGTATTATGTAGTTCTAGTTGGTCCTTTGCTTTGATGGCCCTCTGGAAATCTTTGCACTGCTTAAACATCTGGTTGTGAACCATGAGCTATTGCATGTTGCATGCCACGGTCTCAGTCCTTTGGAGTGCAATGATAGCCTAGGTGAGTTCCTCGTGTTTACACTCTGCCAGTGTAGTACCTCTAGCTCCCACAATGATTGATTTTGGAGTCGGCTTCAAGGGCTTGCACTTGCAGCCTATCAAATTGAGTGTGATGGGGGCGACATTCTTCTGAGTTTCTAATTGAGTAGTGTTGGCATGGCATGTGCCAAGAGGACTTCTTGCTAAGCCGCATCCACTTGCTTCTTTTGTCGTGCCATGAATTTGGTCATATGTTTAGTAAGGTTTTGGATCATAAAGGAAAAGGCATGAAGATGGCATGGGAGAAGCTTTCAACAGTGGAGGTGAGCTACCCTTCTTGGATCCACCTATGTGTCAAAGTCCAAAAGGCGACCCTAATGAGAGTTTAAGATGGCGTGGGAGAAGCATTCACCGGTGGAGGTGAGATGTCCTTCTTGGATCCACCTATGTGTCTCAGTAATATTATGTGCCTCTTGTGGAACTGGAGAATCTATTGCCCTCCAAATCCAAATGGACTACACGCCTAGGGAATGATTTGTGGGGTGGTGGGTCGCTAGACTGTGCTTGCTCTTCTAGAGGCTTGACTACCACTTTCCACTTGCTGTGTTAGTTTGTCTATTAGGTTTATCTCCAAAATTTAAGCAAAGGCCTCAGTGGCAATAGCTATCTCCCGATCCAACCTTTGCTTCTTGGGTCTAGGAGAGTCTTCAGGGAGGGATCTATTGGGTCTTGCTATGGAAAAGCTTCCTCAAAGTGGTTGTACCACCCTGGTGACGGTATGGTTAGGGAGATCTTCCTATCCTCTAGCATAATAAAGGACCTTGATGAGGACAATGGGTGCTCCAAACTTGTCGTCCACATTCACGCACATGCTATGGAGTTTGTAATGAAAATGGTCATCCCAGTTCACTAGAAAACCATGTTTGAGACAGCTAGGAGCGACATGTTACACCTACTATACATATCTATTCCATCGGAGTTTGGTCGGCATGGTGAGGACTTGCGTTGAGGACTCAAGTTGGGGTAAGCAAGTCAGGTCGCAAAATATCCTCCCATTTGACCCTATCCTTATTGGTTGGATGCCTCTAACCATCCCTCGTGCTTCGTTAGGTTTTTGCTAGGGATCTATAGCATGGGGCAAGTGCAAGGCTTTATGGACATCACAATAAGTGCTAAGGTTAAGTTAGCACCTGTAGAATTGTAGACTATGAGAGTACTGAGGTGCGTGACATAAGAGGAAATGAATCTAAAGAAGGTTGTGAGGTCTAGTTCCCAAGCCTGAAGAGTTTCTAGCCCACTGATGCTAGCCCACACCAAGTTTGAGACTGTCCAAGTGTTCCATGACTTCTGGTCTTTTGGTAACCTAGTAGCACTCTTGTGTGTGATAGGTGAGCTTGTGCTCCACTTTCTTCTCAGATTGGATTGTGTTGTGGATCATGTGGCCTCAGCTCCACTTCTGTAAGATCACTGACCCCACCGTGCAACGAATTCAGGGGTGCTAGCAGCAATGGAAGTAGCACTTCGTGCGCGGGGCAGGGTCCCACACTCAGGGCCTCGCCCACGGATATCCGGACAAGAGACTAATCCATCGGTTCTTCCAAAACCGAACCCGGAAAAACTTCCCTTGCCCGAAAAGCACGGGCGATTCCTCCAGGATAACTTTTCTCTAACGTAGTCAAAAGCCTTAACTAACAGAACTAATCTGACCGAACCCGTAAGTCCCATAGTCAGATCAGGGAAAAGATTGTACTTGGATCATAGAGACCAATGCTTTTTTCCTCATCAAGAGGCACAGTCGTTGATTCTTTTCCATAGAACAATTTTTGTCCGGGATTTACTTCATCTATCGTACTATACAGAAATTGAGTCTCGATTTAGGGATCCATCAGTCCAGTGTAACCCCATCCACTCCCATGGGTTAGCCAACCGCCCAACCACTGTAGTGATGGGATCCAATTAGGAATTTTGGTTAGGTTTTGTCCTGGGTACCAAGGAAAAGAGTTCCCATGCCCCCTAGCCGGATATTCATGCAAACATAAAACTAGTCACACCACTTAAACACCCAATATGAACTTGCCTTTTTCACTCCAGTTGAATCCTAATTTCCAATTCCTTCCTTCATCAGTGTACCTATGGCATCATTGTCAACCAAAATGCTCGCCACCTATTTACTCAAGGGCCTTTTCAATAGTTCCTAGTACCCGACAATATAATCACATAAAAATATCCAGATGGAATCTTTGTTGAAGATCAGCAAGATCAACCAACAGATCCATATAAAAGAGCCATGGACTCATCCGTTAAGGACCAGCAAGGTCAATCAACCAGATCCATGCCCGAATTCAGAAAACAACTCTTACTCCTTGTTCCAATATCTTCCTCGACGTACTTGTGGGTATTCTTCGGCGACCCAGAGCCCGAGCACCGTATGGTCAGCACCCTCTAAGATCCTTCCCAGGTCACCTAGCGCTTCACTTATAGGCCGCTTCCTTGGTCCCTGATCCACTATATTGGAAGCTCACCGTTTAAATCAAACCGAGGCTGGTCGACCTTGCTACGCGAGACGTGCTCCGTTGACTCTCCGTCTTAGTAGTTGCAAATAGATAGGTCTCCCATGACCTCATTCACAAGACGGTCAAAATGCTTCCCCAGCATTCTTGACATTTCACATTAGTCCCCATCTTTTCTCATCTTACCACAATTTTATTTTTTTCATCGATTCCTATCACATCACATCATTCCTACATCAAATCACATCCAATCACATCATCCACACATCAATCCACATCATCCATACATCCATCCACATCAATCCACATTATCCACACATCCATTCACATCAATCCACATTATCCACACATCAATCCACATCATCCATACATCCATCCACATCAATCCACATCATTCACTCATCATACACACACCAATCCACATCATCCACTCATCAATCCACATTATTCACATCAATCCACATTATTCATACATCCATCCACATCAATCCACATTATCCACACAATTTCATAAGTATTCCCATTCTCATCTAATCACATCTTTTTCTACCTCAACACTTAATTCCTCCTTTATCCTCATCAGATCTCATCCACTTGCATCTACCCATACATCTCATCACTTTACATACATTAATATCTATCCAGTTTACATCGCATCTTATCACATCCATTTCACATCATATCACATTCATTCACATCCTATATTATTCATTCACATCCTGATTCACAGGTTATCACATTCATTCACATCCTGATTCACATGCTAACACATTCATTCACATCCTTTATCATTCATATCTTTCCAATTTACTTCCATCTCATCGCCTCTATCCTTGTTCATATCCATCACATTCACATCCACATATATTCTTCCACATATATCCACATCCATACTTATCACATACACATCCACATATATCCTTTCCCATACATCCACATCCATCTTTTCACATACATACATCCACACCCATTCTTTCTCATACATCCACTTCCATCCTTCACATACATCCACATCCATTATTTAACATACTTCCACATCCATCCTTTCACATACATACATCCACATCTATTCTTTCTCATACATCCACTTCCATCCTTCACATACATCCACATCCATTCTTTCACATACATCCACATCCATCCATCCATTCATTCCCATCTATCTGATTCACATTACTTCTCATCACATCTATTCACCTCACATTCTCGTCACTCCTATTCTCATCGCATCCATCCATCCATTCATTCCCATCTATCTGATTCGCATCCCATCTAATCACATCTATTTACCTCTCATTCTCATCACATCTATTCACCTCACATTCTCGTCACTCCTATTCTCATCACATCTATTTATCTCTCATTCTCATCACATCACATCTATTTACCTCTCATTCTCATCACATCTATTCTCATCACATCTATCCATCCATTCATTCTCATCACATCTATCCATCCATTCACTCTCATCTATTTGATTCGTATCACATCTCATCACATCTATTTACCTCTCATTCTCATCACTTCTATTCTCATCACATCTATCCATCCATTCATTCCCATCTATTTGATTCGCATCCCATCTCATCACATCTATTTATCTCTCATTCTCATCACATCTATCCATCCATTCATTCTCATCTATTTGATTCGCATCACATCTCATCACATCTATTTACCTCTCATTCTCATCACATCTATTCTTAGAATGCAAGAGAATCCTTATTTTTGATATAAAGAATCTTTACACATCTATTTATGCATAATTTTAATTTTAAGGAGAATAACACTTTCAAAATAAAAATAAATCTTTTATGCATCTTTCTATGCATAAATTCAATTTTAATGAGAATAACTCTTTTAAATTAAAAATAAGTTTCTTTATGCATCTTTCTATGCATAAAATCAAAATTGATGAGAATAACTCTTTTGGAATAAAAATAAATTCTTTATGCATCTATTTATGCATAAAATCAAAATTGATGAGAGTAACTCTTTTGGGATAAAAATAAATTCGTTATGCATGTATTTATGCATAAAATCAAAATTGATGAGAATAACTCTTTTGGAATAAAAATAAATTCTTTATACATCTATTTATGCATAAAATCAAAATCTAATGAAAATCACTCTTTTATAATAAAAAAATAACCAATATGCATCTTTCTATGCATAGAATTTAATTTTAATAGAAATAACACTTTTATAATAAAATTATTTCTACTATGCATTTTTCTATGCATAGCATGAAAATAACACTTTTAGAATACACAAACGATGGGGATTACTCTTTTTGAATAATAAAAGATAAAACTTATTTCATAAAATTTAGGAAAATTTCACCATAACCTCCTTTGCATGGCTGACCATTTTTCAATTTTCTATTCTAAAATTACTTAAAAATTATCCCCAATTGGTCTAAAGCATTCCAAACTAATCAAATTCTACTTTTAAAAGAGAAACAATATGAAAAGTTTAATTCCAACAATTAGATTACTTAACTAGGATAAAGAAGGGTTCAATTTAAGAAGAAGAGAGGGAAAAAGCCTAAAAGAATAAAGAAAAAGTAAGATTTCTTACTTACATGAATTTCTAAGAGCTATCCTTTGGCTTGATGGTTTGAGGGATCTACTCTTGTTTGCAACAAGAGTGGCCACCAATTCTTTAGAAGAGGGAATGGTCAAAAAACTAATGAATTATTAACAAATTCACAGTTTTTGGCTCTGGAAAGGAGCAGAGTAACAGTGCATAAAACACTATTAAGCTTTAACAAAGGGGGAGGCTTCTATTTATAGGAAAAAGTGAGCCTCTAACCAAGCAAACTGATTTTAGAATTTTCCAAATCAGTTTGGTCAATTTTTGACCATTTTTAGGTCAGTTTAGCTTACTTTTTGGATCTAGTTGAAGCAGAAGAGAGGAGAGATGAAAATATCTCATTATTTGTGAGTTTAAAACTCACCCACACATGTGAAATAGGCACCTCCTTCATGAGGGGAATTCCCCCACACTGAGGTGTCAAAAATGTATCATTTCACTAAATATCTCTTCTTTTTTAACTAATATCCTTGTCCTTAGTGAACTCTTCATCTTATGTGAGTATTTACTCATTTTTGGGGGGATTTTCTTTATTTCTTCATTTATCTCCTCCATACATTTGGATGAATCTGATTGGCCCCTCAGAACCTTAATTTAAAATTTTTCAAAAATCTGGACCCCCAGGATAAGGCCTTTTGAACAGATTATAATTGATTATAATTGATTTCTAATGCACCTTCTGAAAATCTTTTTGAACTTCTGTTTCGGGGGAATTTATTTTAATAAAAAGAGATATTTTTCCATCCAAAAATATCCAAAATCTAAATAACCTCTCTCGAGAACATTTTCTCTCTCTAAGCCAAAGCAGGTAGAAACAACGTCTTTCTTTTCTGAAGAGGGATTTGATTACAGGGGAAGATACTGGACATCCTGAGAGACTGGGGAAGAATCTTACAACTTCTAATGGAGAGAAGTCAGCGGTGGGCCGCCACTACATGGTATTCCAAGAGCTTGGCAACATTTATGGCCTTCCTCTTCTTAGTGGGTGTGAGTAGCACTATATCCGAGGAGGTATATGATGCCCCTACTGTTGCCAAAAGCTACCATGATGATAGTGAGGGAGATAGAGAGCAAAAAGGCAGGATGGATACTAGATAAATTTGGCAAGAGTTTGGCTAGCTAGAGTGTGGAGAATGAGAGGGGGCTCCTTGTTTATATAGTTTTTTCCTAGGAACGTATATACGCAGGTGGGTATGTACGCTTGTAGAACATTTTCAGGAAAATGCATATGCAAGCGATGTACATGCATTCACAACTCTGAACATGCATCATACATAAATGAGAATAGGAAAACATGTAAATGTGGATGTGTGTGCGAAGATGAAACATGGAAATGTGCACATGCATGCGCAAATGTGAACTTGCGTGCACATCTTTTTTTGTGAGGGAGACAGAGAGCTCAGAAATAGGGAGGATTTTGGATAAATTTGGCAAGAGTTTGGCTAACTAGAGTGTGAATAGTGGAGAATGAGAGGGGGGGCTTGTTTATATAGTTTTTGCACCTCCTTTTTTTCTGAGGGAGATAGAGAGCTGAGAGACAGGGAGGATTCTAGATAAATTTGGCAATATTTTGGCTAGCTACAGCATGAATAGTGGAGAATGAGAGGGGCGGGCCCTTGTTTATATAGTTTTTACTTGGGAACATATGTATACAAGTGGGTACATACTTTTGTAGACTATTCTTTGAAACATGCATACACAAGATGGTGTATGTGCGTTCACATCAGCTCTAAACATCCATGTGAAAATGAGAACGTAGAAACATGTGTGCCCAGATGTGAATGTGCACATAGATGAAATGTGAAAATGTGCGTGAACATGTATAGGCAGATGTGAACATGTATAGGCAGATGTGAACATGTGTGCATCTTTTTTTCCCTTTTTTTTGAGATTGATGGAGTGTCTTAATAAGTGGTGTTCTCATCATTAGCTATCCAGGCAATGGGGTTGTACCATGGATGAGCTTTTCACCCACCATGGCCTATACTACCTCGAAATCTAGTGACTAGAGAACCACTCTTGTGACTAGAGAGCCACTTACATAGTAGGTATGGGCTCTCTGGGGCTCTCCTTTACAAATCTCCATCACTTCCGCTTTCCTTAACTCTTTTTTTTCTTTCTTTGACATTTTTCATTAGTTTTTATGATTGGTATCCCTCTTCATCTGGCAAGGGTGAGGTTCCTGTTTTTGACGCATTTATGTTTAGAAAGGCTTGAGAGGGATGCCGGTTTTGCAGTAGAGAAATGGGTGGTTCCAATTCTTCTATTATTTTATAGGCATTTGAGTTTGATGTGGAAGGAATATCATGTTCATGGGGTGATCATAGATGGTCACGAGGATCCATGAATTCTTCAATTTTTACCTTACCCTTTTCTAGGGTTGCACATGGGGTTTCCATGTGTGGTACCTTTGGGTTACCATTTCTATCTCTCCTTGGTTCTTTCTATTTTTGAAGAGGTTGGGGGTAATGTTGGTGTGACTTTAGGGGCCTAAATGCTTCTGTTACCTTCATAATAGCCTTCAACCACTAGAAGAGTGTTATGGACCCCCCATCTTTGGGTAACTCTCCTTCATCAGGGTTGCCTTATGTAGCGGATTGGTTTTAAATGCATTGCCTTGGGTAGCCAGAGTTATGTATGACCTTGGGCTTCCAACAACTCCTTCTTGATGAACCATGTTTTGTGTCTGGGGTTTGGGCCTGGTGTTTTGCAACACGGTCCAGTTGGTGGCATGGCTGTTACTATGCATGTTGGACCTTTCTCTTGGGTATCCAGATTTTCTTTTTCCCTCCATGATAATCTTGTGCGTAGAACATTTATTTTGTTGAAGCATTTGCGGTTCTAACTCTACAAGGTTAGAAATTTTAGCAAGATTGGTGTTAGTTGGGCTAGTTCTTATAGAGGCCACTTGTGTTCGGTGAAGGTTGGGTCCTACTTAGGCGAGGCCTTTAATAGATCTTGGTCACTTACCCCTACAGTCAAGTATATAATAGGCCTCCTTTTAAGATGCATGGTTGGAGTGTGGGGTACCTTTGGATGTTTGATGAATTTGAGTACTTCTTTGATGGGAAAATGGTATTCTGGTGTTGAAGGTTGATAAGAAATAGGCTCCTCAACTGTCATTAGTATAGTTACCTATCTAGTGGCTAGTTGCAAGGTAGCAGTTTGCAAGTCTTCATCTATTTTGGCATTGATTATGCCACATTCATCCTTGTCCAGAAGATTTTATTATATCGTACACACCAAGCAATGTGGGACATTAGGTTATGGCTAACACTCATGTTAATGAGTGTGATATTTTGTTCTAGACCATTTTTTATGGTCATGCCTAGCTAGAGTTTGGTGAACTTCACCTCCCAGCAACCCTCCTCTTCTAAGTTAAGTACTTGGACCATGTTAATAGAAACGTGGCAGGTTGCATAACTTTTCTTATCTAACCTTAGCCTCTTTCTAGGCCTCACATTTTATTGTAGCTTCTTTTATTTCCCCTCTTTCTGGCCTTCAAGGCATTCGTATAGGTCCATAGTAGTGCTTAAGTTTGCTACCATTGAAGAATAATTTAATTTCCACATTGTTAAGTGTTTCAATGTATGTGGATCCTATGGGGTGAGTTTGCATGCAAGGAACTATCCCATCCCTTGAGAAGGTGCTCTTGATTCAGTGTCGTTTAAGGCACTCTCCTCAAGTGTGGAATTGAGTCCCAAAATCCTTCCTGACCTCATGTACTATCCCCATACCTTGAGAAGGTGCTCTTGATTCAATGTCGTTTAAGGAACTCTCCTCAAGTGTGGAATTGAGTCCCAAAATCCTTCTTGACCTTGTGTACATGTAAGGATGATTGATCAGCTTAGAGTGCATCCCCCGACACAAGCCAAGCGGTGGTCCTAGATATTCTAGAACTAGCTGAATTTTTTATGTTTTTGTCTCTTTTAAACTGTGAACGTGCTTTCACAAGTCACAAGTTGAGAACATGTGTTCCCATGTAGGTATGTGCGTGTCTAGGTGGGTTGAGAACGTGTGTGGCTAGGTCCCAGTTAGGCTTGTGAACATGCGTTCACAATCTTAGGAACGTACATGGAGAATTGAGAATGTGCGTGGCCAAGTAAGATTTGTGAATGCGCATTTTGAGCTAAGAATTTGTGTTTATGTGACTGTGAACTTGTGAACATGTGTTCCAAAGTGAGAATATACGTTTTCAATTTGGCACATGCATACGTAATTCTGACAAACTTGCCACTTGGAGTGGAGGAAGTTAGGGCCACGTGATGGTCAATTTATCATTATGGCCATTAATAAGAAGAATATTTTTTGACCTTTCCTTAATGAGAATATTGTAAATATCTTCCCTGTAGAAATGTGTGTACCCAAGCCCAGTTGAGCACGTACGTAGGTAAACTAGAGAGTAGTTCTCTATGTTTTGGTCAAAAAATCCAGATTTTGTTCTCTAATTTCTCCTTAATGGTGCATATTTTTGGATTTTTTATTTGATAAGATGCTTTAGCTTTCCCTAACCTAACTACCCACATAATCCCTAAGCATGCATGCAACAAAGAAGAAGAAGAGGAACCATACAATCATAAGAGTAAGAAGACTCAAACTCAATTGTGGTGAGAATAGGTGTTATGAGAATATATTTTAAGTCCTCTAGAAGAATATTATTTCTTTTTTTCCTCTTGAGTAATTTGGGGACGCCTAGGTTACTCTTGTGTCATGCCGGCTAGGTTAATATCATGGGTGACACCACTATAAATATTAATACGTGCGGTATATGACGTATGTTTGAGGCCGTCTATGATTAATTCAGTTAGGTTTGTATTGGCAGGGTGATCCCTGGAAGTACTTACGCCTGGTAGTCATGAGTTGGTTATGATTTGTGCCTATTTAATATTTATGGGATTAATTTAATAATTAATTGGGCTTATATTTTCAGGTGATAAAGACTATGGGAATTGAAGAGTTTACTTTGGAAGAAATGTCTTGGTTCATCACATTTCATTTTTGGCAAGCATAGTAGCTTGTAACCTTAGCAAATGATTTTTCCATTTTGAACTTTAGGAAAGATACATTTATTATGTGGAATTTATTAAAGCCTATGGCTTTACCCTAGTCCCAATATTTGACACTCTATTTTTGTAAAAGAAGAGTGCCGTGCTCTCTAAAAAGCACATCTTGTATATTTTGGGGGCTATGGCCTAATTTTGGTGAAAATGAAAGCTAATAAAGAAATACTCTTGTGTGGGGAGAGGCCACGCACAAGAGGGGGGAAGATTGCACCCAATATGGTCTATTGAGCTAAGTATTTTAATTTTGTTAAGTGTTTGAATTTCAATTGATTTGATTTAGTTGAAGCTTTCAAAGCATTGGTTTTTATGGTTGAATCAATTCTTGTGAATTCTCTACTCTTCCACAATCTATCCTAGAATAAGATTCCGATTGGAGTGGTATCAGAGCTTGGGCTAGGAGATTTGTGGAGAAGGTAGGAAAGGGCTTCAACTTCTCAAAAATGAAGAAAGTGCAGGAATTTATCCATTGGACAGAAGGGTGTTTTGTAGGTCTTTACCCAAAGGTCAAAGCTTCAAAACTAGATCTACTCTCAAACCCACTCACCACCCTGCAAAACCATCCCTCTCTATCAAAAAGTGGTTTTTCTAAATACTCAGTGAAATCAAAATCTGACCACATGGATGAAATCCCCATAGCCAAAAACCTCACAGTATTCTCTCAGAAATCAGAAAGCTTCAAGCACTAGCAAATCCATAATGGACGGAGCACATTTATCTCTGTAAAAGCTATCAAAAAATTCTCAAAAAAGAAACCCAAGAAGGAGGCACACGGCGGCAGCCTGCCGGCGCAAAACGGCGAGTGGAGATGATTTAAAAAAAATCATAAGCCTAATTCCCTCCATAATCCATAAGCTTAATCACTTCTTAATCCAAATCTTACTTTTCCCAAACCCCATGCAAGTCACATCACCTTTTTGAGCCTTTACTTCTGCTATTTTCAAATTTGAATAGGAATTCAAAAGGTTTCCAATTCTGAAAATTTTTGGGTGCAGAAAAGTGATTTACAGGTTTTTAAAGGCTTAAAAATTGCCTAGAAAAGGCCAGAAAATTCCAAAATCATTTCTGAAAAGTTTTAAAAAATTTCAGAAAATATTACAGAGATTGGGCAAGGTTTACAGGACTATTTCAGCAGGTTTCAAAGTGCAAAAAAATTATTTCATCAACAATTCGACTAGCCCAAGTCTCGTGAATCACGCGAAATCGTTCGGGATTTATTTGAAGCGATGAGAATTCGACACCAGCAGCAGGCAGCAGCAGCTCGAGTCAATATGATTGAAGAAGACGACAATGAAGAAGAATCATTCAAGCAAGAGGGTAATTCCGATCCAGACTACTCAGAACAAGAAGGTAAACCTCATGTTCATTCTTTTCTTAAAATAAAAGGAACAATAAATGGACATGAAGTTGTTATTTTGCATGATGATGGTAGTACACATGATTTCATTTTTGAAAAGGCACTTAGAGCATTAAATCTTCATTCTTCACCTACGCACTATAAAGTCAAAGCAGCATTTACTGGAACAAAGTATAATTGCATGCAAGAGGTGAAAGATTTGGATTTATGCATCAAGCCTTTAACAGAAAAGAGGGATTTCTTAGTTGCACCTTTACAAGGGGTAGATATAATTTTGGGTATGCCTTGGAGACACAAGTACAATCCTATTATAGACTATGACACTCATAGCATTTCTCTAAGGAAGGACAATGAAAATATTATCCTCCACTGTCAAGTCAAAGGAGAAATGAGTCCTTTGTCGAGTCACACTCAAGTAAAGAGAGCTCTAAGAAAAAGAGACAAGACTTATATGGTATGGGTTAACCCAGCTTGATGCTGAGTCTGACACATCCAAAAGTCCAAAGTTTGATCTTTTTATCTCCAAATTTAGTGACTGTTTTATGGAAGATCTATCTCCAGGATTACCTAAGTCTAGGCCTGAGGATCATAGTATTGACTTATTACCTGGAAATTCTCTGCCTTGTAAAGCTCCCTATAGAGTCAACAATTTAGAGCAAAAAGAAATCCAAAACCAAATAGAAGACTTGCTAGAGAGAGGCCTTATTCGACCTAGTAGTTCACCTTTTGGAGCTCCAGTACTTCTTGTTAAGAAGAAGAACGGAACTTACCGAATGTGTGTAGACTACCGTGCATTGAATAAGATTACTGTCAAGAACAGATATCCTATTCCTAGGGTAGATGATCTTCTTGACAAGCTTAGAGGATCAAAGGTCTTTAGCAAGATTGACCTAAAATCTGGGTATCATCAAGTTCGTATGACTCAATCTGACATTTTCAAGACAGCTTTTAGAACCCAAACTGATCATTATGAGTTTTTGGTTATGCCATTTGGTTTGACCAATGCTCCAGCTACTTTCAGCCGTATGATGAATCGCATATTCCTTAAGTTTCAAAGTTTTGTTATAGTGTTCTTTGATGACATTCTTGTCTTCAGCAAGGATCGACAAGAGCATGAACAACACTTGGAACAAGTGTTCAACCTTTTGAGAGAAAATGAATTGTATGTCAATCCTGAAAAGAGTTCTTTCTTTCAAGAAGAGATTGAATACTTAGGTCATATAGTGTCGGCTGAAGGGATTCATGTAGATCCTAAGAAAATTGAGTGTATTGCTTCTTGGCCTACGCCTAGAAACATACATGATCTTAGATCTTTTCTTGGCCTATGTAGTTATTATAGGAAGTTCGTCAAGAATTTTGCTTGTATTGCTCATCCTTTGACTGGGGATTTCTGAAAATAACATGCATATTAGACAATACGTTTAGAAAATAACATACATATTAGACCAAGTTTAGGGAGAGATGAGAACCTCTCTTTAGCGTACCCATCAACGCACGCAATGTCTACTAACAACGCGTCCACATTTGTCTACTAACAACGCGTCCACATTTGTAACACATTGAGGTCCTATATAGGTTTATAATTATAATTAATATCATAAAAACTAATTAGAAAAGTGTATGTTTTATTTCTAATGTACATATGAGCATAAAGGATAACCTGTAATACGAGAGAGAGGTTGACGCTCTCGATATTCTGAAATCAAAGAGGACGCTTGTCTTGGAAGATCTTGATGTGCAGTTCTAGTTGTATCTTCCATTGAGCGTATTGGTTGCATGTCCTAAAGAATACAATAGACAACAACAAAATTGGGTGTGCAACTACAAAGTAAACTCTCAAAAATTTATCAATTTTAATTAGTGATATTACTTACTGTGGGTGTATCACCTTCTTGTGTCATCTTCTTTTTCTTTTTTCCCTTTTGTTTTCTCGTTTTCTCCTTACCTTGATTTGTTGTTTGGATACACCAATTTGCTGCTCTTCGAAGACATTGACATTTGAATCCACAATCTCCTCCATAGGATTTGGGCCACCATGTTGTGAAAGACATGTAGACTTAAAAGCTGCAAAAATAGATTTCATAAGACAATGTATAGAATGAGCAAGGTCGAGATAGTTTGATACTTGCCTTGGTGCAATTGTATCTCTTGTTTTGGAATCACATCCAATGGATATTCTATCCACCAAGGACACATCTCATGCTCCCATTCCGTGAGACCTCTTGTTCTAATTGAGGGAGAGAACATGGAATTTTCATCATCCAAACTCTTCCATTCTTCCGTAACCTCAGGATATTCATGAAGAGTATTTTGAGATTGACAGCAGCGCAACCATCTAATAAGAAAAAATTATATTGTAAATATATATCATATACTTTGTGCAAAAAAATCACATCATATATGTAAACACACCTATAAACAAGCCTCTTTGTTGTGGCTAGCAATTCTGGCATCTTATCTGCATCATTGACACTTTTTATATCACCTAAGATAGCTACAAAGGCTTGCAGTACATGAAGTCTTCTTTGATTCTTGAAATATGCTTCAAAAGTACTAGGCAATGCTGGTCCCTCAACCTCCATCTTTTTAATTAGAAGCCAAGCTTCAGAGTTGAGCTGAGTCCAATAAGCTTCTTTGCGCATGTAAGCCCTAAAGCTTTTGTAGTCAAAAAAATGTGAAGCATCTGCATCCCTGTTCTTTGATAGACTCATCACATGCAAGATTTCCCTCCTCCTAATAGGATAGCATATTCACATTACTATTATCAATATGAAAAAGGTCAAGATTTTTCATTATGCTGACTTCATAATGTAAATAAAACTGTAAGCACAAAAAGAAAGTCTACCTCTCTGTAGAGATCTTCGCAGAACAAAGCGAGTGTAATTTATCCCTCGTAATGTTTACCATGGATTTATCATTCCATTTTAAAGAGAAGATGATATTGAAAAAGTCTTCACCATGAGCTGGATTTGCAATGGTCAAATACTTGTATCCTTTGTCTCGTAGCCGCTCTTCCACCTCTTTAGTGGCTGCATGCATTTTCGTTTGAAGTTGCTGACCTTCAAATCCATGAGCTCATAGACGACTCTCCTCTTTAACAAGATTTCTATTAAATTCATCCTACAAAAGCAAATCATACCTAATTTAAAAAAGTAGAGCGCTCTTTCATTTCTTTAGCCGTACAATTGATTTTGTCTTACATACCTTCCATACAAGCTGTGAAATCAAGATACATGGACTATCATACCATGGCCGAACCCCACCATGATGGCGAGTCTCATACAAAGTCTCGGAGATTGCCCATTGTCTTTGCTCAGGAGAAAGCCGTTGGAATATACTCTCTTTGTTTGCGATCCCAAATTTTTGAAACATGAATATTTCATGTCCCAAATTTGGTTCCACATGAGCCCGAGTGATTCTAAACATTAGTAAAAAGTTAGAAAGTAATTAGTCTAAACTAATAAGACATTATTAGTAGGAAACTCACGTATTTGTGGTGTCAAGTGCAAGCATGAGCTCGGCCTCCTTCTTTACATCCACCTCAATGAAAATGCAACGTACACAAACATGGTGAAAAGTACTATCTTGAAATCCTACAAGATAAAATAATACATAAGAACTAAACACAATAAATTTGAAAGTAAATAACTCGTAACTTATAACAAATACTCACTCTCTTTTACTCGTTTTGTCCAAGTTTTGAGTCTGTGATTGCCATCCCAAACAAGAAAGCGATGTCCACGAAGATGACTCCATTCTTCGTTGCATTCTTGATCAAAAGCTTGACTTTTTTGTTTTTGCTAGATAGGGTCCCAAGATGCTTGAACCTCTGTTGTTGTGACGGGGAGGAGTGTCCCATGCATATCGCGGACGGAAACCAAGAAACTCCCAATATTTTCCATATATGCATTGTCGTCAAAAAGTGGAACTAGCCAAGATGCGTCCTCTGAAGCAATTCACACATAGACTCATTTGGAAGGAGACGACATAATGGCACCAAGGGAGGCTCCGTAGTCCTTTTCACATGGAACTTTGACAAGACCTCACTCATAAGACCAAGGGGCACCTTCTCACCCAAACCATGTTTTCTTCTCTTCTCCTCTTTCTCGGTCAAGTCGGTTGAAGGCTGACTAGATGGTGTGGTTGTTGCATCACCAACGTCTACATGGATTTGATGCTCATTAGAGTCACCTTCTAATGCATCAATCTCCTCTTCCACATCATTTGAATCACCTTCTATTGCTTCATCCTCCACAACGATACATTGACGTGTTCTCTTTTTTTTCATAGGAGAGCGTGTCACCACACGAGAAGATGCCTCGTGTTCAATATCAATAATTCCTTTGATGGGTCCTGATCTTAGCCGCATAACAGACGATGGGCTTTTGGGAGGTTTTCCCTTTGCTCGTTTTGGTGCCATCTAAATATCAGATCATTTAATTAATTATGTATATATAATATAAATACAATGGTATATGTATATGCTATATGAACATTCAACTTCAGTGTGTGTATAAATATATATATGGTGTGTGCGTAAACCAATGCATGACAAGGTGCACGGCAATAGAAGAGCTATATAAGCTAGCTTAGGTATGCGTCTCAAAATATTGGCATGTACAACATGCCTTATAAATAAGGCATGCATGCAAGTAATGGTGCATGTAAAGTTTGCATACAATGTACACATCATTATGGCCATATATATTTAATTTTTAATTATGAAAGACGACCATCATTACCTGAAATATATTGCTTTCAAGAGGCCACTGAAAGTAAATCTGTCTACTGGTACATCACATATGTATTGGTGGCATCTACACCAAGCCTGCACTGACCACCTGCAAAGAAAATTTCACATCAAATTTTGTCTATACATATATGCTTTATGTAAACATATGCATTTATACATGTATATGCTTTATGTAAACTTATGACAAATACTCACAACTGCATAACATTGGTGTCTCATGGCCATACATCTACAGCCATGGAACCGTCAGCGACTCAAGTGAGAAAAATTAACAGAATCACTCAACAAATATCTTCAAGTAACATTGTAGGGTAGCTTCCTAAGCCTTAAAACAAGAACCAGGAGAGGTCCATACTGTGTTAGCCAAAGAAATCATGTTTTTTCCCCCTTGCAAAGGGCCCTAGCCCTCTCACTCCTCATGTGCAAGAAGCAGAAAAAAGAAAATCGGAGAGCTCTCCCTCTCTCTCTCTCCATGGATCCAGAAACAAGAATGCAAGCTGACTATGTCCATGTTGTGTGTATCCTGCAATGATTGCACCCCACAACACCACATTCTTTTCTTGCACATCATTGAACACTTTGTGTGCTTACACTTTGTCAACAAGAGAGCTACCCACAACCACATCCATATGCCACATGCTTTCAGCATCCCCAAATATGTGGCGTCATTCGGTTGAACTGCTTCCTGCTACAATCTAGACTCATGTAGATGTAAGGCCTCATGGCTGTAGATGTAAGGCCTTACGTCTACAGCCATGTAAGGCCTCATGGCTGTAGATGTAAGGCCTCATGGCTGTAGATGTAAGGCCTCATGGCCTCATGGCTGTAGATGTAAGGCCTTACGTCTACAGCCATGTAAGGCCTTACATGGCTGTAGACGTAAGGCCTTACGTCTACAGCCATGTAAGGCCTCATGGCTGTAGATGAGGCCATGTAAGGCCTCATGACATGGCTGTAGATGCAAGGCCTCTTGGCCTTACATCTACAGCCATGTAAGGCCTCTTGGCCTTACATCTATAGCCAGTGTGCCCCCACATTCCCACAAGACACTAAGAAAACCCCGATCATAGCAATAGTCCACCACTGCTTTCAGTGTCAAGAAATCAAACTCCACAATTTCTACTCCTTTTTTTTCTAATCTGTGTTGAAAATCCCTTCGTGCACCCCTTTGTGTCATGACTATGGTAGGTGTGTTAGACACATCCCAAAGGTTAGCATCCTCAGGTAAATGTAGGCATCGTGACATGACTATCCGCACTGGTAAGTGGCCACCATCTCTCCTTGTTGTCACGACGAACTGTGTTTCCTCCAACTATAATAGCATCACTTCTTCCACGCTGTAGATGTAAGGCCAAGAGGCCTTGCATCTACAGCCATGTAAGCTGTAGATGTAAGGCCAAGAGGCACATCGACAGCCATGGCTGTAGAGCCCTCAGAAGACTAACACAGCCAATCGAAACCTGAAAAATCGAATCGAGTACAGCCAATCAAAGACCAACCTGAAAAATGGAATCGTGTGCAGCCCTCAGAAGACGCGAGAGGTGCAGATCTGAAACTCTTAGACAAGAAGAAGGAAGAAATTTGTTACTCTTTGACACATTTGAAGGTTTGAGGATCATTTATGTGAACTACTTCACCTTAAGAAAGTGAAGATGTCCTTTTTCCCACATGAAAAATGCAAAGGATTCAATTGCTATTGAAAAAACTTACTTGGTTGCAAGTTGTGCAAGGGAGGGCTCACGAGAAAACCAAAGGCGGTGATTATATTATTGTATGTTCATTAGAGGATGTGTGTTCAAGTACCTACATTTTAGATTGTGCCTCTAGATTGAATTTGTCTTATGATGTATGTATAACAATTTTTTGACCCCTTTGGCATGCACCAACTCATTTTATCAAAAACCATGGAAGTTGGCATCATGACTTTGTGGTAATCCTCTAACAACATCCATCGAGAAAATCATCATGACTTTGTGGTACAATGCTTGCAGGAGTGAGGAGCTGAACAGCATGTCTGCCACAATAGACACACAACACTGCACTTGTAACAATTTGACTACAAAACATCATTAAAACTGTCCCTCACGGGGGAGGGGGGATCCCTCATGCCTGTCACAGCGGGCTGAATGGTGAGTGGCACACACAAAACTTTGCAAGATTTGCTCCCATCTTTGCCATCGGTGGTTTGATTCCAATGGCAATAAAATTCATACCTATAATCCCATCATCAGAAAGAGAAAGAGAGAGAAAGACGTGTACCTGCTTGCAGGGGAGCCAGAGAGAGAGAGAGAGAGAGGAGGAACTCTGAGGAACGTGAGCCAGAGAGAAAGAGAGGAGGAACGTGTGAGCCAGCAAGAAAGAGAGATGAGGAATGCGTGGGCGTCATTGTTGTGAGGGACCTGCCCACTAGTACATCAAGTCATTGATGTACTAGAGTGGGCAAGTCATTGATGTACTAGAGTGGGCATGTGTATTTTAATATATTGAAATATATATAAGGACAGATGTGGATTTTTTCGCATTTAATGCCCTCTTGTTCTATGATAACTAAGGACTATAAGTTGTTGATGGTATAATAATTATCAAATATTCTCCATATCTTCTTTATTGTCTTAAACAATATTTTTATCCGAATAAAAATAATTTTAAACTGAACCCGAATCCGGACTCTCTGTTCTATGGCCACTTCAGCCTGCGCCTCCATCTGCTGGAGATTAGGTACTGCCAAACTTTCACGAGAAATTCCTCTTAGAGATGGTAAACTTCTACTTAGTGCTTATTTCTTGCAAGGTTTGCTCCCACCACATTGTAAATTTCTGGGAGTTCAAGCTAAAGTCCAAGAGAGCTCAGAGGCATCCTTTTTACCTATTCCTTCACAATGGGATGTTGAGGGAAATGAACACTACTTTATAGATGGTTCTCTGTCTTTGGAGTATGAACTAGTTCTCAATGAGTCTTCTATTTACATATCAGACAGTGAAATAGCTATTGGAACAGGTGTGATACCAGACAACCAATCTGGGAAAACAGTTGGCAAAACAGAGAAAGAGCACATTATTTGCCTTGAAACTAGTAGTGATGACCAAAGAAAAGATTAAAAAATGTTGTCTACTGTAGCTGCTCTGATAGACAAATCTCCCTCTGTCCGTCTTAAAAAGCTTCTACTTTCTTCATCGGGGCCTTTGCAGGTTGTAGAGATGCCACGACATTACAATGGGAACGTGGCTTTTGAGTTTCCTCCCACCTTTTGTAGGATTAAGAAAATGGATGGGATGGAACAGAAGTTTGATGGCCATTTCTGGACGCGACCAGTGCAGACACGCATGGCTATTGAATGCACTATCCGTCTGAGTTATTGTCTGGGATCCCTTCAATGTCATCACATAAATTATCCTCATTACTTGAGTACAGGGAAATATAATGACTCTTCATTTCATGGACATCTTGATAAGGTTGTATCAAAGGGGTATCCTGCATCCGAGGACAAGACACACATCTACTGTCATTATTGTCAAAAGGTGGTTACATGCATGTCTACTTGTGATGCAATGATCTACTATATTCTGCCTACTGATTTGGACATGACTAGACTAGTTGTTCATGTTGGGGAACACAAACATTTTGTTCAACCAGGCACATCAAGATCTGCTATAGAAAAGATTAGGATGCTTGTCAGAAATGTGTTAAAAGTTGAGAAAGGTGGACCACAAAAAGTTCAAATGCTTGTTGCTCGTCAAATGCTGACAGATTCTTTGATTCAAGGTAACACTATAGTAGATGGAGATATGGAGTTGAATAATTTCCTGGAAGAGATGATGCCATTGGTTCAGAACAAAGGGTAATCCTAACTCTCTTACCTTTGAGTCATAATACACAATCTTTCATATTCTAATTATCCTACTTGTTTCTTGCAGGTTCACAAATATCATAATAAGTGAAAAAAATAAACAACTCCCAATTGTTGGTGAAGGATACGATAATATACTGCAGCTACAACGCAAGTGCATGTTTCCATTCTTCCATGGCAGCAGGTTCCCTGGTCAGGGTGATACAGAAGACAAATGTTACCTATTTAAAATGTCCTCCAAGGGACCAGCTTCAGGAGTTGACTTAGTCAATAGAATGAGAAGAACTGGTCACGGTGATCTTCGTGACGCATGGGTTCATTTTGACTACACACATAGAATTGAAGGATGGGCAACCATGTCATGTTCAGTTTATGATCCAAGGTGAGCTCTTCATATACATAATAAATGAGACATAATTTGATATACGTAAATACTTTGGTACGTACTAACCATTAATCTATTGCATAGCATGCGTATAGTGTAAGAGCTTTACAAGTTATAGCAATATGTGAAACAAAGGAGGAGGACACTGAATCCCAAATATTATTCTGGGAGAGCTTGAACAAGGTTATGGAGCTCTCTGGTCATGATCGAGCAGACTTTTCAGGATTTATGGCAGATGAGGCCGGTGCAAATTGGTGCAAATTGGATGGCCATTCGAGCATGCTATAATGGAGGGCCAGATAATATTTTGGTTGGTCGAGAGCGTTCATGTCTTTTCCATTGGGAGCAAAGTTTGCAGAAACACACAAGAAACTTGGTTCCAAAAGAAAAGCAGAAAGTACACATAGAGATGTGTGAAGTGTGGAGAAATAGCAAATCTTATGAAATGGCATCCAAACAAGCCAGTACACTTAGACAATGGTGGTCTACAGGCAATGTCCTGACAGAAAACATGAGGAGACTTGAACTGTGGTTCAAATGGTGGGAACAGAGAATTATGCACTGGGGGAGTCTCCATCTATCTGTGAGTCTTATACCATCTACATATTCTACAAGTACTTGTAAGGATGTTTTGTTATATATTGAGTTTATTGTATCATTACGCAGGATGATGCATCTCCCTGGGAGAGTGCACAAATTCCAAACACAAATCTTTCTGAAAGTATCCATGCAAGTTGGTTAGCAGGAGAGGGTGGTAAGAAAAAGATATCACTATATGATGCATGTGTAACAGACATTTTAAATTCCTATTTGCAGTGCACAAAGCGACATGGCTACTTGACTGGACGATTTATTGGGAATGGACCAAATATGGAGACTCTTCTTTCTAGGATCAAAACAGGACATACACCAAGTCCTGTCCACATAGCAAGAATGATCCAAGGAGGTGTTGCAGGGACCCCAATGTATGAGGAACCAATCATACATGGAGACAGGGAAACAGTTCAGCGCAAAAAGAGATCAAATACAGCAAGCACCTCTCACCGTCCTGGATTTGTGATGGAGTGAAAATGGAGAAAACCACGTGGTCGTCCAAGAAAGCTCCAGTTTGAGAACCAACAAGACATGCACCATGACGACATCTTTGAAGATCTAGATATTGATATGGATGTGTAAGAAATAGGAGCTTCACTACATCAACAATCAGCTTCTGTTATTTTTGAGGAGAACATGGAGAGGGGACAATGGGCACTTAGAAGAATGCTAACTCATTGCATCAGACGGTGTTTTGGCATGATTGGGAAGAAAAGATGTCTAAACATGATACAAAGCCATACACCTGGATTGGTTGCTCCTTGCTTTTGGTCTTAAAGAAAGTTCAAAGACCAAACTATCTCCCAATGGATGTGGTTTTGTAGCCATGATGCAGGACACACTCAAAAGGTTAACAAACAGATGATAGAGATACCAGTGCACCCTTCAACATGGCCTGTGGATTTTGGAACAAAGATTACAGAAGATGAATTGGTTAGCCTCAACAAAGCAGGTTTCATGGTAAAGACTGGTTTTGGAGAAAGTTCAGGTAGCAAAAGTGATTCTTGCAATAGAAGAAAGAAATGGAGACATGGAATCTCCAAGGCAGCGCAAAAGAGAATAGATATTGCTGAAACTATGGATGCAACTCTTTTACAAGAGACAATCATTTCCCCAAAACAGCATGTGATGTTTCGTGTGTTTACTGAAAGTTATTACGACGTTCATATCAAGGAAGAGCCATATTGTTCTTGTCCAGATTTTTAGGGAAGAGAAGCCATGAAGAAACCGTTCTTAGCCTGTAAGCATATGTACTTTGTTTACATCCAGGTCTTGGGGATGCAACCAAAACAACACTTGATCATGCATCAAGCAATCCTAGGAGTCACAGATTTGGCTTTTATTTTGGCACAGCATCATAAAATACATCCATGTACATGATCCAAATGTCTCGTGGACTTCTATAACTGTTTTTGGTTTTGTTACAACTCCTGACTTTTATATAACTCAGAAAGCTGTGTGTTGTCACAATACTCTATTTTTTATATTTTGTGGTATTGATAATCTTATATTGATATTTTTAATGGAGTCAATTTCTTTTTTTGGTATAATTTATGTACTTCTTTACATTTGTGCTATGTCTGTAGTAAAAAGGTGAAAAATATTGTCTTATAGATATATTGTCTTAAATATATTTATTTACATAAATTTAAATATATTAAACTTTTTTTACCTGCCAATTTAAACAATTTCATTCATGGGAGGCAAGGTATGTTGGGGACCTTGTTTAGATTGACATCAAATAATTTCTCGACTTTATTACATTATAAAGACATGATTCTTTGTACCCATTTGTGTATTATACTTGAGATGGAGTTTGTCCAACCAAGCACACTTATAGCACTTAGCATAAACTAGAAAATGGCTAAAAGCACGAAAAGGTGGTCGGGTTTTTTTACCTTTTTTAGGTAGTTAGGTAAACGAGAAAAGAGTCAGATTTTTTAAAAAATTAAATCATAATTTAACCAAGAGAGAGGGAAAGATAGAGAGCGTCGTAATAGGAGTGTCAATGACACTACTTTTTGTACCACCTTTTCATGGTTTAACCCAAATAGATTTGTGAAATGACTCATAAAAGCTCTAAAATTACAATGTATGTTGAGAAAAGCTTCAAACCAAAAGCTTGCAAAAAAATCAAACTCCCTTTGACTGAACTCCTTAAGAAAGCTACAAATTTCAATTGGACTGAAAAGCAAGATAAATCTTTTGCAACACTCAAGAATGCTTTAACACAAGCACCAGTTCTTACACTACCTGATTTTCAAAGACCATTCTTTATAGTAGTGACTGATGCTAGTGGCAAAGGATTTGGAGCTGTTCTTATGCAAGACAACCATCCTATTGCTTATCAAAGTAGAAAGCTTAAGCCTACAGAGCAAAATTATAGCACATATGACAAGGAATTAGCAGCAGTAGTGCATGCTTTGAAAATCTAGAAGCATTACCTAATGGGTTCTGAATTTCTTATCAAGACGGATCAACAAAGCATTAGGCATGTGCTTACGCAACCCCTTATTTCAGATAGGCACATCAAATGGGCATCTTTCATTCAAAGTTTCCAACCTATGATTCAATATCAACCTGGAAAAGAAAATGTTGTTGCCGATGCTTTGAGTCGAAGACCAAATATCAACAACATTTCCATTATTGAAAGTGAACCATTTGTACTTATGAAAGAAACTTATGAAGTAGATCCAGATTTTTCTGAAATATGGATCAAATTGCGTGAAAACAATTGGACACCTCAAGGAAGTTATTCTCATAATGATGGCTATCTTTTCTTTGAGAAAAGATTGTGTGTTACTCAACCTTATAGACAACTTGTCTTGGAAGAGATGCACCAACCACCATTTGTGGGACATAGAGGAGTTTCCGCAACACTTCAAGTAGTTTCTCGAGAATTCTTTTGGCCTCATTTGAAGAATGATGTAGCTAAATTTGTAGCTGAATGTAACATTTGCCAAGCAATTAAAAGTTACAAAGGCAAAGCTTTAGGATTGCTTATGCCTCTACCCATTCCTGATAGACCATGGGAACAAGTGTCTATGGACTTCATTACTGGCTTTCCTACTACTTCCAGTCATCATGACATGATTTGGACAATAGTGGACAGGTTTAGTAAGCAAGCCTATCTCGAGAATTCTTTTGGCCTCATTTGAAGAATGATGTAGCTAAATTTGTAGCTGAATGTAACATTTGCCAAGCAATTAAAAGTTACAAAGGCAAAGCTTTAGGATTGCTTATGCCTCTACCCATTCCTGATAGACCATGGGAACAAGTGTCTATGGACTTCATTACTGGCTTTCCTACTACTTCCAGTCATCATGACATGATTTGGACAATAGTGGACAGGTTTAGTAAGCAAGCCTATTTCATTCCATGTAAAAAGACACTAACTTCTCAGCAAGCCGCGAACATATTTGTTAAGCAAATTTTTGTTCATCATGGACTACCCAAAGTGATAGTTTCTGATAGAGATTCTAAATTTTGTAGTCACTTTTGGGTTGCTCTTTTCTCAAACTTAGGCACTAAGTTAGATTTTTCCACGGCTTTCCATCCGGAATCGAATGGACAGACCGAAGTCACAAATAGCACTATCTTAGATATGCTTAGAGCCTATGTTTCCCAGCAACCTAGTGCATGGGATAAGTACATACACCTACTCCAATTTGCTTATAATAATACTCCTCATACTGCTACTGGTCGAGCACCATTTGAGATCATCTATGGTAGAGCTTTGCCTATCCCGGCTACTAGACTCTCTCATAAGATTGAAGCTGCCGACCAATATGTTAGAGACTTTGATCGCATTTTATCTGAAGTGCATGATTGTATTGCGAACTCAAGAGAAGTATACAACTCAAGCAAATAGGAAGCGTAAAGATTTTTCATTTCAAGAAGGTGATTATGTACTTTTGAGAATTGAAAAACGTCGATTAAAGAGTGTGGAAAAATTCCCTGCAGTTAAGCTAGCGCCTAGATATTATGGGCCATTTAAAATCCTTCAAAAGATTAATGATGTGGCCTATAGACTAGAGCTTCCATCTAATTGGAATATCCACAATTCTTTTCATATCCATCTCTTGAAACCTTTTCGAGGAACACTTCCTACTCACCCAACATATGAGGAACCACCTCTTATTGAAGGAGAGGAAGAAGTACTAGTTCCTGATGCTATCATTGATCAAGAGATAACAACAACAAGAACAGGTAATCAATATTTCAAGTATCTTTTGACTTTCAAGAATTATCCTCAAGAAGATGCTAAATGGATGCCTGAGAAATTTTTTCGAGTTTACCCTGAAATTCTTCATTCTTTTCAAACCCAGCAAATCCGCACAATTGAGGACAATTCCAAACTCAAGCAAGAGAGATGTAATGAGAATATATTTTAAGTCCTCTAGAAGAATATTATTTCTTTTTTTCCTCTTGAGTAATTTGGGGATGCCTAGGTTACTCTTGCGTCATGCCGGCTAGGTTAATATCGTGGGTGACACCACTATAAATATTAATACGTGCGGTATATGACGTATGTTTGAGGCCGTCTATGATTATTTCAGTTAGGTTTGTATTGGCAGGGTGATCCCTGGAAGTACTTACGCCTGGTAGTCATGAGTTGGTTATGATTTGTGCCTGTTTAATATTTGTGAGATTAATTTAATAATTAATTGGGCTTATATTTTCAAGTGATAAAGACTATGGGAATTGAAGAGTTTGCTTTGGAAGAAATGTCTTGGTTCATCACATTTCATTTTTGGCAAGCATAGTAGCTTGTAACCTTAGCAAATGATTTTTCCATTTTGAACTTTAGGAAAGATACATTTATTATGTGGAATTTATTAAAGCCTATGGCTTTACCCTAGTCCCAATATTTGACACTCTATTTTTGTAAAAGAAGAGTGCCGTGCTCTCTAAAAAGCACATCTTGTATATTTTGGGGGCTATGGCCTAATTTTGGTGAAAAAGAAAGCTAATAAAGAAATACTCTTGTGTGGGGAGAGGCCACGCACAAGAGGGGGGAAGATTGCACCCAATATGGTCTATTGAGCTAAGTATTTTAATTTTGTTAAGTGTTTGAATTTCAATTGATTTGATTTAGTTGAAGCTTTCAAAGCATTGGTTTTTATGGTTGAATCAATTCTTGTGAATTCTCTACTCTTCCACAATCTATCCTAGAATAAGATTCCGGTTGGAATAGGATGATGTGTTTTTTCATTAGTCAAAATGTCTTATATACAAGACTCATTTGTACAATGCCTGGCCATCCAAATAGTGTCCAAGGGCCCAATAGGTTAGTCTAGACTAATTTCCTAGTCTATTTGTACATTATTGGTATTACACAAGTCGTAAGCTCAGAGATTTTCCATAATCATTTTACATAAAGCACATTATGTGATTAAAAAAATATGGCTTGAAAGTGTTATCGTGCATTATTGAAAGTGATGTTAGCCAATGTGGTTAATATAGAGAGGGGCCTCCCAAGCCCAACTATTGGTTAGCACACTAGCTAGTCATATCAGTGTGATAGTTGTCTGGACTAAGGGTGCATGGTACGGGACATGCATGTCTTTGACAGGCAAGCTAGTCATGGTTGTATGGTCTTTGGCTTGGGGTTAGCTTACTGTTGTATAGCCTATGGTTGGGTGATGAACCCACCTATGTCCTCATGGTATTATTGATGTGCTAGTGATTGTGGAGGATTACAAGTGCTTATGTGTGTGTAGATCTTGGGCAGCCTTTCAAGTAATTATAGTTCTTGCTTTGGGGTGTTCCATTTAGTATCATTGCTTTCTTAATGATTTGTTAAATACATTCATTTTATCTTTTTGTGAATCATGTGCATAGGTACACATGGAAACCACATGAGTTGAGGAACCAAATAGAGGATTTGAATTAAAAA